>NC_037679.1:87071866-87407193 GCF_003255815.1 Theropithecus gelada | reverse complement strand
GTGAGTGCTGAGTTGTATGTGGAGTGAGTGAATGCTGAGTTGTATGTGGACTGAGTGAATGATGAGTTGTATGTGGAGAGAGTGAGTGTTGAGTTGTATGTGGAGAGAGTGAGTGTTGAGTTGTATGTGGAGAGAGTGAATGATGAGTTGTATGTGGAGTGAGTGAGTGCTGAGTTGTATGTGGAGTGAGTGCTGAATTGTATGTGAACTGAGCGAATGATGAGTTGTATGTGGAGTGAGTGAATGATGAGTTTGTATGTGGACTGAGTGAATGATGAGTTGTATGTGGAGTAAGTGAATGATGAGTTGTATGTGGAGAGAGTGAGTGCTGAGTTGTATGTGGAGTGAGTGAGTGCTGAGTCGTATGTGGACTGAGTGAATGCTGAGTTGTATGTGGAGTGAGTGAACGCTCAGTTGTATGTGGAGTGAGTGAATGCTGAGTTGTATGTGGAGAGAGTGAGTGTTGAGTTGTATGTGGAGAGAGTGAATGATGGGTTGTATGTGGAGTGAGTGAGTGCTGAGTTGTATGTGGAGTGAATGCTGAATTGTATGTGGACTGAGCGAATGATGAGTTGTATGTGGAGTGAGTGAGTGCTGAGTTGTATGTGGAGTGAGTGCTGAATTGTATGTGGACTGAGTGAATGATGAGTTGTATGTGGAGAGAATGAGTGCTGAATTGTATGTGGAGTGAGTGAGTGGTGAGTTGTTTGTGGAGTGAGTGAATTGAGTGAGTGGTGAGTTGTTTGTGGATTGTGTATGTGGAGTGAGTGAATGCTGAGTTGCATGTAATGTCAGTAAATCCTAAGCTAAGTTTGTGTGGAGACCCAGGGTCCCCACAGCTCTTCACCTCTGGATGTCTCTGCACCCACTTGTCTCTGATGCAGACAAGCACCATGGGCAGAGGTGTTGTGTTCTGGTACCTTTGAATGTTTGGGGAAGTGAAGAGAAATCCTTACCTTCTGACCAAGTTGAAAATTCTACATGGGGAGGTGGCCACATTTCCACTGTTACTTCTAAGTTCAAGGCATAGCATTGACCTATTTGAAGGCAATGATGGTGGTTATTTCACATTCTTGTTTTGAAGATCTCATTGAAATAGAAGCATGCAAATTCATAGAAGTTAAAAATTGTTGTTCAATTTTAAGATATCCAGTAATGTAATACTTTTCAGAAATACTTTCTTCTTCCAAAATGGTTGTGCAGTTTACAGAGTAGTTCTGAGAAGATCACGCTGACTAGTAAACATGGAAGATTTTCTCCTAATGAAAAGTAACCATTGCTTAATTTTTAAATCTTTCCTTAAATTTTAAGCAGAAGGTTTGCTAAGAAAATTGTACGTTTTCAGGATTTTAAGATACATCGTCTCAGATGCATTTGAGAGCCATCTCAAATTCTTGTCAATTTTCTTAGCAAACCTTCTGACTATACAACTAAAAAAGATTCTAAGTTTGTAGTTCCTGAAGACCAGCTAAGAGGTGTTAACTAGGTGAGAATGTTAATTCCTGACATGTTCAAAGCTTGTGTGTCATTTTTAGCATATTCATAATCTTGAGATATCAAATGTGGCATTGTTCAGAGATCAGAAGTTACAGGGATGCTGGGAATTTAGGCAGGCGGTTTAACAATCCTGAGAGCAGCAAGAACGTCAAATACAACCAAAATGGGGCAAGCAACTTTAAGGCATGACTTCAACCTCATATGCTGCCACCAAGAAGTGAAAATTAACACACAGGCAAATGGATCTACAAGTCCAAAATCTTTGAGATGGCATTGAAAATTTTAAATTTCATTCCAGCAACAGAATGCTAGGACCCTATTTATCTGCTTGAAATGTAAGACTCTTAACAGCAGGGACCATGCCTGTCTTGTTCACTGAGTATATCCCTGACAGTTGATACAGTATTTGGCCCAGCTTACATGCTGAATAAATATTTGTTGAATGAGCTATGAATGAAACAGCCCCTGTATTAGACACCACAAACTTAAATCTAGGGAGCCCCACTCACCAAGATGAATGCCTTAAATCAGCAGGTGTCAGACAGCAAGGAAAGGTGGGAACTGTGGCAAATGGAGACCTGCACCATCCCCGTTAAAGCGTAGCTAGTGTTCAACTCTGGCTGAATGTTCCCAGGTGCAAATGGGAGTGCAGTGTGGCTGAATTTGTTGAATGAGCTATGAATGAAACAGCCCCTATATTAGAGACCACAAACTTAAATCTAGGGAGCCCCACTCACCAAGATGAATGCCTTAAATCAGCAGGTGTCAGACAGCAAGGAAAGGTGGGAAGTGTGGCAAATGGAGACCTGCACCATCCCCGTTAAAGCGTAGCTAGTGTTCAACTCTGCCTTAATGTTCCCAGGTGCAAATGGGAGTGCAGTCTGGCTGAATTGATTGAGTTTTATGTAAATTGCCCTAAAGTGTAAGTGTTGGACACTAATTTCATTTCTTTAAAACACAAAATAAGCTTTGAAAAGGCATACATGATCCGATGAGTTTTTTTCTTTCTTCTATTTTGTTGTATTTGTCCTAAATAAACAAGCAGAACCCCAGGGGGAAATTCCTGCATAAAATTCATCACAGAAACCTTGTTATCAAGGTACACTTTCCATTTTCATGTTTCTACCAATGCAGACAGGCTTAAAATCCTGAAAATCCCGGCACAATGGTGGACAAAACTCGTGGATTCTTAGAAGCACAGCTCTTCCTTGCAATTAAAAACTTGGCTGACAAATGTCATGAGATTACACTGGGACAAAGATGTATTGGTTTGGGAAGTGAGGTTGCTTGGAAGGAACCTCCTTACTGGAAGGAAGTGAGGTTGCTTGAGATTTGGTCATAATTAAAAGCAAACAAAAGGACACTTTGGAATCAGGAGAGAACAGAAGTAGGGAACGACTGGGGTCTTCATGCAGACATAGAGTCTCTGCTGTCCAGGGAGCCCGTCCTTCCTCCAGGGCTGAGGACTCTGCTGGGCTGGGGCTATGGCTACTGCCTTGTTACAGAAGGGCTGGCACCATAAAAGAGGCCTCTCTTAGGAGCGTGTCAGTTTCCCCGAAAAAAATTAAATTCTCTTCATCATTGTCACCCATGGAGAAAAACATTTTGGAATGTTATATGGAAAATGCAAACACCACAATGAGATGCTGGATGCCGCTGGTTGGTTAGGATCTGCCTCAGTTTCCTGATTAGTATTCTCGGGCCGCCATAAGGAATTACCACAAGCTTGGTGGCCCCAAACACAGACACTTACTCTTTCACAGTTCTGGAGGCCGGAAGTCCAAAATCAAGCAGTCGGTAGGTCTGTGCTTCCCTCCAAATTCTCTGGAGGAGGAGTCTTCCTGCTTCTTCTTGCTTCTGGTCCCTGGGCATTCCTTGGCTTGTGGCTGCATCTCTGCCATCTCTGTATCTGTCTTCACATGGTCTTCTTCTCTGTGTCAGTGTCCTTTTCTGTCTCTTACAAGGGCAGCCTCACTGGCTTAAAGGCCCACCTGAATCCAATATGATCCTGTTACAGGAAAGGGGTCCTGATCCAGACCCCAAGAGAAGGTCCTTGGATCTTGCACAAGAAAGAATTCAGGATAACTCCATAGAGTAAAGTGAAAGCAAGTTTATTAGGAAAGCAAAGGAATAAAACAATGGCTACTTCATAGACAGAGCAGCCCCGAGGGCTGCTGGTTGCCCATTTTTATGGTTGTTTCTTGATGATATGCTAAACAAAGGGTGGATTATTCATGCCTCCCCTTTTTAGACCATACAGGGTAATGTTCTGTGGTTGCCATGGCATCTGTAAACTGTCACGGTGCTGGTAGGAGTGTAGCAGTGAGGACAATCAGGGGTCACTCTGATGGCCATCTTGGTTTGGGTGGGTTTTGGATGGCTTCTTTACTGCAGCCTGTTTTTACGCGAGGTTTTTATGACCTGTATCTTGTGCCAACCTCCTATTTCATCTTGTAACTTAGAATGCTTTAACAGGGAATTCAGCCCAGTGGGTTTCAGCCTCATTTTACCCAGCTCCTATTCGAGATGGAGTTGCTCTGGTTTAAACGCCTCTGACAATCTTACCTCCATCCTTCCCTCAATTACACCTGCAGAGATTCTACTGCCAAATAAGGCTACATTCTGAGGTTCTGGGTAGACATGAATTTGGGGGAGACACCGTTCAACCCAGTGCAGGATTTAAGGGCAGAATCATGGCGGAATGGGAAAGGGAGATGATGTATTGTTCCCCACCTCCTGTATCTGTCAGCATCTCAGCAGGTAAGAAATGCACACTCAAACTAGGAATGTGGAGAGAGTTTTATAAAGGGACTGTTTATAAAGATGTGGTCAGGGTTTGAGGAAATCAAAGAAATAATACAGATTTGGGACGGGGGAGAGTGGGGAGCTGTGATCACTCCCAGACCTAAGAGGACAAGGGGAAAGGGTGGTTCTTGGAACATGGAACGGATAAATAGAGATTAAATGTGATGGGCACTTTAGCCTTGGGTAACGGATGCGAGCCAGCCAGGATGCTCTCACAGGAGGGTGTGGGGAATAAATGTCCAACCTTACTTTCTTCCCACTCTTCCGTCTTCTGTTGGTGCCTCCCATCAGCCAAGCCCAGCTGGATGCTGAAGACAGGAGCCCATGGAGGCCACCTCCCTGGGCACAGAGGTGCGGGGGAGCAGGGGCTGGGGAGAATCTGTCAGGGAAGCAGACGATCTCAAACTCAGCCTCTCAGCTTGGAATCGGTGGAGAGATAAGAGCAGGAAGTGGATGGATGCAGAAAATCCACCTGCTCTGTTGTTGCATCAGCTGGATTGAAGGACATGACCTGACTTGTGGCCAGGTTGGGGTGTTCTCGTCTGCTCCCTCCAGAATGGACTGCACCCACCCAGAACTAGCCCCCTCCTGACAGGCCTAGAGAAGAGCAGAGGAGAGGTGGGTGGGTGGGGAGTGGGGAGGGTGCTCTGAAAAGAGGGTAGGGAGGGGCTGAGTTGCACCAGCTGTTCTTCCTCCCAGTCTACCTGTCAGATAAACACTCCTTCTCCAAGGGTGGGACTCAGTGAGGGCAGAGAGAAGGGTGGGTCTTGCCCCAACAGTCCTCCTCCTGCCAGGGCTGAGAGGAAGCTCACATTCTCGTGGAGAAATGAGAGTTGGGAAGATGAAGCGGACTCCCTGCTAAGGCAAATGTAACAAATCGTATATGGCAAGGGTGGGGAAACTACAGTGAAGGGGCCAAATCCAGCCCTTTGCCTGCTTTTGTAAATAAAGTTTTATTAGCACACAGTCATGCCCATTATTTATATATTGTCCATGACTGCTTTCCTGTTACTATGGCAAAATTCAGTAGTTGCGACACAGACTGTACAGCCCTCAAAGCTAAAAATACTATCTGGCTCTTTATGGAAATGGTCTGCCAACTCCTGGCTATATAATTTGGAAAATCTTTTCAGTTGTCCCCCAAATACAGCATAGGATGCTGAGGTTACTGGGAGATTCCCTGTGACAGGCTCTTAGGAGTTCAGACCATCTGAGGGGACAAGAAAGTCACATTTCCCATCCTGTCCTCACCTTGGGGACAAAGAGAGGACAGCACCTTGTCCACTATTTAAACTGTTATTTCTCTTCCTCTCAGCAGAAAGGATACAGTTAATTTTGTGTATGTGAAATGTTGTATCTAATGCAAATCTATTTTTTGTTAAAATTTTATGAAATTTTGTATAAAGAAAACAATGCAGTGAGCCATTTGGAAGCTTTGAAGGAATAAACCAGTGCATTTAACATGTCATGGAAAATAAGGAAAAGAGCCTTTGTCTCTGACACCATCACCGAGTCCAGCACAAACCCTGGGTCTCTTCGACCCTGGGCTTCCCACAGAAATGTACATATTCATATTTTGTATCATGAGTTGATTATTCTGTTACTTGTGGTCAAAAATTTCCGGGTGTCTCAGGTTCTCTCTGCAGTCAGGCAGTGGTTCCAGCTGGCCCCTGAAGGAGACTCACAAGTGTGAGCCGTTAAAAGCGAGAAGACCCTAGGGAGTCATCTGTACCCCAGTGTCCTCCTGCGGGCTTAGGCGGGACGGAGCTCAGAAAGAGTGGAAAGGCGGCTGAGGGGGTCTGGGGGAGCACTGATTGCACGTGCTGCACTTACCACAGGCCGTACGTTCAGGTGGTCCCTATTTTATCTGGTTCTAGTTCATTTTTTAAGTGCTGGGAACAGCATCTTCAATCAACGTTATGAACCCCCAGTGGGCCACAGCCATTGTTTAAAAAATGCTGAAGTAGATCAGGGCTCCAAACAGGCCCCAATGCCCCGCAGTCCTGGAGAGGTGGCGTGTGCCGTATGCATATAACTTGAATACCTATAAATAATATTAGATAACAGTACAAATAAAATAGGCACAGAAAAAGGTCAAAATGATATTAAAATGTTACCAGGGGCAGGACCATGGGCAGTTTCTTTTCTCCTTTTTACTCTCTCTGACAAATTCTTCACATTGAACAGCGTTTCCTTTTATAATCCGAAAGAGAACACGTCTGCTATTCAGTGCAATGCTGTTTGACAATCTACAAAACCAGTTGCTTCCCAGTAGGGTTGCCTTTCCCTGGAGGGTATTGAGTGGGTGTCTCCAGCAGCATCTCCTTGGAAGCTGCCTCTCCAGGGAGCGCTGCAGTGGATGGAACTGCAATTCAAGGGGGCACCATCGTAAGTGAGGGGTGAGAGTTAACGCCGCTTCCCTGAAATTTCAGGATTTCAAGCAGGCTCACGGTGATGCTTGTGCATTTGAAGTGAGTCAAATGAGTCACTGTTTGGCAGACTTTTTTTTTCCTCAATTGAAAAATTCAAATTCCCTTATTTACTTTTGAAGTCCCCAATTGTTTTCTAGCTGGTTGTGATGAAGATGAAACACTCCAGCCCAAATGGGGAATCAAATGTATGGACCGGGCAGGGTGGGAACTGCAGCCAGGTGTGACTACAGCGGCAAAGGGAATTCACTCCCCCAAATGCTGTTGTCCTTGTCTCCCTACCTAAGGGCCTGTGATGCAAACAGATTAGAGTAGAAACCTATCCTTTTGCCAGTTGAAGAAAAAAAGAAGGAAATAAATGTATCTACTTCCCTAAGAGTGCAATTCCATTGGCACAGCCCATCTCTCCAGGACTGTGGGACGTTGGGGCCTGTTTGGAGCCCTGATCTACTTCAGCATTTTTTAAACGGCGACTGTGGCCCACTGGGGGCTCATAACGTTAATTGAAGATGCTGTTCCCAGCACTTAAAAAATGAACTAGAACCAGATAAAATAGGGACCACCTGAGCACACGGCCTGTGGTAAGTGTAGCAGGTGCAATCAGTGCTCCCCCAGGCCCCCTCAGCAACCTTTCCACTCTTTCCGAGCTCCGTCCTGCCTAAGCCCGCAGGAGGACACTGGGGTACAGATGACTCCCTAGGGTCTTCTTGTTTTCAACAGCTCACACTTGTGAGTCTCCTTCAGGGGCCAGCTGGAACTACTGTCTGACTGCAGAGAGAGCCTGAGACACCTGGAAATTGACATCCTTTCTGTGGGTGGTGGGGTGGGTGGGGGGCGCTCTTGAGCCCTTGATGGGCCTTGCTGAAAGCCCAGTTCCCTTGCCTTGAGGTAGGACAATTTGGAGGAGCAGGACCTGGACTGAGGTAACACAAGGGAAGCACCCAGGTGCAAGAGTGATGAGGCATTCGTGCTTCAGGTCACACAAATGTAGGATCACACTGGAGGCTCTGGGAACACAGTGTGAGTTCATCGTCGGCACTTGAATCTGCCTGTCAGGGTCTGCCTCGGGGGGGGAACTCGGCTATGTTAGGCTGAATCATGACACCCAAAGATGCCCTCGTTCTGATCCCAGAACCTGTGAATATGTTACTTTACACCTGCGTGTGAAAATGCAGGCATGTGCTTGTGTGTCTTTGCAGACATGACTCAATTAAGAATCTTGAGAGGGGGAGTTTTCCTGGATTATTCAGGTGTTGCCAGTGTGGTCACAGACTCCTCATAAGGAAAGAGAAAGACGGAATCAGAGAAGAAGATGTGTGATGGAAGCATAGGTCAAAGGGATGTGGTGGTCTGTGCGGGAGATGTGCAAGGGGAGAAGAAAAGACACACATAAATGGCAATGCAGATATAATAAGCAAGTGAGATCATAAGCAGATTGATATAATAAGCACATTTACACTCACCAGACAATGGAGGATTCATCATCAGACTGGAAAGTAACAGCCGGGGCTCCAGAGTCGGACACTACACTCACCAGACTGGAGGGTTCACCACCAGACTAGGAAGCAACAGCCTGGACTCCAGAGTCAGCCACTCAACCGTGCACAGCTGAGGAGAGGTCTCATGAAGCTTTGGTGTGGTCTGGGACCCGAGCTCTTTTTGTAATGAGTGGTTTGGCATGAGGCCCAGTCATGAGGGCCCTTCACGACTGGGCTCAAGGAACACAAAAAGGTCAACCTGTTTTTGTGATTGGCTGTTGTTTTTCAGTAACTAACATATAGGAATAGATTGAAATAGAGATTTCTCTGAAACAGCACTGGAAGAACGTCTCAAGGGGCTCACACAACCTGTTGCGGGACTTGGTGGCTATGGCTTGTGTTCACGTTCAGTTGAGTTCAAATTCAATATTTAACTTTTCTTCCACATGTGACCATGAGCCAAGGGATGCGGGCAGCCTCTAGAAAAGATAAAAAAAAATGGATTCTCCTTTGGAGCCTCTGGCAGGAGCTCATCCCTGCCAACACGCTTGCTTTAGCCCCGTGAGACACATTTCAGACTTCTGACCTCTAGACTATATGAAAATAAATGTGTTGTGTTAAGTCACTAAATTTGTGGTAATCTGTTGTAGCACCAGTATGACACTACTACATTGGCTTAAGAAAATAAGAATAGGTTGGGCGCGGTGGCTCAGGGCTGTAATCCCAGCACTTTGGGAGGCCGTGGCAGGAAGATCACGAGGTCAGGAGATCGAGACCACCCTCACTAAAATGGTGAAACCCCGTCTGTACTAAAAATACAAAAAAATTAGCTGGGCATGGTGGCGGGTGCCTGTAGTCCCAGCTGCTCCGGCAGTTGAGGCAGGAGAATGGCATAAGCCTGGGAGGCAGAGCTTGCAGTGAGCCGAGACTGTGCCACTGCACTCCAGCCTGGGTGACAGAGCGACACTCCGTCCCAAAAAACAAATAAATGAAAAAGCAGAAAATAAGAATAATGTTTATTCAGGAAGGCTGTGTCATGTGTGCATGTATTTGTGCATGTAAATGTAAATGTGTGCATGTGTGTGCATGCATTTGTCTCTGTGTGCATTTGTGCTGTGAGTGTGTGCATGCATTTGTCTCTGTGTGTGCATTTGTATGTGTGAATGTGTGCATGCACATGTTTCTGGGTGTGCATTTGTATGCAGTGAGCATTTGTGCATGCATGTGTGTGTATGCATGTGGGTATGTGCATTTTTGTGTGTCTATGTTTGCATGTGTGCACTGGGTCACCATGTAAAGTGCACTTCTTACTGAGGGTTGTGGTCAAGAGGTTTGAGGACCCCTGACTTAGTCCCTCCTTCTCCCACCTTAGGCCCCACCACCTTCAGGGTTCTGGGTGCTGTGCAAGTTTCAGGAGTCACAGTGTTGCAGAAGACAGATCCTGCCGTTGTGTGGTTGATATGTTAAATGAATGTGACAGAAAATATTTCTCCGACTTCCTTCTCAGGCAAGACAACCTGAGAATATATTTTCATCATCTTCCTCTGTGATCTGTTCCCATATCAAAGTTTCTCCTTGTCTGAAAACTCTCCCTAAATTGTAACCCAAATCTCTCCTGCTGCAGTTTAAGCCTAGGTCAGACCTTCATTTATGGAAAGGAAGAGACAGCGGATGTCTAAATTCAGGCATGTTCCCAACTTCAGGAATTTACACAAAGTTGTAGGGCCTGATGTGCCCTCTCTTCTGTCCTCTGCCTAGCCAGCATTCTTACTCATGGTTTAAGACCAAGGTTGACTCCCACTACTTCCAGGAAGCCCTCCTGGATTTCTCCAGCCCTCTCTGTTTCCAGGACTCATAACACTAGCTGTCACTCAGCCTCAGCAGGTAAACTGACCATGTGCAGTGAGAACCAGACCCTGAAGACCCTCCAGCTGTCATTGCTCACTGCCTGTGGTCTACTCCTTCCCCTGGGGTTGGAATCCTTATCCTGAGATTTCACACTTTACCTTCTGGGAACTTCAGGGTCTCCTTGCCCTTCCTTTGCTCCCTTTCTTCTCCTCTTTAGCCAGTCAGGCCTGTGCATGATTTCATCAGAGTGCAGTTTGACACAGGCAGAATGAGCCAGTTATTGATTTGGGAATTTCAACAGCAACGTCTTGTGAAGACAGAACAGCAAGAGTTAGAAGAATGGATTGGGGGGAGAATCATTCTGTTGCTCAGAAACTAGATAAATTCCCCCACACTTACAATGATGAGTAGAAGAACCATGTTCAGTGGTACATTCCTAAGGTAATGCAGCTGCTACAGTCAACCTCAAAATGTTAGTGGCTTTACCAACAGAAGTTTATTTTTATTTACATGAAAGTCAGATTGGCAGCAGGGGGAATGGGGATGGTATGCAGGAGGCTCAGCTCCATGTAGTCACTCAGGGCCCCAGGCAGGTGGAGGAACTGTCATGTGAGCATGTAGATCCCCAGGTTCCTAGGTGTTGAAAACCAGATGCTTGATGAAATAAGAGAGAATAGACAGTGATGCTGGAAGATTTTGTGGGCTAGACTTGATGAGAGCCTACATCACTTCTCCCCATGTAGAGCTGGTTAGACCCAGGCCACATGGCCACACCTAACAACAAGGAAGAATGTGGAATGCAGGTTAACCGTGGAAAGGAAAAAAGGCAAATGGGTGTTGATGAATGGCTACTCAAGAGTGTGGGACCTTGTGAATGGGCATGACTTTTACTGAGAAGATACAAAGACATTTTGTACATACCACCAGGAAGAAAAGATGGCCCTGACCAGCTGCTCAACTCACCTTCTCTTAAGCATTGAGAATATGTATGTAGACTCCTACAGGGACATCACCCAAAAGCAGTACAACCTCAGTGGTAGGAGAGAAGATCTTTCCCATTACTTAGACTAGAATTTGCAATGAGGTGCTCATGGGCCTGGTTTGGGTCGTCACTCATTATGGAACCCATATCTGTGGATGAGGCTGTGACACAGGCAGAACGAACCAGTTCTTAGTTTGGGAGTTTCAACAGCAAGGTCTTGTGAAGAAAGAACAGGAAGAGTCAGAAGAATGGGTTATCCGGGCTGGTGCTCATATCCATCCCCAGAATCATGAACTGGCTCAGCTTCCTGACCCATAGCGGAGGGACAGGTTCTGAAGGGAAAATGATCCACAGGCAAAAACAACAGGTGTCCACTATAACTGCAATGGTAAGACTCACCTCCAATGACAGTCCATACACTCCTCCTGTTCTCATAGAGGAGCTTTGCGGAACTGGGGCAGGGTGGTGCATAAGACTCCGAGAGAGCCATGGCATCTACAAGCGGGGCCGCCAGCGTTTCACAGCAGCTGCTGCTGAGAGTGGCTTCTGTCCTCTGCGGTACTTCTAATTACGCAGATATGAAGAGGGCGGATCGTATCTAGATTAACAGCCAAGAATAAATAGATTTTGCATGATTATTGTTAAACTTTTCTTGCCTTGGTGCAATTTGGAGCTGCCTAGATACAGAACCACAGCTGCAGGGCACCCAAAAGAATCCTGTAATCAGCTAACAAGGAGAAGTGATTTTTTAACTCTCTCCTCTCGCTGGTTGTCTTTTCTTTCTTTAACCAATCCTCATCTTCCTTTATTAAAAAATAAGAATATAAATATTCATCCAGAGCCAAAGGGAAAATGAAGAGAAGAAAAGAAAAGGGAAAAGAAGAGGACAGGGAAGGTTTAAGAGCAGGACTCTGTCCAAGACCACTTGGCGTCAAAGTGCCATCTTGGCCACTGACTTACTGTGAAACTTTTGGGCAGGTTTCTTAATATCACTGCATCTTGGTTGTCCATTCTGTAAAATGGGGGTGATCATAATTCTAATCTTGTAAGTTTGTGGGGAGGATGAATTGACTCAGACGGGAACACCCCCTTCGTAGTTTCTGAACAAATGACCATCAGATCGAAGAAAAGGAAGCAGAGAGAAAGGGAAAGAGGAGAAGGAGATCCAAGGCAGGAAGGCCAATTCTAGAGGAAGAACTTAGGTGGAGACTAAGTTGGCAGTAGCAGCTGCTTTTCTTCTAAAGCCACCCAGAGGTTTGCATGTGAAGGAGAAAAGCATTTCAGTTTTACAATTTAGTGAACAAAAAAATTACAGCTTTTCTTAAGTTCACTTATCTCTCTCGGAAGTACATAAGTCTCAGATGATCTGAGATGCCCAAATGCTATAGACACAGTGCTTCTGTCCCTATAAAATTCATATGCTGAAACCTAATTCCAAATGCGATGGTATTTGGAGGCAGACAACTTGGGAATTGGTCATGGAGTGGAGCCCTGGTGAATGGGATTAGTGCCCTTATGAAAGAGACCCCAGAGAGCTGCATTGCTTCTTCCACTATGAGAGAGCCAAGACAGCCATCCATGAACAGGGAAGTGGGTTGTTACCAGACACTCAATCTGCAGGTCATTTGATCTTAGACTTCCAGCCTCCAGAACTGTGAGCAATAAAGTTCTGTTGCCTATAAGCCACCCAGTTCATGGTATTGTATTAGAGCAATGCAAATAGACTAGGACACTGACCCTTTCCCTGGCATTCTCTCTATGTTCCAAGGAGCCAGTGGAACACAAGAATGAAGTGTTACTGAGGGGTGACTGATGGTGGACGCTGAAGCCACACTGCCTGGGACTGAACCTTGAGTCTGCTGCTTATCATCTGTGTGGTCTTTGCAAGTTACTGGACTTCTCTGTGCCCTTGTTTCCCCAACTGCAAAATGAAAATAATAAGAGGATATGACGCAGATAGCTGTCGTGAGGATTAAATGAATTCATGCAGAGTGCATTGAAGGCATGACTTCAGGGAGCATCATTTACATACAAATATTTACATGAAACATAGTATTAAGGCAACCTCTGGAACACAGAAAATGCCCTGCAAAAGGCAAAGTCATTCCCACCCACGTGGGGGAACACATGCTGGCCTCATCTCCCCATTCCAAGGTGTGCAAACCAGTGAATGGCTTTGCCCAAAGCCAAGTCCAACCGTCACTCCTTGACACTTTTGCCTAAAGCAACCCAGGAAAAGTAGCGCCGGTCTCCATGCAAAATGGGTGCGACTAATGAATTAGTTCTGGTATCTCAGAGACACCTGAATTTCCCTTCCGTGAGTCTCCTTTCCAGTAGGTGACACCGAACCTCAGATCCCCATGCATTTGGGGTTAAAATGCATTATCCAAAGAGAATTATTTAAATGTGCCTGTTTTATTTTAGAGGGGATGTAGTAGCTGATTATGAAATCAGAATAAATCAGTTAATAGGGAAACACACAGTAGTGCCTTAGACCACTTGGGGAGCTTGAAGTCCCAGTGTGCAGGACTTTCTTCCCCCAGACATCCTGGTTCACTTGGTCTGAGGGGTGTGGCTCAGACTTGAAGCCTTTTAAAAATCTCCCCAAGTGATTCTGGTGTGCAGCCAGGCTGAGAAGCTGGACCTTAAGTGAACAGGACCAGACCCACCTGTGCTGATGGAGGAGGCAGGAGGGCCTTTGGCAGGAACAGGGCTCAGCAAGGACGGTTACAGGTGTGGAGGATGTGCCAGGAAAAGAAGTGGGTTGATGTTCCCAGTCTCAGGGCTATTAAATTCCTGCAATTGCTGGCAGCGTTGGGGCAGTGAAGAAACCCATCACTTATCAGAGGTCCACATTTCCTTCTAGGGAAGCCGCATCCTTGGGCAGGACCCTCTTAATGAGCTTCTCTCCAGTGTCCTCCCTCACCCCTCTTCTTCCACCCTCACTCTTACCACACTGGCCTTCTCCACATTTCCGGAACAGAAATCCTTCTCTATCAGGGCTTCATACCTGGCCTTCCACTGCCCAAGTGCTCCTCTTCCATAGCTTCCCAAGTTTCAGCCAGTCAGGTGGAAGGGGCCAGGGCATCACAGTCTTCAGCGGAATTATCCTCCCCAGGGATCCTCCTGCCACCCCGTCTAAGCCAGCCTCTGCCCCAGCCCCCATTCTCATTACATGCACCTGCTTTGCTTGTCATCCCAGCACCTCATACTCTCTGAAATCACCATTTCTATTCTAATGGTTGATGAGCTCTCTCCTCCCTGGTACATAACAGACTTCACAAAAGAGACTGGGTCTGTCTGGTTCACCCCTGTGTCCTTGAACTCTAGAACAGAGCCTGGCACATAGTAGGTGCTCGATGCACATATATTGGATGAGAAAACATACAAGTTTTAGGCATTTATTTATTTTGATTGTGGTAAACACACATATTGTAAAATTTACTGTTTTAGCCATTTTAAAGTGCACAATTCAGTGACATCGAATAAACTCACCATGTTGTGCAACCATCACCAGCATCTAGCTCCAAAACTTTTCCATCACCCCTCTGGGGGCTCAGGACACACCACCCCAAAATATGACTGTAGAAGACCAGAATACGCCACCCCAAAATATACTTCTTTGGCATATTTTTGAACTGATTATTTTGAGAAATTGCAGACATGGGAATAGCTCTAAAAAGCTGCCCTTTGGTAAAAGAAATTTACATCTATAAAGGAAACCTACATTAGTAAAAGTATCCACTCCCGGAAAACTTTTACTACCCAAGAAACCTTTTATCTATGTAACAATACAGTCTTTATTCACAGTAAGTTTCCTGCCCTTACTCTTCTGGAACCTGTCTCCACGCATCCCCCTCCCCCCAGTCCATAAGAAGCCCCAAGTCCTCCTTCTTTGCTGTAGCTCGGGATGCTATATAAGTTTCAATCACCTGGCCTTTCTTTCTTCTTTGAGCCTCCTATTTTTGTGGGACTCCCATGTGTATGCATGTAATTAAAACTGTTTTTGTCCTGTTAATCTGCCTTAGGCTAATTTGCAGCCCAGCCAAAGGACCTAGGAGAGTGAAGGAAAGCCATTTCCCCTTTTCTTCATTCCCGAAGGAAACCCGATCCCACCAGTACCCATTAAGTATCATTATGATTTTAAACAGTGAGATGCCTTTCACTTTGGCAGTTTGTACTGAATGACAATGTTTAATAAATATTTTCAAGTGTGCGTTTTTCCTTTCCCAAGAGCTGACAATCCATCCTGATATTGCTACATCAATGTGCTAAGCTTCTTCAAGGAGATCAATATGCAGACTGTGTATTAGGCTTGTAAATTCAACCAGCTGTGGAGTAGAAGTCACTGAAAGACTGTCTTGTATGGGTTCCTCATGTATTTCAAAATCCCTGGGGCAACATACTCAAGACTTTATCATTTAAAATTGAGGTAATAGGCACTTCATATTTACTGTTTTATGCTTAAGAAGTTATATTTGGGATTGGAAGTCAGAATCTCTGAGTGCTCATAACAGTTTGATTTCACTGCCGTGAGATTTCTCCCCAAGCAGAAGAAACACAAGCAGTTAATGTTTAAGCAGCATTTGGGACAGCTTTTGCATTTAGGAAAACAAAATATAGAATCTGAGAAGCGGAGGGGGGTGATTCTACTTGGGGGAGTTAAATGCTAAGGTGGTTGGAATGCCAACCACACAACTACCTTCTCACCTCCAGGGATGGGACAGGTCCCAGAACACTGGGTGAGAAGTTTGACTGTCCAAGAGGAAATGACAGCTAAGAGACACAGCAGAATTTAGCGGGGAAGCCCCAGGGATGAGTGAGGAGTTTCTATCTGGTTCTGTGGTTGCTCTGCTGTGTGGCTTTAGGGAAGTCAGTGAGACTGTGTGGCTCAGTTCCTTTGTCCTTCCAATGAGGACAAGGCCTGCTCCTCCTGCCTACTCCACACCGCAGTGTGGCCTTCTGACAGCATGGGCTGGAGACACATCCTCTAATGCCTGGAGGCCTCCACATCATGTTAGGATTTAACGCCTCTCCTCTGGGTCTCAAATGGGGCCTGCCGCCTTCCACCTTTGATAGGAATGAAAAAATAGTCAATCTCTTTGCTGTAGAGTTTAGTTCTC
This sequence comes from Theropithecus gelada, assembly GCF_003255815.1. Classification (NCBI taxonomy): domain Eukaryota; kingdom Metazoa; phylum Chordata; class Mammalia; order Primates; family Cercopithecidae; genus Theropithecus; species Theropithecus gelada. Next base: position 87,391,031 of record NC_037679.1, on the reverse strand, counting down.
TGGCCAAACGCAGTTGAGAAAAGCTTCTCAGCTGACTTCTCAACTTCTCAACTTTCCAGCGGCTGGAAAGCTGGAATGTAAGTGTCGTCAGAAAAACACTTGCCAGAATTAAAATCGTGAGGTAAAATGATAATATGGGCAACTATAATTCGTTTTCTGAGAATTCGCTGTTCCCAAAGGAAGTGTAAGCATCAAAGAAATAGTTAACCCCTAGAGGTCCAAAGCCCAGCAGAGAGAACAAATCATCAGGGTTTTAGGAGAATATCGTTAGCTTATGTTAGATTTTGAACACGCAGGTGCCTGCAGGGCCAGGTAAGTAATTGAAGAGAGGTGGTGTAACAGGCAGCGGTGGGGACTGTGGCACACTGGAGACACTATGCCTCTATTAGTGCCCTGTTACTGCTGTGACAAATTACCACAAACCTTGTGGCTTCAACCAATTCACATTTGTTATCTGACAGTTCTAATGATCAGAAGCCTGAACATGAGCTTCACTGGGCCAAAGTCAAGGTGTCAGCAGGACCGCGTTCTTTCTGGTAGTTCCAGAGAAGAATCTGCTTCTTTGCCTTTCCTAGTTTTGGGTGGACGCTCGAATTCCTTGACTTACGGCCCCTTCCTCCTCCTTCAGAGCCATGAGCATAGCATCTTCCCTTCTCTCCTTGACTCTGACCTGTGCCTCCTTCTTCCACATTTAAAGACATCTGTGACTACACTGGGCCCACCTGGGTAATAGAGGCTCATTTTCCCATTATAAGGTCAGCTGATTGGCAACCTTAGTTGCACCTGCAACCTGATATTCCGCTTGCTGCATCACCTGACACATTCACAGATTCTGGGGATTTGGATGTGGATGTACCTGGGAAGCTACTCTTCTGTCTGCCACAGTGTCCCATTTCAATACAGCTATTGCATCATTTTGATAAAGTTAAGTCCAATCACACCCCCCACACACACACACACACAAGGTTTCCACTCACTCCCCATCTCAACTATAGGAAAAGCTCAAGCGTTTAAAGACCACCAGGAACCCCCGTTAGTCCTCTCAGCCCATCTCCTGCCACATTCCCCTCTGCTCTTCTCTAAGCCCGGGGTCCTCTCGGGCCACAGAGCCTTTGCACGCCCAGTCTCTGCCCACTCTCCCTGTTTGCGCAGTTCCTGCCTGCCTCCTCACCGTCATCAGCACTTTTGCGCATGTGCTCCTTTTCCGTGGGACCTCCTGCAACCCTCTCTAAAAGTGCAGCTTCAGCTCCTGTTCCTTCCCTTTGTTGCCTGCGTTTTCACTCCTTGTCATCAGTGGACATCGACACTGCTTATTCATTTATTTTGCTGGTTGTTTGACTTCCCCTACTGGAAAGCATGCTCATGAGGGCAGGGACTTTAACCTTTTGTCTGCTGCTGTTTCCTGTCTTCCAAAAGACTACCAGGAGGGCCAAATAGTAGAAAGGAGAGCTTTGCTGTGTTACAGGAAAGGGGCCCCAATCCAGACCCCAAGAGAGGGTTCTTGGATCTTGTGCAAGAAAGAATTCAGGGCGAGTACATAAAGTGGAAATGAGTTTATTAAGAAAGTGGAGGAATAAAGAATGGCTACTCCATAGACAGAGCAGCCCCGAGGGCTGCGGGTTGCCCATTTTTATGGTTATTTCATGACTACCTGCTAAACAAGGTGTGGAATATTCGTACCTCCCCTTTTTAGACAATAAAGGGTAACTTCCTGACATTGCCATGGCATTTATAAACTGTCACGGCACTGGTGGGAGCTTAGCAGTGAGGACGACCAGAGGTCACTCTTGTTCCTGTCTTGGTTTTGGTGGATTAAAGTCAGCTTTTTTATTGCAAGCTGTTTTATCAGCAAGGTCTTTATGACCTGCATCTTGTGCCAACCTCCTATCTCATCCTGTGACTTAGAATGTCTTAACATCTGGGAATGCAGCCCAGTAGGTCTCAGCTTCATTTTACCCAGCCCCTATTCAGCATCTATTACCCAGGTGGGCCCAGTGTAGTCACAGATGTCCTTAAATGTGGAGTTTCTCTGGTTCAAAAGCCTCTGACAGTTGGCCATATCAGTTTGCAAACCAAGAAGAAACAGTATCTTGCATGTGCCAAAGATTTCTCTCTTCAAGGAGGGAAGGGGCAGGTTGGGTTTTATGCCTCCCAGGGTCCATATTCCACAGTAGAGTCATATATATTCAGCAGGTTTGGAGGGAAAAGCTATACATGCTTGTAAGAGGAGCTGAGTGCATGTGTAATGGATAAACATACATATAACATATAACATGTCCCATGTTCACTTTGGGGTGGGATTTTAGCATGAACATGTGCTGAAATTTGATTCTTTATATCTGACAATTTGCCTGATAGCTTCTATTGCTGGGGAATTTAGGAAGAGTGTGGTTTTTCTCATAGCCATAGGAATGTAGACATTTGCCAGAAGGTTACTTCTGTTTCTTTAGCCTTAGAGTCTGTGTTAGTTGATAGAGGGTGTCTATTTGGGTCTCTTAGTCCCCAATGCCTAAAATAGTCCTAACACATAGTAGGTGCTCACTTTTTTTTGTTAAATTAGGGACAGCATTCCCTATTTAAAGCCCTGGGCATCCTCTGCTGAGTGTTGCCATGTGGGAAACAGCTTCAAGAGAATAGGAATTCAGACTTCATGATTTTTTTTATGGCAGTGAAACACTGTAGAAAAACCCAAATTGAGCAAATCTATGTGATTTAGCTGCACACAACTCATGGGATGTTTGTTGATAGTAGGAATGACCAGAAACAAAAAAGAGAGACCTGTAGAAAAAGGTGACTCTGGGATCGTATAAGACGTCTTGAGACCTGGATGGAAAGGTCTCACCGGCGGTCCCTCTCTGGATCCCCTTCACAAAGTCATTCCCTTGAGTGTTGTTATGGATGAATTGTGACCTGTCCCAAATTCATTTGCTGAAGTTTTAACTCTCACTACCTTAGAGTATGACTATATTTGAAGGTAGGGCCTTTCAAGTGGTAATTATAGTTAAATGGGGTTACATGGGCTGGGGTCACAGGCCAGTACGACTGGTGTCCTAGTGGAAAGAGGAAGAGGCACCGGAGATGCTCAGACAGAGCACAGGCCACATGAGGACACAATGGGAAGTCAGTCATCTGCAAGCCCTGGAGAGAGGTCTCAGCAGAAACCAAGCTCCGGCACTGATATCTTGGATGACATGGTTTGGATGCTTGTCCCCTCCAAATCTCATGTTGGAGTTGAGGCCTGGTGGGAGGTGTTTGGGTCATTGGGGTGGATTCCGATCAAAGAAAAACCTCAGGCGAATTAAATTGAAAGGAGTTTAATTGAGCAATGAATGATTAGCGAACAGGCAGCCCCCAGAATCACAGCAGATTCACAGAGACTCCAGCACAGCCACAGAGTGGAAGAAGATTTATAGACAAATAAAGGGAAATGATGTACAGAAATCAGACGTGAGGTACAGAACGGCTGGATTGGTTACAGGTTGGCATTTGCCTTCTTTGAAGACAGTTTGAACACTCAGCAGCATATGACTGGTTGAAGTATGGCCGCTGGGACTGGCTAAGACTCAGCTAATTGTTACGGGCGCTTACTCCTAAGTTAGGTTTTCAATCTTACCTACCTAGGTTGCAGTTTGTCCACAAGGACTCAAATATAAAAGTGCAGAGCCCTTCTCAGGCCATATTTAGTTCCCTTTACAATTCCTTATGAAGGGCTCAGTGCCATCTTTGCAGTAATGAGTGGGTCCTTGCTCTATTAGTTCATGTGAGAGCTGGTTGTTTAAAAGAGCCTGGCATTGCCACGCACGGTGGCTCACACCTGTCATCCCAGCACTTTTAGGAGGCTGAGGTGGGTGGATCACCTGAGGTCAGGAGTTTGAGACCAGCCTGACCAACATGGTGAAACCCTGTCTCTGCTAAAAAGACAAAAATTAGCCAGGCTTGCTGGTGAGTGTATGTAGTCTCAGCTACTCTGGAGGCTGAGACAGGAGAACGGATTGAACCTGGGAGACAGAGGTTTCAATGAGCCCAGATCACGCCACTGCACTCCAGCCTGGGTGACAGAGTGAGGCTCCATCTCAGAAAAATAAATAAATAAATAAATAAATAAATAAATAAATATAAATAAATAATAAAAAGCCTGGCATTTCTCTCTTGCTCCCTCTCTCACCATGTGACATGCTGGCTCCCCTTGGGTGTTAGTCTGGTCTCACATGACTATAAAGCACTACCTGAGACTGGGTAATTTATTTCTAAAAAAACGTTCAATTGGCTCATGGTTCTGCAGGCTGTTCGGGAAGCACGGCTCTCTGGAGAGGCCTTAGAAAACTTACAGTCATGGCAGAAAGTAAAGAGGAAGGAGATACGTCATACATGACTGGAGCAGGAGGAAGAGAGAATGAGTGGGAGGTGCCACACATCTTTTTTTTTTTTTTTTTGAGATGGAGTCTTGCTCTGTCGCCCAGGCTGGAGTGCAGTGGTGCAATCTTGGCTCACTGCAAGCTCCACCTCCCAGGTTCACGCCATGCTCCTGCCTCAGCCTCCTGAGTAGCTGGGACTACAGGCACCTGCCACCACACCCGGCTAATTTTTTGATACTTTTAGTAGAGATGGGGTTTTACCATGTTATCCGGGATGGTCTTAATCTCCTGACCTCATGATCTGCCCCCCTCGGCCTCCCAAAGTACTGGGATTACAGGCGTGAGCCACCGCGCCCAGCCGCCGTACACTTTTAAACAACCAGATCTCATGAGAACTCTGTCACAAGACAGCACTAGGGGCACAGGACCAAAGCATTAGAAACTACCCCCGTGATCCAATCACCTCCCACCAGGACCGTCCTCCAACACTGGGAATTACAATTCCACATGAGATTTGGGTGAGGACACAGAGCCAAACCATATAGCCTTGCCTTCTGCCTTGATTGGAACCTTCTTGAGGCATGACCAGAAACTGAGCAGGTGCTGGTGCCACGCTTGTGAAGCCTGCAGAATGATGAGCCAAATAAACCTCTTTTCTTGATAAATTACCCAGCCTCAGGTATTCCATTACAGCAATGCAAATGGATTAATACACTGGACTTTCAGCCTCCAGAATTATGAGAAATTCCTTTGCTTAAGCTGCCCAATCTGTGGGCTGTATTTTGCTTTGCTTAAGCTGTATTTTTTTGCTTAAGCTGTCTTTTTCTGGGAGCCCCAGCAGATGAATTCAAGTGTCTTCATGAAAACAGTTGAAACAAGGGCCTTCCAGCTGCTCCGTTTGCAAGGAAGTGCATTTTCTGAGGTTCCACATACACACACATACACTCTTGCACACACACTTTTGCCTCTAAGGAAAATACACTGTCCATACCAAAGGCGTATGGAAAATGTCAAGCACTTCAGAATTTGAAGTCTGCATTGCATTGCTGGGCCTTGAGGGAGACAGATGCAGGGATGTGCTGTGATTTTGGTCATCTCCTTTAATTCTGTGATATGGACCATGCAGGTGGTGGTAAAGTGGCGATTTGCCCCATCGGGTGTGGAAACATCTTCTTGAGCTCTGACAATTTTACTGCATGTCTTCGGTGCAGAAACACACAGTTGCATGAAACAGAAATGGCTTACTTAGGTACATAAATTTGATATTTTTTATTTAGGTATCACTGTCCTTTAGCCAAGAGAGTCCCCCTGTCCTGTCTACCAGGTGCTCTGAGGAGGGTAGTGGGGTAAAATGATGCAGAGGAATGCCTTGCTTGGAACAGGAGAGCTGGGGCTGAGGAAGACCATGGAGAAGATGCGGCTTCCTGGTCTCTGTTTGCCAGTGGTCCTCCTTTTCCAGGTACACCCTTGGTCATAAAGTATTTGGGAGGACTTCACCATCAGTTTAAAAGAGCTATCCCAGAAACAGAGAGTTCACTCTGTTACTGATGAGTTACTATGGTGGCTCCCACATAACAGACAGTACGTTTCTAGGTGTCTGATCCATTTCTCCCAGAAAGGTTATGATCACAACATCCTAATCTCCTTTAGAGATTATTTCTCCTGTCTCCTCCCTCCCCTCCCCTCCCCCCCCTCCTGCTTCCTTTCTCTATCTCCCCACTTCTCACTCTGTCTCTTTCTTCCTCTTCCTCCCCGTCTCTCTCTTCCTTTTCCTGTGCAGTTCCTAATATCTCGTGGCTTTTTTCTTGCTTGTAGAATGAATTAAATTCTATAAGCTAAGTTCAAATTCAAAAGTCAATCCCAAACATCATGTCCCCCACCCCTGCCCACTGAGGAAAATCCACTGTATTTAGCTTCTATTAGAAAATTTGCATCAGCTTAAATCTTCCCCAATATTGTCTACCACTTCGAGAGGGAAGAGCAAGAGTTCCAACTGAGAGGAGCCATGCCGAAGGCTGCCTATGGAAAGGAAAATGCTGAATACTTCTTATGTGCATGTCTGCAAAGTCAGATAACAGAGTTTGCTTGAAAACTCATCTTGGGAGGCCTGGGAAGAGGCCAACAGAGATGACAGAAGGTGGAGTGAATGTGAATATTTAAGATGCAGATATTGCTCATGCTTCTGTTGCAGTTTCTGCCTGTGTCCCTTGCTTGGCTGGAAGACTGAATTGATATTCTGAGGTTCTCACTGTGACCCAGAGCCTTTCCCCACTTCTATTCCTGGAGGAAAATCAATACTCCCTCTTGATCACCTGGCAACATTGACCACGCTGACTGTTCAGCTTCAGCGCTGCACAGGTTTCTGACAGCTGGCGCATCACTAATGGACTCATCCCTCAGAGGGCAGGAACGTGCCAGGAGGAATGTGGCATGATAAGCTGATGCTGGCATCCCAGGACTGAGTGCAAAGTCAATTAGAGGAATCAGAAGACATTTTCTCCATGACCAGCCAGCCTGAGGATGCTTCAGGTTTCCTGTACACTCGAGGAGGTGGCCAAGTCAGATATGGAAAGGAGGACCCTCCCGTCAAAGTAAAGGGGGGTGATGTGAATCCATTTGCATGTTCTAAATTTGTCAGCCTGAATCGGATGCCCATCACTTCAGGGAAGACACGTGGACAATTTATCTGATTTCCCCAAGTATTGCTCCAAGGAGAAGTCCCCTTTTTGGAAGGATGTGCAACTTTCATGGGAAAGATCGCTCTCGTCACTGTCACTGGTGCTGGAGAAGAGCATCTTTGCTTGGTCTTTGCTTGGTCTTGGGTTCTTAAGCCTCCAGCTCCTCCTCTTGGGTGTGAGGCCAACTGAGAGGCAGTTCCTGGGTGGGCGGCACCGGGATTCTTTGGCGGTCCAGTGTTACAAACCTTCCCTAGACTCGGAGTCAGCTGCTATTCCTTGAGCCAACAGTCTCAAAAAGTAAAAATCAAATCACCCTAAAAAATAAAATTTCATTATCAAGTCATTTAGCCTACATCGACCTCATTTGGCTTGGCTCTCTTTCTTTTTTTTTCCGTTTTGTTTAGACAGAGTCTCGCCCTGTTGCCCAGGCTGGAGAGCAGTGGCGTGATCTCAGCTCACTGCAAGCTCCGCCTCCTGGGTTCACACCATTCTCCTGCCTTAGCCTCCTGAGTAGCTGGGACTACAGGCACTCACCACCACACCCAGCTAATTTTTTGTATTTTTAGTAGAGACAGGGCTTCACCGTGTTAGCCAGGACGGTCTCAATCTCCTGACCTCGTGATCCGCCCGCCTCGGCCTCCCAAAGTGCTGGGATTACAGGCGTGAGCCTCGGCGTCAGGCCATAATTATCTTTTCTTTCCATGAAATTTTCAGCAAAATCAAAAGTTTTTGACCATGTTCTATGGAATAGATTTTTGGGAAGGAATGAAATTAATACTGCTTAAAACCATTGAGCACTTACTTAGTATGTACCACTGTGTTAGTCTGTCCTTGCATTTGCTATAGATACCTGAGACTGGGTAATTTATGAAGAAAAGGGGTTTAATTGGTTTATGTTTTTGCAGGCTGTATAAGAAGCATGGCACTGACACCTGCTCAGCTTCTGGGGAGGCCTCAGGAAGTTTCCAGTCATGGTAGTAGGTGAAGTGGGAGCAGACACATCACATGGGGAACGCAGGAGCAAGAGCATGAGTCGGGAGGTACCTCACACTTTTAAACAGCCAGATCTTGTGAGAACTCACTCACTATTGCAAGGACAATACCAAGGGGGCTGATGCTAAACCATTCATGAGAACTCTGCCTCCACGATCCAATCACCTCTCACCAGGCCCCCATCTCAACGCTGGGGATTACATTTTAATATGAGATTTGGGTGGGGACACACATGCAAATCATATCAACCAGGAAATCTTCTTAGGACCTTGCTTGTGTTATAATGTTAAAGCATTGTAACAAACCTGTGAGTTATTATCACCATGCCCATTTTACAGAGGGGAACCTGAAGCTCAAGTGTGTTAGGCAACTGTCTCAAGGTCCCCACAGATGGTAAGTGTTGGAGCTGGTGTATTGATTTCCTGATGTTGCATAAACTTAGTGGCTCAAAACACCACACATTTATTCTTTTCCAGTTCTGGAGGTCAGTGGTTTAAAGTCAAGGGTTGGGCAAGGCTGCATGTCTTCTGGAGGCTCTGGCAGAGAATCTGTTACCTTTCCATTTCCAGCCTGTGGAGGCAGCTGACATTCCCTGGATCATGGCTCCTTCCTCCATCTTCAAAGCACATCCCTCCCACCTCTGCTTCCATCGTCCTGTCTCCTTCTCTGGCTCTCTTGCCCTTGTGAGGACCTTGGAACCTTGGGCCAACCCAACCCAGATAATCCAGGATAATCTCCCATCTAAAGACTGTTAGCTTAACCACACCTGCAAAGTCCCCTTTGCTATGCAAGGCCACGTAGTCACAGGTTCTGGGGGTTAGGATGTGGGCGTCTTTGAGGGCTATTACTCAGCCTAACAGAGCTGGGATTTGGACAAGCTGGTTTTAGTCCCAGAGACCTCAGTCCTAGCCACCACAACATCCTCATCCCAGTCCAGGTAAACTGATGAATCATGCTTGATGGTTGATAGAGGCTTGGGCAACCTTATTGTGAGATGGCAGGCAAATCTAGACCACATTTATTCGGTAAAAGACAGAATATGTAGTTTGTTAACTGGCCAGGTAGACTTTCTTCTGCATTGTCTCAAGACCCAGTGGTCATTAGAGCTTAGCATTTGGAGCATAAAGAGGGTTTCCTAGCAGCCAGCCAAGAGCCTTTATGTTGGAAGACAGTGCGGAGGATTAGTAAAAATCCTTCCAGCTGCAAATAACACAAAAACCAACCCCAAATAGCTAAATGTCAAGGAAAATGTAGCATCTAACAAATCAAAATGTCCTAAGTAGTGGAAGCTCCAGAAGAAGTTAATGTGCAGCACCTCCAAATAAAGTCTCTGCAACTTTCTGCTTCCTTGGGTCCTCAAGCTGGCTCCCCTCACTTTGGCAGATGGGGCTGAAGTTCCAGGGCTGCTCTCAGGATCCAGCCATGTTCTGTGTGTCTCCTTTTCCAGCCTCCAGAGGCGACTGACATTCCATGGCTCATGGCTCCTTCCTCTATCTTCAAAGCACATCCCTCCCACCTCTGCTTCCATTGTTCCATCTCCTTCTCTGACTCTACCTCTTCCAGGGAAAGCCCAGCACATTTTCTCTCACATCTCATTGGTCAGATTCAGGTCACATGCCTACCCCTAAATCAAACACTGGCGGGGCAAGAGACACCATGATAGGCTTAGAGTATTCTGATTAACCCCTGATCTAGACATAGATGAGGTCACCTGCTCTGAGGGGAGGGATGGATTTTGGGTCTGGAGCCAACACCTTTTGCCACAGGTAGGAACGAAATGTTTGGAACAGGGAATGGAAACACGTTGGAGTTCACTCCCAGACCAGCAGCATTTCCCAAACACACATTGTTGGGCTCAGGTTTACTCACCAGAAGGCACCTGTTTGCTGAGGGAATTCAAATGGTCCCTGTGAGTGGTTGAAAGTCGGATCATTCACTTCTTCAAGACCAGTTACACCTTGGATGAGGGAAAAACACACACAGACACAAACCCATTTACTCTGCACCATATCTTCAGAAGCAACTTAAAAAAGAGTTTCAACCAGAGTATTTGAATGTATCTTTTGATAGATGCTCATAAACAGGGGGAATTGCTTCTGAAATGGAAAGTTTTGCAAATAACTATATCACTATTAACAGTGCAGAGCATTTCCATTTTTTTATTTTGACTTCTTGATAGAGTGAAATGTCCTTCGGAATGTATAGTGGAAGATCAACAGCAGCATCTCTGCTGCTTGAACAATATGTTGCATATTGTTTCGTATTTTTGCATGTTATATTGTTGCATATTGTTGCAGATTGTTTCATATTGTTGCATGTTGTTTCATAGTGTTGCATGTTGTTTCATAGTCCTGCATATTGTTTTCATATTGCTGCATGTTGTTTCACATTGTTTCATATTGTTGCATGTCATATTGTTTTGTTTCATATCGTTGCATGTTGTTTCATAGTGTTGCATGTTGTTTCATATTATTGCATATTGTTTTCATATTGTCTTATATTGTTGTGTGTTGCTTTATATTGTTTCATATTGTTGCATGTTGTTTCATATTGTTGCATGTTATACTGTTGAATATTGTTTATATTGTTTCATGTTATTTCATATTGTCACATGTTACATTGTTGCATATTGTTTCATATTGTTGCATGTTATATTGTTTGTTTCATATTGTTGCAGATTGTTTCAGTGTTGCATGTTGTTTCATATTATTGCATATTGTTTTATATTCTTATATTGTTGCATGTTGTTTTATATTGTTTCATATTGTTGCATGTTATACTGTTGCATATTATTTTATATTGTTGCATGTTATTTCATATTGTCACATGTTATATTGTTGCATATTGTTTCATATTGTTTTATATTGTTGCATGTTGTTTCATATTGTTGCATATCGTTTCATGTTGTTTCTTCAGCAGAACAGCTTGGGGTTTTGAGAAAACAGACTTGTAACTCAAGATACTTTGACAAACAAATGCCTGACCAGAAAGTTATTTATTTATTTATTTATCCAAAGCTCTTAAAGGGGGAAGGATTTATAACAGAATCACTACAAAATTGGCTGTGTGTGTCCCTAGGACACTGCAGTCTTTTGACTAAGATCAATGAGAAGAGACACCTCTCATGATGAAATAGGCAGGAGAGGTGGTGGGGAGTCTAGTTTGAAATCTTAAAATATTTCTCATGAGTGCGAGGTTCAGATTCCATGTGACTCTCACCTTCCTCCATTTTATTTTTGTTTTCAGGAAACTTCTCCTATCAACTCAGAAACCCCTCTAGGCACTGGATATGCCTTCCCTACATTCCATTTGGTCCCTCCTACCAAAACAATCAACACCCAGTAATGATGCAGCTGTAATGATCCTTAGGTCTTGGGTATCCTAACAGCCTGGAGTGAGCTGATCTGCAATATGATTAAGCACTCTTCAACTGGCCCTAAGTTTTAAAAGATCCTCAGCCTTGTACTTGGAGGATTAATACATTCGGTGCTGGCTAGTCACATTTTGAATAAGATTTTTCTCTCTTTTTAAATGTCACCTCTTCTAATGCATAACCTTATAGTTGTTTATAGGTCATGAGCTATAGAAGTCTAGCCCAAACCTTACTCATTACACTTGAGTTGAGTGGAATTAAAAGGCTGGACTAGATAAGCATGAGACATTTAATCTAAAAGTTAGATTTTCTTAGAAACTTAGAAAATAATAAATATCTTTTTTTCTTTGACAAATTTACGTATGTTAATGGAAAAAGAGGGGAGTATGATTCATCCATTTAGTCTAAAGGCTTTATCAGCAACATAAAATGGTCTTCTTTTTTTGGAAGGAGGTCAGGTATAAATGCAAGCCTGTCCCAAGGGACCTTCTCTCTTTTGGCTTCAGGGAAAGCCTCCAATAGCTTCTAGACAAGACTTGACATTCACCCTCCCCTCCTCTTCTTCTCTCAGCCCTTACTCATCTGGTGGTATGGGCTTGCCCTGTGCAACTTCCTCCTCCATCAATATTTCATTGACAGTTTTCACTGACCATGCCTTAAAATCCACCACGCTGGCAGAAATAATTCCAAGTTGAGAGAACCGAGGGGCCTCAGAAGTGTCTTATTTCTGTGATTGCCTGAATTTCAGGCCAGGCACTTGCCATCTGGGCCTCAGTGTCCCATCTTTATAATAAATTGATTACACAAGATGAGCACCAGGGCTACTTCCAGTGCTGCCATGTCATTATTCCAATTCATAAATAATTTCAGCACTTCATAAACTGAATCTAAATTCTTAGGCTGTAATTCTCAGGCATGGTCAGACAGACCCATGATAGCCTCATCTTAAAAGTTTAAAAAATGTTAAAAGAAGACTAATTTAAAGTTGAGCCCTGAAATTTCTATTTTGGAATTTCAACCTCCTCCTTCACATTCTGTAAGATCATTTTTTTCTCTTAATCATTGGGATTAAGAGCAATAAAGTGGGACTGAAGGAAATGAGCATCCATTTGGGGACGACCAAATGCTACAGGGGTTGCTGGAATGGCTGTAGCTCTGAGCAATAAGGTTTATCAAGTATACAGACATCTTGGAGTTAAGAGTGCATGTCAAAATCTCATTAGGGTACTAATATGAGGCAGTAACTGGTTTAGACCTGGGTTGTATGCCCCACATTAGGGCTTACAGGGAGGAAATTCCATCCTGAATATATTGAATGACAAAGGAAAGATTTGGAACCGGAAATGCAAATTCATGGGCACTGAGAAGAAAATTCAGATAACAACAACAGTCAAGCATTGGCCATTGCCCCCATCTTGTGTTCCCTCCATTCTGCAATGTCCAAGGAGATGATGAATGCATACACTTGTGCATCAAGAAGCTCAGCAAGTTGTTGTTGAGAAAAGGAATCAGATCTGTCCATTTCTGGCCCTTGGCCCTAGTTGGGTGAATGGTGTTCTCCAAATATTTATGTCCATCTGGAAACTCAGAATGAGACTTTATTTGGAAACAGGGCTATTGCACCTGTAACTAAGGTAAGAGGAGGTGATACTGGATGAGGACAGGCCCTAAACCTAATCACCATTGTCATGATAAGAAGAGGAGAAGACATGCAGAAGTGGAAGAAGGTCATGGGAAGATGGAGACAGAGATTGGAGTGAGGCAGCCACAAACCAAGGGTCACTGAGGATTGCCAGGAGTCCAAGAAGCTTGAAAGAAACAAGAGAGGGTTCTTTCCTTGAGCCTTTGGAGGTGGAATGGCCCTTGCACCATCTTGATTTCAGACTTCTAGCCTTCCAAATTGTGAGGAAACATTAAACCCATTGACATTGAATACAGTAAGCCTATGACCCAGTTTCTGACAATTGGTTACAGTAGCCCTGGAAAATTAACACACTTTTCCAAGCCCAGAAACTCAAACCTGGTTCAAGGTTTGTGGGTGGTGCAGACATCATAGCACCTCCTTCCACACTTTCAGATCCTCTTTTTCCTCACTCCTTCACTAACACTGCTTCCTCCTTTTGTTTTAAGCAGATTCAGCTGAAACATGCCTTTGACGTTTAGTCACTTTTCTATTAGACGTTGCCATTCCAGAAAAAAAGGCAAGAACAGAAAGATATGAATGGCTTGAATCTCAGCAGATTTATAAAATATAAACTCAGAAAAATATATCAGAGATACAGAAACATTCTGCCTTCTGTGGTAGATAGTCTTCAAATACAGTCATCAATAATCCCGTCTAAGAAGTCTGAGTTTGCAGAGACCTCCATACTGAAAGGAAGCTTAAGCTGCCTTCCTGGAGAAGCACTGGTGCTTCAGATAGGTAGTCCCACCATGTGAATGACCCTGACCAATGCCATGGGAGCAGAAGAACCGCCCAGGAGAGCCCTGCCCAAATTCCAGTGAAATAATACTCTGAGAAATGATAAATCATAAATCATCAGAAATAATAAGTTACTTTATGCCTCTAAGTATTTAAGTGGCATGGCAATCAATATGCAAAGCAACACCTGTTCAAATTCTACAAAATTGGGAGAGTGAGAAGTTTTTCACGAGTACAATTCTCTCTGCCTTAGGATGGCCATTCTGGGGCTAAGAATATCCTTGATCAGTTAACATTGACTTTAGACAGTTGAATGAGAAATCACTTTGGATCAGTGGTTTTCAGCTAGCAGTGGCTTTGTCCCCTCAGATCATATTTGACAATGTCTGAAGACATTTTTTATTTTTTGGTCTCATCTGGGAGAGTTGGTACTTGTGGGTAAAGACCAAGGATCCTGCTAAACATTCTGCAGTACACAGGATCGTTCTCCCCAGCAGAGAATCATCTGTCCTCAAATGTCAACAGCACACCATAAATATAAATTCCAGTAGAATATGATAATAAATATGAACAGGGCTGAGGTTGAGGATCCCAGTTTTGGATCATATGGTCCTGTATATTTATTTTTTGCATTTAATTCTACATATTTGACAATTACCACACTTATATACTTTGTAAAATTCTCCTTCTAGTCTTCTAAAAATATAATCTTGTTGATCAACACCTGGTAGAGATTGTAAGAGAAAAATAAATAAATAAATAAGGAAAGACATACACTTAAAAACTGAAGTTTTTTTTTTTTTTTTCTTTTTCAGGTATGTGTGTTAGCATTGACTGGGAAAACTGTGTAGAAGTTTTAAATACAAAGAGATACTTTGTCACTGTTCTTGTACTTAATTATGAGAAACTTTTTTTTTCCAGTTGAGAAATTAAAATTAAACATAAACCAGGTGGTTTGTAAATATGTCAAAGTTGTTTTATTTGCTACAGTTGAGAAGGAATATGGAGCTAAGAGGATGATGAAGTTGAAAGCTGGGGTACCAAAACACCTTGGTAATGAAGTGCTTTGTCCCGCCACTAGGTGCCAAGCGCATGTGACGATGAGAACTTCTGATGTTGAGGGCTAGCAGTGCCGGTCAGGGATTCCTTTTGAAGCCATGTGGTTCCTTCCTATGTAGCCATCTGTGGGTGGGGCCGGAGGGCTCAGTGGCAGGACTTGGGGGCCAGGTCAGAGATCAGAGCTGCCATGTCTCAGATCCCAAATATGACACCAACTCCTGCAAGATGGGAATAGTAGATGAATCCCCAGAGTTCCCCTGTCTGACTCTGGGGACTTATGCTGGCCCAGATGAGAGAAATCAATGAGGCATGAAATGCAATACTTGTGTCAATGACAAAAAAGTCAGTGTTGCATTGTGTTGGATTCAACATGAAAAATAGAAGTATGAATATGTCAAAGTAAAACTATGTGTGTTCAATCTTTATTTGCTCTGCTGAGAGAATACTAAACATGCAAATTACCTTCAAAAATTGTAAAGTGGTTAAATTGTATAGAAATATTGAAAGGGAAAATACTGTTGTTGGCTTTAATTATGGACATTAATTGCACGCACATAAGAGGTGAGTCCTTTTTATGTTTGCCTGAATTCTGGCATCACCACTACCTCATACAGCACTTATGAAAATTTTTAAAAATTATGGTTCTTCCTGATGACACTTTTCCTATCATCTGTGAGAAAATTGTTTTAGTACACTGAGTCTAAACCTCACAGCCATTGGGGAGTAAACTTTTCATAACAAATGCTGTATTGTTTTCAAATAAAAATTTTCATATTTTATCAATTGAAATTTCTTTTGATTGTAAGATTTATCAGTATTTTATAAACCACCAATGAAAAAATACTGCCAGTTACAAGTGCCAGATGCCATTTCTTTAAAATGTTTCCAAATTATAGGACTGTCAAGGTATGGGGAAAAATGTATATTGGAACTGGTGACTCAGGTATTCCAAATCTATAATATTGATTGATTGTGAATATTGCCCCTTTATATGGGGTGGTACTGTGCAGTGCACAACATAGACGGCCATTCTTGGTGGCCTTGTTGAATTTTAGAATTTAGAATCAATATTCCTGTGCCTTTCCAGATTCTGGTATTTGTTGATTCCATGAATCCTTCCCAGGACAGGCTTTCAGCAATAGACCAGTGTGGTTGTGCATGTGGAGAGTGTGTGTGTGGTTGTGCATGTGGAGTGTGTGTGTAAGTGGTTGTGCATGAGTGTGTGTGTGGTTGTGCACGTGGAGAGTGTGTGCATGTGGTTGTGCATGTGGAGTGTATGTATGTGGTTGTGCATGTCGAGTGTGTGTATGTGGTTGTGCATGTGGAGTGTGTGTATGTGGTTGTGCATGTCGAGTGTGTGTATGTGGTTGTGCATGTGGTGTGCATGCAGTGTATGCATGAGAAGGAGGCAGAGACAGAGATCAGGAAGAGTCATCACGTGTTCTTTGAGTGTTAGACTTTCAGGTGATTTTTAAAGATGTAATTTTGGCAATGAACGTGATTTTTATAATAAAAATATGTTCATTAACTTTTATCAGTAACATCAAACCCACTTTGTTTCATGAAAACACAAAGTCACAACTGAACAATGAGCAGAGAGGATGTTGGCTAGCTCTGGCCCTCAAGTGATTTTCCCCTCTCCTTTTCCCAAGGGCTGATTGATGTCACAGTTCCCAGATGACTTGTAAGTGCAGGACAGAAATGAACCACATGCGTCACATCATCACACTCCCTAAGTGATGAAAGTTCCAGGGGCTGTTTCTTGCCAGGAAAAGCTCCAGTGTCTGGTTTCAGGCATCTGGTCTCCTCCTCCTAACCTCTCTTCCTCTTGAGCCATATTTCACAGTTATAGTTTCCCAGCCAGCCTCCCCTGTAAGTGGCTCCATTCACTGCTACTTGGAGTTAAGTTCAGCAGCTTGGATTTATGTTCTTGGAGGAGGTGATCTTAAGCCTAGAAGGCATGCGTGAAGATGGAGACTATCTCCTCTAATCCAGTCTAGAGAACAGCGTCTCACCTGGGGCTCTTGCTGGACCCTAGGGCTTGGTGTAGAACAGTGATAATGGTGATTGGGCCTGAGAAACGGAGGCAGCATCTGGAGAAGGATGATGCCCTGACAGCCATGGGTGGCCAGGAGGGGGACTGCCAAGTCAGTGGAGGGCACCCTCTCAGAGGGACACTTCCGTTACAAAGACCACCCCTTACTCAGAAAGACCGTGTCCCGTCAAGGGAAATAGATGGTCTGTGGCTTGGGACAATATTACTCTGAGACAATATTAAAGCCCGAGGACCTGGGATGAAAGACAGCCCAGCTTACCCTTGTCTGGACCTGAAGGATGGGTGCAGGTAGAGGACCAAGGCTTCTGCCACAATCCAGGAAGAGACTGCCCAGGTGAGCTCTTGTCTTCCCTGCCTCTTTCTCTTCCCCTAGCAATTTCCTTAGTTGTACAATTTGGGCAGACAGTGAAATGGTTTCTGCTTCAGCTTCATTATTAGCAGAATAGAAATAATAATATTACTTAACTCAGAGGGATGTGTGAGGACTAAATGAGTTAGCAGGTACAGAAGAACGAGCAGTGACCAGCACACAGACACACTCAATAGCCCCAGTAAAGTTAGTGTCCTTGGTTTCCTTCCCCAGCGTCCCTTGTTTGCACTCATGTGACCAACACTCTAGCCTCTGCTGTTCTATTACTGGACAATGAAGCCATTTTCCTTTTAGAGCTAAAATTCAACATCTTCCATAGGAAGCTGAATTTCAGAGAAGGGGTTTTCTGACTGTCCCAAAAAAGGAATTTTGAAGTTGAGGGGCCTGTATTTTGACTATGTCTTATGAAGTTTTTGTTGCTTCATTTTTTTTCTGACTTGTAAAATATGGATATTAATATCTACTTGTATGTGAAATTGAAAAGAGAAAGGTAATACAGTGGGTAGGGCCACCTTGGTTCAAATCCTAGTTTGCTCAGAGTGACATTTCCTCTCCATATTTCAATACTCAAATCTGTAAGTTGGGGATAATAAAATGCATTTGGAGAAGTAATTGTAATAATCTAGGAAAAAGGCTTAACATAGTGCCTAGTGTGCAGTCATTACTCAATTACAATTATTGTCATTAATGTTACTCAAAATCATACTACTTTAATATGCTGTCCTCTTTCAGCTGCATGTGAAAAAAAGATTAATTCAAAATTGTTTAAACAAAATAAAAAAATGTATTGATTCACATAACTGGAAAATCCAGGAGTAGAATCCTTCAAGCTTCAGGCCAGAAGGAGTCCAGGTCTGGATCTATATAATCAATAACCTCCTGTATATCTCTGTCTATCTTTATCTCTGTCTGTTCATCTCTTAGTTCTGCTTTCTTCTGAATGATCTCTCAAAGTGATGGAGAGATGAATACTAGCAGTTGTAGACCTATGTTCTTTCCCTTAGCAAGAAAATACAATTTATCTTTCCAATAGTTTTGGTTACTTTTCTGAGTAACTGCAGTGTTAATAATACATCAGCTCTGACTGGCTTTGCCTGGGCCACTCGCCTACCCCTAAGCAAATCCCTGCTTTCAGAAGGATAGAATGCTTTGCTTGGCCATGCCTGAGCCATGTGCTCACACTTGGTGCCAGTGGTGGAAGTTAGCTTACTTACTGGCCAGAGAGTGGGCAGGGGCCACTCACAAAAGGAAAATGTAGCTGCTGTCACCAGGGTAGATTGTTATGGTCAGGAAAACCTAGTTGTCTTGTCCTTTCACAACAAATGATCCTCATGTTCATCTCTCCATTACTTTGAGAAATCATTCCAGAAGAAAGCAGAATTAACAATCCTAAAATCTCAGTGGTTTAAAAAAATGAAGACTCCCTTTCAGTTCAGGGAGACTCCTTCAGGGAACTGGGCAATGGCCCACATCAGCAAGGAACCTAGTGACCTGCGTGGTTCCATCTTGTAGCTCCACTGCCTCAAACTAGGGGTCTCCATGGTTGTGAGGCGGGGAAAGTCAGGACTGGAGGGTCAGACACTGGATCTTAAATGCTTTGGCCCAGAAAGTGACACAGGTCACTTCTCTTACATAAGGGTCATGATGAATTGATCTTTTTGTTGCTGTATAACTTCTAATTCTCTAGCAGTTTACTTTGTTGTGAAGCCTATTTTATTTAACATTAATACAGTCAATCCTTAATTTTGATTAATGTTTGCATGACATGAGTATTTATATTTGTCTTTTTATTTTCCATCTGCCTATATCATTATACTTGAAATATTTTGCTTGTACATTGCATGAGGTTGGGTAATATTTTAAATCCACTCTGACATTCTCTGTATTTCAATTGATGTATTTAAGCCTTTTATATTTAATGTAATTATTGATATGTTAGGGCTCAAGTCAGATATTTAATTTTCTGTTTTCAGTTGCTTTCTACTCTTTTTTTAAATGCTTTTTGACTTATAAAATGTGGATATTAATATCTATCTACATATAAAATTTAAAAGAGAAAGGCAATATAACACAGTAGATAGTTATCTGGGCGCATATTCTAGTTTACTCAGAGTGATCTTTTCTCTTTAGGTTTCAATATTCAAATCTGTAAAATGGAGATAATTGAGCGCATTTTGAGGAATAATTAATTTTAATTGTTTAGCAACAAATTCTTGAGTTTACTTGAACCATTTTAAAAATTCCATTTTGACTTCTATAAAATGTTTTTGAGTCTGTTTTTTGGTAGAGCTTTATTAAATGATTGTTCTAGGAATTCATTTACATACACAACTTATCAAAGTCTACTGGTGTTATAATTTTACCATTTCAAGTAATAAATAAAAATCTTATCTCTCTTTAAGAGTCTTACCTTCCACCATATATAGTAAAATTATCTTAACTCTTTCCTCTACATACGTTTAGGACCACATCATGAAGTGTTATAATCTTTGCTTCAACCATCAGACATTATTTAGAAAACTCAAGATGAGAAGAAATTCTGTTGTTTTTACATGTATTTTGGCTTGCTAAGTTCTTTCTTCCTGATATTCTTACAGTCCTTTTTTAAGTTACTATTTTCTTTCTGTTTAAAGAACTTCCTTTAGCCAGTTTCTTAGGGTAGATCTGCTGGTGACAAGCTGTTTTAATTTCCCTTTATATAAGAATGTCTTGCCGGGTACGGTGGCTCATGCCTGTAATCCCAGCACTTTGGGAGGCCGAGGCGGGTGGATCACGAGGTCAAGAGATCGAGACCATCCTGGCTAATGTCGTGAAACCCCGTCTCTACTGAAAATACAAAAAATTAGCCGGGTGTGGTGGTGCGCGCCTGTAGTCCCAGCTACTCGGGAGGCTGAGGCAGGAGCGTGAATCCAGGAGGCAGAGCTTGCAGTGAGCCGAGATCACACCACTGCACTCCAGCCTGGGTGACAGAGCAAGAATCTGTCTCAAAAAAAAAAAAAGAATGTCTTGATTTCCTCTTAACTCCTGAAGAATTCTTTTACTGGATGTAGAATCCTGGGTTGACAGGGATTTTTTTTATTTTTAGCACTTGTAAAATGCTGCACTTCCTCCTGACCTCCATGGTTTCTGATGACAATTCTGTTGCATTTAAAATTGTTTTCACTTAGAGCTAATGTGTCATTTTTCTCTTGTTGTTTTAACATTTTTTAAAATCTTTAGTTCCTAGGAATGTGATTCCGATATGCCTTGGTGTGGATTTCTTTGTGTTTAATGCTGCTTAGGGTTCACTCAGCTTCTCAAATCTATATGTGTATCTATTTTACCATACTTGGCAAGTTTCCAAGCATGATTTCCCTGAGTGCTTGTTCAGCCCCAGCTTCTTTCTCCTCTCCCTCTGGGACTTTGATGAGCAGACTTTTTTGTTATAATCCCACAAGTTCCTGAGGCTCTGTTCACTATTTTTCAGAGTATTTTCTCTTTTTGATATTGAACAATTTCTGTTTCTATCTTCCAGTTTACTGATTCTTTCTCCTCTGTTCTGCAGTTGAGACCACCCATTGAAGTTTTAAAATTTTTATTATTGTACTTTTCAGTTTGAAAATTTCTGCTTGGTTCCTCCTTTTCTCTCCCATTTCTTTGGTGAGATTTTCTAGTTGATAACCGAGCCTTTATGTTTTCATTTGTTTCAAGCATGTGTGCGATTGCTGGTAGAAGCATCTTTATAATGACCGTCTTAAACCTTGGTCAGATCATTCTAACATCTCTGCTATCTCAGTGATAGTATCGATTGCCTTTTTTCATTCACTTTGAGATCTTTCTCGTTATTAGTATGACAAATTATTTTCAGCGGAAACCTAGGCATTGCTGTATTATGTTGTGAAACTATTTCTGAAACTCCTCATTTCGTTGTTTTATTTTTTACTGATACCACTTGTCAGCCTTCTTATGCCACATGAGAGCAGAAGTGGATACCCCCCCTCAGCCTTCGTGGACACCTGAGCAGGAAAGGACACGGCCCTTGTTACTGCTGGATGAGGGTGAGGGTTTTGGTTCCTGCTAGGTCTCCACTGATTCTTCCCTGGCTGGGAGAGTGGAAGTGCCTCATCAAGGTTTCTCTGTGAATATGCTGACACTATGGGGCTGGAAGTTGCCCTCGTTGCTGCCTGGTGCTGTTGGAAATCGAATTCTCCACTAGGCCTCTGAGGTGGAGCAACCTCATCTCATGTGATGTTGAATGAGCTACTTTTCAAAGTTTGGCAGTTTCTTAAAAAGTTAAATATAGACCTACCACGTAACCCAGTCACGCTCCTACTAAGCATGTACCTAGGAGAAATGAGTGTGTGTGACCTTATGGGGATAGTATATGAATGTTCATAGCAGCCTTATTTGTAAAAGCTCAAATCTGAAAACAATGTAAATGTCCATCAACAGGTGAATGCAGGGCTGGGAAGTGAGATGTGTAAATGTGTGCAGGTTTAGATCCTGTCTTCATCTGAGAGCTAGAGAGAGACAGACAGAGAGGAAGGAGGAAAGAAGGAAGGGGATGGGAGAGGGAGACAGAGAAGAAAGATATTTCCTTAATAGTTTCCAAAATGTCCCAGACTTGAGTCTTGTTGCCTGGGCTTGTGTTGTTCTGGCTAACTACAGTGGCCAGTGGGGTGGAAGAAGTTGGTTGGTCGTATGACCATTGCTTGGACTTGGAGGATGGGAATGTTCCTCTGAATCCCTTGGCTTGAGAGTGGAGAAATGGTGGGTCCTTAAGGGAAAAAAATATCAAAGGTTCTGTGGCCAGGAGAGAAAGAAACACTGGGCAGGTGCAGGAACAGGCAGCGTAAACAGAAACCCTAGCTTCATTGTACAAACTGCTAGAAAAACATGGCTTCTGGTGCTCTGTAGAGAGGGAAAGCAACAAGCTTTTGTGTTAGAGCTTTGGCCTGTTCTCATCTTTATGTGCCCATGAGGAAGCACATATTCCCCAAGGACACCACTGATTTGGAGCTTTGTTTGCTGCCAATATCATGTTCCACAAATTGGAAAATCAGAGGAAAGTTAGACTAAGTTCTAGTGTAGACAGCATTCTTAAAGAAGATCTTGTCATAACCGTCATGCTGTAAACTCATTACCTGCCAGATTTAAATCAGCGATAGATAGAATATGTACCATTAGCTGAGAGAGAAGTCGATGAGATGGTCTTAGGCCAATGTATCTTCATCCACTCCATGTAATGTGGATTTGATTGAAATTGCAGTCCTTCAGAAAATGACATCATTTTCTACATACTCACTTGAAACTGAAGCTGTAGTTTTGATTTATAGCTCAATCTCCTGTGTACTAGAGTGATATTTTAACACAAGAGACAAATGTCTTTTGAGATGCTTTTTTATTTTTATTTTTTGTAGTGATGGGATTTTACCATGTTGGCCACGCTGGTCCCGAACTCCTGGCCACAAGTGATCCACCCACCTTAGCCTCCCAAAGTGCTGGGATTACAGGCATGAACCACCGCCCCCAGCTGCTTTTGAGATACTTTTGAAGAACCTTCACTTATATTCTTATTTAAAATGCCTACAGTTTGGACAGACGTTACTGTTTAAGACTGTGACTGATGGTTCCCTTTCATCTTGCTATCCTCCTTGAGGCCATGGGGCTGTGGTCAACATAGTGGACTAGAATGATCACTTCCCCCTAATAATAATTGTTAACTTTTATTTACAATTTATCTTACACTGACTTAAGAATTTTATATATTACCTGACATGAGGTCCTAGAATTGCACTATGAGACTCTCCATTTTACTGATGTCACCTCTGAGGCACATAATTGAGAAGGACTATGTCCAAGGTGGTGGCGGAATGGATGTGTGAAACTAGGTCTGGCTTCAGACCCTCTGAACCACAGAGTGTGTTCCATTACAAGTAATCACATCCTAAGTGTTCTCCCACATCCCTGTGGGGAGACTCGCAGTGGGTAGAAGGACTCAAAACCATTTAAGAAAGGAAAATGCTTATGAATGGATTCTTAGAGTAGAGGTTGTATTAGTTTCCCATTGTTGCTATAACTAAGTACCACAAACTTCATGGGCTTAACACATCATAAACAATGCAAATATATTCTCTTTTCGTTATGAAAGTCAAAATTCCCAAATGTCTCTGAAGGGGATAAAATCAATGTATTGGCAGTGCACCATCCATTTCACAGGCTCCAGTGGATAATCCGTTACCTTGCCTTTTCCAGCATGTAGACACTGCTGGCCCTTCTTGGCTCTTCTGTTCTCAAACATTGTTACCTGTGGTTCCATCCCCACATCTCCTTCTGTAACTCTAACCCACCTGCCTCCCTCTTGTAAGGACTCTTGTGATTACATCAGACCCCATTGTATAATATAGACTAATATTCCCATCTCAAAGCTCTTAACTCAATCACATCTACAGAGTTTCTTTTACTATGTTAGATAACATTCGAAGTTTCTGGGATTAGGACATGGACATCTTTGGGGCCATGATTTAGTTGACCACCTAAGTGTGGTTGAAGTGTTTGCTTTGCATGCCCTGTACAAATTTACCTTTCTTCTAGGAATAGAAACGCATTTTCCTTTGAGAAACCATGCATTCCTGAGGATGAACCCCAGTCTGAAGAATATAGAACCAATGGACTTTGAAAGACAGCATTCTAATTTTATCATTTGAGTAAAGTTGGATACAGCTTTAAGATTTTGAATTCTGTGAGTGCATAGATTATTGACATATGTGATTTGTTGTAGAGTTACTGCCACCTGCAAACAAATACATTCCATCTGGAATTTTAATGTTGTGAAAAATGGTGGTCCTCAAAGGTAAGTCTTTTTATTTAGAAAGGATTTAACTCACTCTTCTGAATCTTGAAAAAGTATTAACTGCCTTTCAAAACCCTCTATGTAAATGAAGGATACATTTTTCTAATGTCCTCATGAGAAAACAAACGTAGAAAATGGGGATTGCATAGAATCTATGCTCAATAAATAAGTGTAGAATTAACGAGTAGATGGATGAGTAAATCTGGCTTCACAGAGCTACCAGCCCCTCTTCCAGGGACGTGTAAAAGCCGCTGAGAGCTAGGGATCTGGGGTCTCACTGGTCTGCATTTGAAGACTGGCTCTGATAACTCACTGGAGTCTCAATTTCCTTTGACTGTTAAATAAGGACAACCACAGTCATGATCTTTAGGGCTGCTGTGGGTGAACTGTGGTAATGCAAGCAGTCTGCCCCAATCAACAGGATACAATTTCACCCTCACTAGGATGGTTATAATTAAAGAAAGAAAATAATCAGTGTTGGCAAGAGTATTGGGAGATTAGAATTCTTGCAAATTTGCTGGACAGAATGTAAAATGGTGCAACCACTGTAGACAACAGTTTGGCAGTTTCTCAACAAGTTCAATGTAGAAATATCATAAGATCCAGCAATTACATTCCATATATAGTAAATATCCTTAAAACTGGAAATATGCCCAAACAAATACATGCACATGTGTGTTCATAGCAGCATTACTCCAAATAGCCAAAGGTGAACACAACCCAAACGTCTATCAATGGATGAATGGATACACAAATTGGGGCATATCCACATACATGTTATTTAGTCATTAAAAGGAATGAAGTACTGATTCATGCTACAAGATGCATAAACCTTGAAAATATTGTGCTACATGAGAGAAGGTACACACAAAAGATTACATATTATAGACTCCATTCCTATGAAATATCCAGAATAGTTAAAGCCATAGGAACAGAAAGCAGGCTGGTCATTGCCAGGGGATGGTCGGGGTTGGGGGTGTAACTGTTTGATGAGCATAGGGTTTTATTTTGGAGCCATGAAAATATTTTGGAACTAGATATATGTGATGGTTGTACAACATTGTGGCTATACTAAATGCCACTGCACCCCCCCCCACCTACACACACACACACACAAAAAAAAAAAAAAAAAAGAAAAGAAAAGAAAAGGTCAGCAAGAAGGTGAAAATTAAAAGAAACCTGCTTCACAATGCTCTAGATATGTTATAAGAGACAAATAAATGATGACAGTTGTTTTTCCCCTACCTTCTCTTTATTTTCCTCCTTTCCTCTTCCACCCCTTTCCCCTCTCTCCACCTCTGCATTCTTGCCTTGCCCTGTGTCTGTCAGTCTCAGATGGTGGCTCAAATGTGGAGAAAGTTTAGTAAAGAAGCTACTTGCAAAGGAGGAGGCAGGATGTTGGGAATAAAGGGATGTCATTATCCCAGGGTCATGGAGTTCCTACCACTCATGTCTGAAGGGTCAGGAAGAGCCCTTTGGTGGT
Organism: Theropithecus gelada; assembly: GCF_003255815.1. Classification (NCBI taxonomy): domain Eukaryota; kingdom Metazoa; phylum Chordata; class Mammalia; order Primates; family Cercopithecidae; genus Theropithecus; species Theropithecus gelada. Next base: position 87,365,410 of record NC_037679.1, on the reverse strand, counting down.
GATGTTACAACAGGATTGAGTAGAGTAAGCACCCTTCTCTCTGATCTGCTGGAACGTCTCAGTGGTCAACCTGGTTGAAAGCCACGGGGTGAGGGAGGGCATAGAGGTAGTCCTCTCAGGTCAGCCTCTCAGGGCAGAGAGCAAGAGAACACAACAGGAGGGTGAATGGAGGGAAGGAACCACAGAAGGTCTCAAACACAAGAGAGCCTCTCTTTAATCCTCGGTTCTTCAAGGAGTCTCAGCAGTGGGGAAAAATGTAGACAGAATGTTATCAATGATTTTTGTATGTAGGGACTAGTGAAAGTCCTAAGGTGACTGCAAGAATAACACTTCTTTTTTTTGAGATGGAGTTTTGCTCTTGTTGCCCAAGCAGGAGTACAACGGCGCAATCTCGGCTCACTGCAACCTCTGCCTCCCAGGTTCAGGCGATTCTCCTGCCTCAGCCTCCCGAGTAGCTGGGATTACAGGCGTGCGCCACCATGCCTGGCTAATTTTTTTTTTTTTTTTGTATTTTTAGTAGAAACAGGATTTCACCATGTTAGCCAGGCTGGTCTCGAATTCCTGACCTCAGATGATCCACTGGCCTTGGCCTCCCAAAATGCTGGGATTACAGGTGTGAGCCACTGTGCCTGGCAAGAACAAATCTTTAGAGTGTGGTGAAACAGCTCTTATTCGCAGGACAGTGATGACCTGTGTTGTGGTCATGTAGTTCATGGACAATTAAGGTGACTTTGCTCCCACAGACTTGCCTCCTATGGCCACCGCCATGGGTAAACTGAGTCAGCCGGCTTCACGTGTACCCCTACCTCAAATGGTGACACCATCAGGCATTCACAGAGAGATTCTTTTCCATTATCAACCTTCTTGGTCACCTCTAGTTCCCAGCTGACTGGTGTAATAAAATGAAGACAAATTGAGGCTGGGCACAGTGGCTTGCGCCTGTAATCCCAGCACTTTGGGAGGCCAAGGAAGGTGAATCAAGAGGTCAGGAGTTCGGGACCAGCCTGGCCAATGTAGTGAAACCCCATCTCTACTAAAAATACAAAAACGTAGCCAGGCGTGGTGGCGCATGCCTGTAATCTCAGCTACTCAGGAGGCTGGGGCAGGAGAATCGCTTAAACCCAGGAGGCAGAGGTTGCAGTGAGCCAAGATCGTGCCACTGCACTCCAGCCTGGGCAACAGTGCGAGACATTGTCTCAAAAAAAAAAAAAAAAGACAAATGGAATATGAATTGATGACATCAAATGCTCCACTGCATTTGGCTGTCTCCTCCCAGTTAAGATTTCGAAAGATAATTTATCTGAGCTTCACAGTAGCACAGCCTCTTGAAGCTGGGGGACTGCCAAGTGCCGTTTAATGTTTTTAGATGGCCCACACCCCTGTTAAACCCCGCGCCATCAATTAGAACCACAGTATCACAGAACTTGGGTTCTCATATCTGAAACCAAGAAACATTTAATGAGGTCAGTTGGAACTGGACATAAGATGTTTACATGGCTATAATTTGATCTATTAGGCAGTTCATTGAAATCTATGGAGATTGGTGCTTTTTCATCTTGCGTATCTGCCACGTGCGATCTTCATCAAAATGAGCCTGTGTCTCCTGACTCAGTTACTCTTTCATCAGTGACCTGAGGCGGAGCAAACCAAGGTGCTCAAGGCACTTCACGCTTTGGGATCAAGGCAGGATGTTTATGGCCAAATGACCGGACAACTTTGTCCATGTATAACTCAGGTGAGGTATTACTCTACCCTGCCCCAGACTAACAAACACTGACTCTCCAGCTCAGCCTAACTCAAGAGCACAAGGATTAGTGTCCTCTCGGACTCCCCCAGTGTGTTCATCATTGAATTCTCCTTGTTCTTGGCTCTGGAAGAACTGGGTGTCAAATTCTTTTTCCTTTTCATGCAGCTCAAAGGTTTTCTCCAAAGGCAGTTCAGAGATGACTTTCCTCCGACTCCATGACTGGTGTCTCCTAATTATTGCCTTTGCTTATGGTTATTAATCACTGCAGGGACATGCTTGATCCACAACAACTCCCAATTCTGGGTCAGTGAGTGGCCAGTGCTCACCAACGCCCTAATGAAGTTGGCTGATGTTCTATGTGGTGCATCTAAATACACTACTTCTCTAATGACCACAAACTCAGTAGCTATCTAGCACATATCTCTGCTCAGGTGGTTTTGGTATTTTTAGGCAAGAAGAAACTCCTATTAGGGACTGACAGAAATTTGCTGCACTTAATTTTTCTACCTGCAGACAGAGGTGTTGAAAACCAAGATCAAGTGAGGTCAAAGATACATCACTATTGGGGATGACATGGGCAAGGTAATTACCTGCTCTCTGAGGAACAGGATAGTCTCTGTCACAAAGTGGCCTAAGAATACAGTTCTGGAGAGGAAAGATTATTAGGGAGAGTGAGGTTTAATGAACACACCGGGAGGTTAAGTTTTTGCATTCGGTGAAAACTAGTAAAGGGAAGGTACTTGTCACTCAATGCTAGAAGATGAGAGGAGGAGATGGGGAATTCTATCTGACACCCGTCAGCAGCAAACTCTCCAGACTTCACTTGTGAAATATGGACTTTGTCAACTGGTAGCATACAGATAGTCCTGCTCACTTTATTAAGGCTGGGAACAGCTTCTTTGTGCTACTGACCTTTCTAGGGGGGCAGTGATTACCACAGGACAAGCTCTGGTCACTCTCTTTGCCCAGCTGCCCATGTTGGTTCCTCAGGGCAGGGGCTGCGGATGGCCATCAGTGGTGGCTGCACTGGACTTGACTGGGGCCGGGATCCTTCCTCCACCGAGTCTGACTGTGGGCTGAAGGCTGTCTCCACACTTAGGCCAGTGCAGGGGCACCTGCAAGGGGGTGTCAGCATCAGTCAGGAGACAGTGGTGGTCAGACAGCAGTCAGGCAGGCACAGGGGAGCACAGAGCTGTCGGCCCAGGGACAAGGCACTGAGTGATGGGCCAGGATTCTGCAGTGACACAAATGTTTCTGGGCTGTTTCTTTCTGAATTAAAGGAGCCCCACATGTCTGACAGGTTCAGCAGGGGAAGACACAAAGGTCAAGGTCGCAGGGCTCGATAGAGCCTGAACAACTGGACTCAGCCATTGACAATGTCCAGAAGCATATTTCCCCAATCTGAGCTTTTCCCCAAAAATTTTAGTTCACAGTTATGATTTTGTTGATGAGTTTTACTTATGAATTTGGAAAGTACAATCCACTTGAAAACTCCAACTGGAAGCTGATACAGAAAATTATCCAGCCTTATACACTATCAGGGGTCATGGGTGAAAATGTCCACAGGGGTGAGGTGCGTCATGTAAAAATGGAAGAGGAAGAGCTGGACCTGAAATTCACTGGGGGCCAAAACCAGTGAACTGGTTGGGGCAAGTGGGGCTGAGAGGGCCCTTCAGGAGCCTGGCCCACTGGGGTCAGTGCTGCCCACGGTCAGGGGCACAGATGCAGCTGCATTTGTTTCCTCTTCTGTAAATGGAAGGAGACTTAGAACGATAGTGATAGTATAACCCAATCACAGGCTTGCCGTGAGGTTCCATAGAGACGGAAGGAACCTGGAAAAACGCCCATCACAGGTAAGTGCAACGCTAGTGTTAGCTATTATTATTTTACTTCCACTCCTCCAGAGAAAGCAGCGGTCTCGATTTTTAAAATGTGAAATCTAATTTTAAATGTGAATGGTACATTTAAATTACAAACATATGACATATATACACATATATATTCCAATGAAACAGTTCATTATGAATGTGTAACAAATAAATGTATACATATATACAAATCATACATATAAATGTATGTTATGTAATAAATACATAAAAATTGAATACATAGAGTATATCTGAATTTATGCATATATAAATGTATATATGATAAAATATTTAATAAAATAAATATATAGTAGTACATATTCCCTATAGAGCAGATAGTATATATGTCATATATAACACTATTATAGGCTATAAATAGTAAATTATATATTAAATAGGATATATAGAAAAAATTCAATGAGTTAATATATATATATACAGCTAAAGGACCTAAAAATGTAATATATATTATATGTGTAATGTGTAATAGATTATCATGTGTAATATGCAATAAACAAAATTTATTATCAACATACAATACATGTATTCCAAGGAAACAAGGCATGCTTCCGCGGTATATCTGGGCGGTGCCATCTCTGACCTAAAATAACTTGCTCTGACATAATCCCTGAGGAAGGATGACTGTAAGAGCCCATGGTTCATAGCATGCTCCCGCAGAGACGGGCTCACCCGCTGCCTCCAACAGCCACTGCACACACAGGCTCCACCTTTAGCCTCTAGAAGAAAGAGCAGCCCTGGGCATCACGTGACCATCCCCACCCCACGCCCCCCTCCACTTCTGATTGGTCCAGGGATGAACGTCTGCTCCAAGACTGGGGAGGGGAACCAATCGGGTGCTCTCAATAATACACGGAAGGCAGAGACTGGGCCAATGGGTGGTGATCTCGGGTCTCAGGGGCGGGGGCGTGGAATGCTGCGGGGCAGCCGTCTGGACTGGGCCAGGAAGGGCGTGCAGTGGGTCGAGAGGAGGAAGTGGAGGGAAAGGGACCAGATGCTTCTGAGACAGGCTCCATCTCTGTATGCAATCCCCGCGGAATTTACGCACTTTCATCTTGTGTTCTTAGATGTTCTCCAGGTAGACTGCAACCAACACGTTTAGAATAAACTCACCTGTGCTTGGGCCAGCCTGAGAGGTCTTCACTCCTTCCTGTCCGGAAAACCTGCTTCAAACACTGCAGCATAACCAGCTTCTAACGTTATCCGCTGGAGCTGGGGATTTAATTTCTCTTTCTCATGTGAAGAGCAATAGTGGCCAGGAGCTCCCAGCAGGCTTCCCTCAATCCCTCTGGCCAGACCGGAAACGTTCCCAAGCCCTCCCTGTGTTACCGGCTGCAAAAGTGGGCATCTGGCATTCTCAGCCTCCAGAGAAGGAAGGAGAAAGCCTTTGAAATCAGGAGGACGGCCTGGGAATGGCTTCTGGGTGGAGAATCAAGACTCTGCATTCGTTGAGCCCAGAGATCAGGCCTGATTTGTGAATCTCTGTGGCCCAGCATCCGGCCACGCACACCAGAAGGGCTCTGTGCACACATATTCACACCAAGGACAGTGACAGGAGTAATCGATCGCATTTCTGGGCTGCGTTATTGAAAGCACCAGGGGGCGCTATTCCCATAGCAAACAATGCGAGTGGGGCTATGGAGAGCGTGCAGCCGGCTCCGAGACCCTTGAGCGCCAGGCCCCGTGCGGAGGTCTCTGCTTAATTATCTCATTGGCTCTCCGTTATCTGGGAGGAGAGGGTTCATAGCGGCTATACTTCTAGAGGAATCGTATTTGTAACAGGTCTGTGAGAACGGGCTTCAGACAAGATGAGCTTCTGGGGCAGAAAAGACAGCTTTTATCACTCTAGCACAGGTGTGTGCTTCAAGGGGCCTGCAGCCCTGACGCCTCACCCCACTGGCCAGCGTCAGGGCTGGTAACCACAGGCAATGGCTGGCATCTCAGCAGACACCCAGCAGCTGGGCAAGTCTGAGAAACAGAGAGAGATGCTGCAGGAGCGTACTGATTCAGATGACCGAGAACACACACACGCGCACACACACACACCCCACACACAGAGTGCCACACAGTCACACACACACCACACACAGAGCGCCACACACACACAGTCACACACAGTCACACACACGCTACAGTCACACACACACACCCCCCCCACACACAGGGTGCCACACAGTCACACACACACACACACACAGCGCCACACACACACACAGTCACACACACGCTACAGCCACACACACACACCGCACAGAGCACCACACACAGTCACACACACACTACACAGTCACACACAGACTCATACACACACAGTCACATACACACACACCACACAGTGCCACAGTCACACATGCACACACTCATACACACACACTCATGCACACAGCACTCCCCACACACATACTCTCTCTCATAGTCACACGCACACACACCGCACACACACAGAGTTCCAGTCACACACACACTCATGTGCACACACACATGCACACAGCCCCCACACATACTCTAACACAGTTACACACATGCACACACTCACACACAGGCACACACATGCACACGCTGGTACACATTCACATTCACACAGCTATACACACACACATACTCTAACACACCCACAACCAGACATACTCTTAACACTATCTTACTCCTACACACTCACACACCTACGCCCACACACATGCTTTGGCTCACACAGTCACAGACATATTCACACTCACACCTATACACACCCTCACACACTCTCACACTCTCTCACACACACACTAACACTCTGTCACAGTCTACCACACATACACACTCCACTCACACCCTCACATTCTCACACACACGCCCTCACCCTCACATTCTCACACTCACACCCTCACATTCTCACACTCATACCCTCACACACCCTCACATTCTCACACTCACACACGCCCTCACACACCCTCACATTCTCACACACACGCCCTCACCCTCACATTCTCACACTGGCACACACCCTCACACACCATCACATTCTCACACTCACACATGTCCTCACACACCCTCACATTCTCACACACGCCCTCACACACCCTCACATTCTCACACATACACCCTCACACACCCTCACATTCTCACACACGTGCCCTCACACACCCTCACATTCTCACACTCACACACGCTCACATTCTTACACTCACAGATGCCCTCACACACCCTCACATTCTCACACTCATACACGCCCTCACACACCCTCAGAGTCTCACACTTACACACAACACAAACATTCTCACACACACGCCCTCACATTCTCACACTCACGCCCTCCCACACTCTCACATTCTCACACTCACACATGCCCTCACACACCCTCACATTCTGTCACACACATGTCCTCACACACCCTCACATTCTCACACTCACACACGCCCTCACAGACTCTCACATTCTCACACTCACACACGCCCTCATGCACTCTCACATTCTCACACACACGCCCTCACACATTCTCACATTCTCACACTTACACACAACACACACACACTCAAGGCGTGACAGGGACAGCTGGTTAACCACCAGAGCTTTATGCCACTGTCTATAGTGTGGAGCTCGTCTGCGAAGCAGTTGCCCAGCCCCTGGCCACACTTCACAGCCCCTTTGCTACCGGTTGGTGCCACGAATCTATTTCTGGTCAAAGGAATGTGAGCAGTATTGCTAGAGAAAATACAGGTGGCTAGATAAAATTGGGATGTCAGGCAAGCAATGAATACCTTTTGTGTTATGGAATATACTTATCCTAAGCATTGCATGAACCTACTTATACTAAAAGCATTATTATTTTTTGGGGTCCTTCCCACAGAGACTTTGGGAGCCGAGATAAAGATGGCGCAACTACCAGAGGGAGAGCTGGATTCTACAGTCCCCACTTGCTTGCCTGGAAGGAGATCTGCTCAGAACTGCCAGGATGTCAGAACAAGGCTCTGTACGAGATCCTGAGATCCAGGGCTGTTGTTCTGATAATTTGTCCTAATGCCTGTAGCCTTTGCCTGTACTTCAGCTTATTTGGGAGAACAACACCAATCTGATGGCTCTCAACCTCCAATTGTTGTCACTGATTGGGTTCAAGGAAATTATTTTATCTTCAGAAAACATTTTGTTATTTGAAGCAGCTATGTAAGTGAGATAAATATATTTGATATATACATACAGATTTTTATATGTATATATAGCAACATACATATAAATATATACATATATATTTCATATAAGCACATATGCGCCTTCTAGTCTCTGAAAAGTGAGAGGAAAATAGAAAACCAATAATATTTGATTCCTGTATCATTCAGGATCCTGGTTTGAACAATGCGCTGAAAGTGCTTGTGGAAGAGGGCTTAAGGAAGGCACTATTTACAAAGGTGTGGACAGAATTAAGGGAAGCCAGCAGGGGTGGTGAAACACATAAGGCTCAGTAACAGGGGAAGCCTTCCAGTCCCCAGTGGGACCTGTCGATGGGAGGGCCAGGTCACTGGAGCTTGAGTGATGGTAGAAGGGCCACCCAGGAGAAGCCATGTCCGTTGGTGGAGGGACGCAGTCACTTCCAATGTGTGATCCAAAGTTGCAGGGGGCAGGTCTGGGAAGCAAAGTTGTAAGTATCCTGACCTTTCTCATCTTCTGCTCTCTGATCTCCTTGGTGCCTCCCGTTGGTCAACCCACTCTGGAGGCTGGAAGACAAGGGGGTTTAATTGATGCAGTACTTGAATATTACATCCCTGAGATGCAGGGTAGGGTGGAAAAAAGCTGAAGGTGGACTTGGAGGAGCACAAGGGGAACACCCAGTCCAGCCTCTCATAGAAGTCTTTGACTTTGAAGGAGACCTGCTCCACCATTGCACTTTCCCTCAATGAAGATATCATGTTTGGCAGGTGTATTAGTCTATTCTCACACTGCTAATAAAATAAAGGCATACCCAAGACTGGGTAAGTTATGAAGGAAAGAGGTTTAATTGACTCACAGTTCCACATGGCTGAGGAGGCCTCACAATCATGGCGGAAGATGAAGGCATTTGAATTTAGAGTGCGCAGAGGTGGATTCCCAGTGAAAATTCCATGTTATTTTTGAATCTCGGGAAGGAATACAAGTTACGGAAGAAAATACTACACACAGCAGTCATGCAGGATACTGATCCACATTTCTGAATTTTCAGAAGCATTTAGAATTTACTTTCTGAAAGTGTTCAATAGACACGAATCACAAGACAGGTTCTATCTTTTGATTAGAAACTATTTTTTCATACATCAATCTTGTAAAATATTTTCTTCAGAATAAAACAACATAAGCATAAAATGATATATACACAGAGATACACTCAAATGAGTGCATACACACACGCACACACACAGAGCAATTCGAGCAACAATTTATTTTAGAGTACCAGCCACTCTCTAAACCCTGACTAATATGGTTAGGCTTTGTGTTCCTACTCAAACCTTGAATTGTAATCCCCGGGTGTTTAAGGAGCGACCTGGTGGAAAGTGACTGGATTATGGAGGTGGTTTTCCCCATGCTGTTCTCATGATAATGAGTGAGTTCTCACAAGATCTGATGGTTTTATAAATGGTAGTTTTCCCTGCACTGACATGCATTCTCTCTGTCACCTGCTGCCATGTAAGGCACGCCTGCCTCTTTTTCACCTTCTGCCATGATTGTAAGTTTCCTGAAGCCTCCCCAGCCATGCAGAACTGTGAGTCAATTAAGCCTCTTTCCTTTATACGTTACTCAATCTCAGTGGTATTCTCTATAGCAGTGCAAGAATGGACTAATACAATGACTCTGGTGTCTAGACTTATACTTCATTCAGGGGGTCATTGCTATTTGATTCCTCACTGTCTATCAGTCAATATGCTTACCTGTTTCTCTCCTATTTCTATTTCTGAAATGTGTACAATGATTAAGAATTTTTTATAAAGATTTTCTCAAAGCTTCCTGCATGAATGCATCTTTTAGACCGTTAAGAAATCTGTTTCTGATACCTGCCCTTAGATTGAGTTTTTAAAGATCCTTGACATTTATTGACAGACGGTAATTATTCTGAAGGCACTGACTCCTGCCAAGTGCATGACTTGCCACTGAGTCATCTTCTCCGTCCACAACCGCTCCCCTTGCAGTGCCATTTACAGGAAGGAAAATTTCAGTTTACTCCACACTGTTCTCACTCCTGGCCCCATTTAAGGATGGCTCTCTGCCTATTTTCTTCCTGGATGGATGTTGAGGACGTCAGAATTGAGGAGAGAGGCCCAGGTCATTAGCACTGAGGAATAAATTGCTAGCGAAGCCAAGCCGTGGATTCAGTATGAGGACACACCCTGAGAATTAAGGTGGCTGGAAATTTGGTTCCCTCAAGCACACTAAGCAAAAGGCAATTGCCTAATTTTGTGTCGAAATCAGGATGGACCCAGAGAGAGATGGGATACTACCAACACATAGACTGTGAGAGTAGACACAAACCGAATTTCCCTGGGTGAACCAGGTGGCAGAGACACTTGCCTCAGGAGCATTTCCCTACCTTCACATTTTTTCTGAGACAGGGTCTTGGTATATGTTGCACAGGCTAGAGTGCAAAGGAATGATCACTGCTCACTGCAGCCTTGACCTCACATGCTCCAGTGATCCTCCCACCTCAGTCTCCTGAGTAGCTGGGACTACAGGTGCATGCCATCATGCCCAGCTAATTTATTTTATTTTATTTTATTATTTTATTTTACTGTAGAGATGAGGTCTCGCTATGTTGCTTAGGCTGATCTCAAATTACCCACCTCAAGCAATCTTTCTGCCTCCGTCTCCCAAAACGCTGGGATTACCACCACACCTCCTACTTTCATATTTTAGCTCTTACTGTTCACTCACCTTGGAGTACTTCTCCTCTCTTTGTTAGCAAAGTTTATTCAGCTCAACGCCACCTCTTCTCCATAGCCCTCCCACACACAATTGAACTCCCACCAACATTGCTCACAGCTGGGAATGCTTCCCCACCATTGTTTTTCATTTCTGCAGAGGCTTCCCTGGAGGATCCAGCCTCAGCTGGTCGCTCCTCACACGTGATCCCTGCCTTGAAGCCTGATTCCTGGATGGAGGATCACAGCATCTCTATTGCTTCTCTGTTCTCAGAGCCACCACAGCACTTACCAAAAGCAGTAGGCGACGTTTGCATGTGAGGATGCACATTCCCTGTATCGGGAAACAGAAGATGTGTCGAAGATTGCAGAGACTGATTCCCAAAATTTGGAGTAGAGAAATTATATTTATTTATTTATTTATTTTATTTTATTTTTTATTTTTTTGAGATGGAGTCTTGCTCTGTCACCCAGGCTGGAGTGCAGTGGCGCGATCTCCGCTCACTGCAAGCTCCACCTCCCAGGTGCACACCATTCTCCTGCCTCAGCCTCCTGAGTAGCTGGGACTACAGGCGCCCGCCACCACGCCCGGCTAATTTTTTTGTATTTTTAGTAGAGACAGGGTTTCACCGTGTTGGCTAGGATGGTCTCGATCTCCTAACCTTGTGATCTGCCCGTCTTGGCCTCCCAAAGTGCTGGGATTACAGGCGTGAGCCACCACACCCGGCCGAGAAATTTTTTTAAATTAAAATTAAAATTTTTAATCTTAGGTACTGGTTTTAATTTTTATCTAGTGAATACCTTGTATTAAAGATCCCTATTTAACTAGTAGTCTATTCCACTGCACATTATTTACAATAGCCCATTAATGAGAACAACAGATATCAAAATGATGGGTGTATCCAAAGATGCCCCCAGAGGCATAAATTCTTGCATTATTAAAAACATTACTTAAACATGAACTAATAATGTGACTGAAAACTTTAGGAAAAAAACATTAAAATCATTTCTATTAAAAAGTCTCCTAGGATTATTTGCATGATAGAACACATTTAAATAAACATTTCCTTTTAGAATAGTTTTACATTTACAGAAAAGTTGCAAGATAGTAGAGAGTGCCTTCATACCCCTCACTTAGTTTTCACCATTGTTAATATCCTATGCGAGCGTGGTACGTGGATCATAGCTAACAAGCCAACACTTACACATGATATTAACAAACTCCACACTTTATTCAGATTTTATCTGTTTTCCCCTAACCTCCTTTTTCTCTTCTAGGATCTCATCCCACCATATCACACTTACTTGTCATGGCTAGACTCCCTGGATCGGTACCTAGAGGTGACTTGAGGTGTATTCAATTTATAGAGCACTCTGTGGAAAATTAAACAGCTCACCAAAACTGCATCTTTCAGCCCATTAACACGGTTTACATCTATTTATTCAGGTCTTTTAATATCTCTCAGCAATATCTTCTAGCTTTTGGGGTAAAGATCTTTTCGTGAAATTTATCCCTACATATCGTAAACTTTTAGATCCTATAGTAAATGGTATTTTTAAATCCTTTTAAATTTTTATTGCTGGTAAATTGAAAAATACTTGTTTTTTGTAGAATGCCTTTAATCTAGCACTTTATCGTGGTAGATTTTTTTGTAGGTTTCCTTGTTTTAAATTTTATTTTAAGTTTTGGGATACATGTGCAGAATGTGCAGGTTTGTTACATAGGTAAACGGGTATCATATCCTGGTAGTTTTGCTTGTTTTTGCCATTCTGATGTGTGTATAGTAGCGTCTCATGGTTTTAATTTGCATTTCCCTAATAGCTAATGATGTTGAGCATCTTTTCACTTGCTTATTTACCAGTGATATGTCTTCTCTGGTGAACTGTCTGTTGAATCTTTTGCTCCCTGTTTCCATTTGCTCATCTACAATGGGAATTGTTCATCTCCTATTTGACGTTTTGTCAGACTAGCTGATGAAAATGTATACATTATTATTGATTTACATTTTTAACGATAGGTTAGGTTGAACCACTTTTTTCTATATGCCTATTGGTCGAGTGTAGTTCTTAAGGGAAGAGTTTACCATTTGAGTCTTTGGTCTTTGTACGTATAGTAGTGGAGATGGGATTATTAACTGGTGGCATGTTACTTAATTTTGAGTCATGTTTGCATCCAGAACCAAAGTGTTTAAGATGCGCAGAACCCCAGCTCTGTGGAAAGTATTTTAATAATTTTCTTATGCCCCAACCATATCGCAAATATTAGAATATTTGCCTTTTTCTTATTGACTCAAAGGTGCTTTTCATATATTAGAAATATTATCCCTTTGTCTCTTAATTTGAGAAGGTTTTCCTTGGGGAGACTCAGGACGGCACTCTGCTGAGAAAGTCTGGTAATTATTGTGCTTCTTAATGAACTGAGGTGTTTTTCTAGTTGGGCCCATGGCCTGAATCAGATCAGAGAAGTTACCTTGCAAAGCTCTCTCATTAGCAGATTGCTTTGTAGATGCATTTTTCCCGAAAACAGTAAAATAACTTCATTCAAATGGCAAAAAAAAAAAAAAAAGGAAATACAAACGAATCTAACTCTTCCCAGTTCTTTGTGTCATAAAAGAAAAATAAAAGAACCAAATGAAGAAAAAAAAAAATCCTGGATGTATGCTACAACTTCCATGTATTTTTCTTATATCAGAGAGGGAAATGTGAAGACAGAAATGGGAATATATATCAAGAATGAAACACCAAATGTCTATGGTATTGAACCAATCTAAAGTTTTCTGCATAATACTATCAAAAATTGGAAGTGGAAAGCAAAAACAAGAAAATTTCGTCTCCTCTCCTAGCCAGCCCAGCACCATCATCTGCTCTGTGTCTGCTGCCTGCTTCACCCTGCCCCTGCAGAAAAATCCAAGTCCTGGAACTTTGGCCTCAATAGCAGAGTGGCTATAGGAAGAAGTGTTGGAATATCCAGAGGTCAGAGTGGGTAGCCCAGTACGGTGGGTGAGCCTGTTATACCTGGTAGTGAGACCTGGTGCCAGGATACTTGTCTGGGCCCAGTCCTGGTTCTGCTATCCAACAACTGTGTGGGGAAGGTCATGGTCAGGATGTAGACTGCACACACCTGGAGCCAGAGACTGTTCTATATTCTTTACTCCTATTCATCCACATAATCCTTGCAACAACCCATGTGGCAGATTTTTATTTGTATTATATAAATGGGAAACTGAGGCACAGAAGGTCAAATAACTTGCTTAAAATTACAGAGCTAGTTGGCAAGAAAGCTAGAATTCAAACTCTGGCAGTCTGTTTCCAGAGTCTATGGATCATAGGAGACATTCGATAGATATTCACCCAACAGATATTCACCCACCAAAATATATGAACTGTCTGTCTCTGGCCATCTGTGTGACATTGAGCAGACTATATAAATAGATTTCTGAATGCCAGTCAGCAAAATTTTCCAAATATTTTTACAGTGCCAAGCAAGTGCTGCTTGGCTGGGATTATTAGGAATTGCCTTGCATTTAGAAAGCATGACATATGCCACCATTATATTCATAGCGATGGCAGAGAGTGATTAATTGTACCAGCTCCCAGACATGAGATTCAAAATAATTTTTAACTGGTATGGCATAGGCTTTGGCAAACCAGAATATCTGGAACCTAACCTATGGGCTACCTGCAGTAAACAACGGGTATGATATCTCACACATCTGCTCAGTATCAGCCCTGACAGTTCTGGAATCGGAAAGGCTTTGGTTTACGTTTGGGCTTTGCCATGCATAGGCTGTAGACTTTGGGCGTACCAAGTCACTTCTCTCAACCTCGGTTTTCCCATCTGTGAAACTGATGACTGTCTAGCAGTTGGTTTGTAGAGATGCTGTAGTAAATAAATAGCCATGTTGAGCTTTTAGCATGATATCTGACAAATATCAAGGTCAATAACAATTCATTAATACTACGTGACCAATCAAGATATAGAGGTCAAATATAGCAGACACTTATCAATGTTGAAATCAAGACTAGAACATGGAACTCTGCCTCCTGGCGTGGTGTTGCCATGGCAGAGTGCCATCCTAGGGTGCAACTCAGATTCTAAGACATGGCCTGGGAATGGTTACTTTGCAACACCCAGGGGCTCACACATCTCATTGAACACGGGACTAGAACTTGGATTTCTGCTTCCAGGGCTGTTTTTACAGTGGTAGAGTATCACCAGGGTGTGATTCAGACTCTAAGACATGTGTGGCCTGGGTCTATCTAATTGACAACATCCATCTAGTCACATATTACATTAGCTAAGTAATTAGTCTGTGTTTTTTTGATACTCGTGATAGACATAATTGATTTGAGCCAGAATGTCCCAGGTTCACCTAGGTTGGCAACATAGTACACAGGTGATAAAGAATGAACCCTGGAGTCAGATTGCTCTAATACTGCCTGGGCCACTACACAGCTGAGGGACTTTGAACAACTTAGCTCCTCTCCACCTCAGTTTCTACCTGCATAACACAGGGAACTTGATAAAACTTAAACCTCATCCTATAAAGTGAGGGACTAAACAAGCTATGCATGCCAAAGCTTAGCCTGGTGGGCACTTGTTTCAGCCTGGATCAATCAAGACAGCAGACACTATTCAACCTCCAAACAGAGAGAATTTAATACAGGAGATTGATTATGCGGGTGACTTAAAGACTGAGAAGCCAAACAGATATTATGAAGCAACCAATAGATAAGTGTGATGGTTAATATTGAGTGTCAACTTGATTAGATTGACGGATGCAAAGTATTGTTTCTGGGTGTGTCTGTGAGGGTGCTGCCAAAGGAAATTAACATTTGAGTCAGTGGACTGGGAGAGGCAGACCCACCTTCGATCTGAGGGGCACAATCTAATCGGCTTCGAGTGTAACTAGAATAAAAGCAGAAAGAAGAACATGGAAGGACTAGACTTGCTGAGTCTTCTGGCCTCCATCTTTCTCCCATGTTGGATGCTTCCTGCCCTCGAACATCATACTCCAAGTTCTTTAGCTTTTGGACTATTGGACTTACAACTGTGGTTTGCCAGGGGTTCTCAGGCCTTTGGGTGCAGACTGAAGGCTGCACTGTCGACTTGCCTACTTTTGAGGGTTTGCGACTCAGACTAGCTTCTTTGCTCCTCAGTTTTCAGATGACTTATTGTGGAACTTCACCTTTTGATCATGTGAGTCAATTCTCCTTGATAAACTCCCTTTCATATATACTTCTACCCCATCAGTCCTGTCCGTCCTGTCCCTCTAGAGAACCCTGACTCATACAGTAAGCAGCTACAGGAAGCTGCTGTCCTCCAGGGCAGAAAGAGGGGCTATTTATAGTGGCCAGGATCCAGGACACTTGATGGAAGCTGGAACCACAGTGGGCTGCCCAGTGGAAACTGAGACTACAGAGGGAGAGATGTCTGGTGTAGCTGGAGTCCTGGAGGAGACGTGGCCACGCTGGCAGCGCTACCTGAGGCAGACAGAGAGGAGGGGGAGAAGCACACTGAATTCTCCCTTCCTCCCACCCTCCAGCCACCCACCATGGGATGATTCCAGCCAGAAGCCAGCATTGCCCTTCCCAGCATAGGAATATCAGCTATTAATGTACATGGTGGACACAGACTCTCATCTGCAGGTGATCATTTCAGAATCAACTGTTTAGACCTTGGCACTCTCCTAGACTTTGGTACGTGGCTTTACTAAAGCTCTCATGATATTTTGTCTTCATTTGTGTGACCATGATTTTTCTAATATGTTGTGATCTGTGATGGTTAATATTAAGCGTCAACTTGATTGGATTGGAGGATTCCAAGTACTGTTCTTGGGTGTGCCTGTGAGAGTGTTGCCAGAGGAGATTCATATATGAGTCAGTGGACTGGGAAAGGCAGACGCACCCTCAATGTGGGTGGGCACCATCCATTCAGCTGCTGGCACAGCTAGAACAAAGCAGGCGGAAGAAGGTGGAATGAGCAGACTTGCTGAGTCTTCCAGCCTCCATCTTTCTCTCATGCTGGATGCTTTCCACTCTCGAGCATCAGACTCCAAGTTCTTCACCTTTTGGACTCCTGGACCTACAACACTCGTTTGCCAGGGGCTCTCGGGCCTTTGGCCACAGACTGAAGGCTGCACTGTCGGCTTCCCTACTTTTGAGGTTTTGGGACTCAGACTGGCTTCCTTGCTCCTCAGCTTGCAGACGGCCTATGGTGGGACTTGACCTTGTGATCGTGTGGGTCAATTCTCCTCGATAAACTCCTTTTCATGTAGACATATATTGCATTAGCTCTGTTCCTCTGGAGAACCCTGACTCGTGCATGACCTCAATCACCCTTTCAGCGTCCACTGCTGCTGTGGGGAAGTCAGGTGCCTGTGACCCCTGATCCTTGGTGTGCAACTTGTGTTTTCTTTCTGGAAGCTTCTAGAATATTATTCTTACCTCTATTGTTCTAAAATGTCATGATAATGTGCCTGAGTGTGCATATTTTTAAAATCTTTTTGAAATTCATAATTTCAGATCCTTGATGAAACCTTTTAATTTGGAAATAATTGTCATTCATATTTCCAATTTTTCTTTATTTATGCAATCATTTTCTCTCCTTGGTTTCCGCATTCTCTGTTTTTGGAACTCTCCTCATTTGAATATTAAAATTCCTAGGCTAGATCCTCTAAGTCTATAATCACCTCTTTTCTTTCATCCTTATACTTGGGTTTTTTTTTTGTTTGTTCTTCTTTTTTTATTTGCTTTTCTTTTTAATCTACTCTCCGGGAGATTTTATCAACATAACATTTCCCTACTTTTTACAAATTTTATATTGCAACTGTTCTGTTTTAATTTCCAAAACCCTTTCTTGTTCTTTGAATGTTCGTGTAATATAAATATAACTTAAAATAGTCTGTGTATTATAATGTTTTGACATATTAAAAAACCTTTCTTGGTGGAAAGATACTGCCTCTTTAGGGGCTAGCCAATTTTTAGATAGCAAAGGGCCCAGCCCTGGGCATGCTTTTGATATGCAAAGTAACCAATCCAGAGCCAGCCCTCCTCTATCCGGCCCATACACCTCCAAAGGCAATATTGTTCTGTCTTAATTATTCTAGGGCTAGATATCAGGTAGCCAGGGAATTCCCCTACAGCTCAGAGCCCTCCACAATTATTCCAGCTGGCCACTTCTCACCTGCTCACCCGTCCTGCCTTGCCTTTTCCTCTGACGCCACAAGAAAGGCCTTGTGCATATCTTCCCAGCACCCCTGCCTCCCGTCTTCTGACTACCTGGTATCTTTCCCACGTGGTTCTGTGTGGCCTTCTGGGCCTCCTGCCTCTAGGAGCTGTGAGTGCAGTCACCTTCATACTCCTGAGCCTCCCCTGTCTCCTCTCCTGGATGCACCTGACTGGCCTCTTAGAACAGGACACAAAGCAGTTCGTTTTCACAAAAAGAACAGCATCTTTCCAATTTCACAGACTTGAATAAAAATACTAATGAGTTTTTCTTAAAGATTTCTTATGCCTGCATGGTTTCTTTTCTTTCAGATGCCTTTCTTGTGTGTGTGTGTGTGTGTGTGTGTTTTGAGACAGAGTCTCGCTCTGTCACCCAGGCTGGAGTGCAGTGGCACATCTCAGCTCACTGCAAGCTCCGCCTCCCGGGTTCATGCCATTCTCCTGCCTCAGCCTCCCAAGTAGCTGGGACTACAGGCTCCGCCACCACGCCCAGCTAGTTTTTTGTTTTTTGTTTTTTTTTGTGTATTTTTAGTAGAGACAGTGTTTCACCGTGTTAGCCAGGATGGTTTCGATCTCCTGACCTCGTGATCCTCCTGCCTCGGCCTCCCAAAGTGCTGGGATTACAGGTGTGAGCCACCACGCCCGGCCCCTTTCTTGTGTTTTCTTTCCCTCAAATCTCTGTCTTTCCTGTTAACTCTTTGCTGTCATTCATACTGAAGGAGGATGCACTGAAAGCTGACCAGAAGTTCTGGAGGCATGGGTGCTGCTCGACCTCTGTGAGGCTTCATGAAGCGTGATCTGTCTGGGTTGTCACAGCCTACACACCTATCCATGTGTGTTCATTTCTCCAGGCTTAACAGTCTGCTCAGAGAGGCATCCTTGACTCCCTAGCCTGCAGCAGGCTGCTGTGCGGGAAGACTGCCCGCCCCGGAGAGCTCTGGGCGTCAGGGGCCTGGGAGACAATCACCATTCTGTCGGTGGACTTGAGCACAAACTCTACTTCTTCTACCTTGACTGGGCCTAGGGTCTGAGTCTAGGATCCCTCTGGATTTTCCTTCCCATAGCGCAAGCTCCAGTCTTCTATGGGGCAGCAAGAAGGGATATTGTCTGGTAACACATCCAAGAGGGAGAAATTTTGGAAGGGTCTAAGCTTTTAGAGAACGCCCCCATTTCCCGCTCCACTCATTGCGTCACTCTCGGAGGCATGCTACATGTCTTCAGTGTCGATTTCTGCAACGACTTGATGGTAGAATGGGGTTGCCTGTTGGAGCTCCCAGGCCAGGCTTGGTTTCAGCTTTCCCTGGCTTGCTAAGTCAGCTACCACTCGGCCATCCAGTTTCCAATTCCCCAATATCATTGCCTGCATCTCCCTTTTCTCGTTTACTTGGTCCTTTTGTTCCTGCTCCACCCACCCCTTTGCAATTCTTTTACAGCTGTCATTTGTGGGGATTTCAGAAAGGAGTTAAGGTAAGCTTGTGCGCTCCATTGTCTATGTTTAACCAAACATACTGGATTGTATGGAGGGATGATCATGTTAACAGTTCTGAGTACTTCTGAGCATTCAGGCACCCACCCCCAAAGCTGCCAATTCCATAGAAAGGTTGTGCTGAATAAGCAGCCGGTCACAAGGCAGCACTGTGAAAATGAATAAGCATCCTCTCTGGAACTAGACAGCCAGGTATAAAGCCTTAGACCACTTTTTCTTGGCTGTTTGGCCTTGGATAAATTTCTTTACCTTCTCTATGCCTACATTTCTCATGCATGAAGAAGGAATTAATAACGATTAAATAACATACCCACAGGTGTACTTCTGAGCATTACAATGGTAAATGCTTCAAACAGGGCTAAGCACTGATGCTTAAACATTACTCTTGTTTTCCTGCAGGTGAAAGGAAGGGTTGTCACCTGAAGTTTGAAAAGCATTCTCTCAAACCTTTATGAGCAGCTCCAAATAAGTTGCAGACACCTAGGAAGACCGAACCCGGCTGATATTTTCCTAATTGCTCCTTCTTCTTTTCTCATCCATTTATTCTCATCCCTCCAGTAACTTAAGTTAGGGGAGTGGCGTCTGCCTTTATTTTTATGGCCTTGTTTTCTTGGTTGGTGTCACACTATTAAATCAAATTCACATCCTGGCCTTTAGAAATTCAGCCTAACTGTGACTTTAATATCTTTGCAGATGGATGAGGGCAAGAGCCGTCAAGAATGTGGCTTAAAGTGAAATCCCCTTTCCAGCATCCCACAAGACAGATGGAGAGGCATCCATTGCCACAAGTCAAAAAGGCCATTAGCATTTCCTTTATTTGAGAAATACGTCAGATGCTTTCTTACTCATGCTGGGCATTTCATGTTTGACTTCCTTTTATGTCTTGCTCCATTGACAGAAACCAGACCTTGGGAGTGACCACGGAAGACTTGCTTTTGGTGCAGAAAGATCACGGCTCCTGGACTGGGTTAGATGGTTCATTTGATGTTTAACAGGCCTTCTGATGTTTCTCCTCAGTACATGTGCGCTGGAATGGTGCGATTGAAGTTTCCTTCTCTCTCTTTTTTTTTTTCCCTGAAATCCAATTCATCTGATTAGATTTAAAGTTAAAAGAAAGTGTTTTGATGACTTTTTCTGAATATCTGTCTCATTTCTAGGACCCTCTCTCTACCTCTATTTCATCTACTAATCCATTCTTTGTTCCTCTCTTTTTATCTTCCTCTCTTTCTCTCACTCCCTCTCTCTTTCTTCATTTTATTCTTTCTTTCTTCCATTCATTCACTCCTCATCACAGCACACTCAACTGTGTGTCTTTGGTTTCGTCTCCTCCACTTTCTGGGAGTCAATTTCTGAGTCTGTCCTCTACTCTGGCAAACTGCAATCCACAAGGCACGAGGGTCCTCATCTCCAGCAGCTCAGAGTGCAGACAAATATAAGCCCAGCAAATCGCCCACTGTGTGAAAAGCCTGGGGTCCCAGCTGTGTCAACAGGAGGTGATGGAGATGATGATGCTGGTAGCAGAGGTGGGAGGTGGTAACACCAAGAAGAGGAAAGCCACTGCATTCAGGAGAGGCAGAGGAACTTTCACTTGGGAAATGACATTTGCATTGGGCCATGTTGAATGAAAAGAAGTTTAACACACGGAGAAAGGAGAAAGGGGAATGAGTGGCGAAAGGAAATGTTATGCTGAAAATAGTGAGGTCGTCCATGTGGATGAAGCCTTGGGAAAAGGGATGAGGGGGAAAGACAGGAGGTGATGCTGGGGAATTGCATCTGGAGGATAGACCTGGGTTTGTCAAATCAATGACATCAGAGACTCCCCTGGTATTATTGTAACCATCCAATGGGTTCACCTTGCCAGCTGCCTAGACAGAACCGATTTATCAAGACAAGGGAATTGCAATGGAGAAAGACTGATTCACGGAGACCCGGCTGTGAGAGAGACTGGGGTTCTATTATTACTCAAATCAGTGTCCCCAAGCATTCGGGGATCAAAGTTTTTAGAGATAATTTGGTGGGTAGAGGCTTGGGAAGTGGGGAGTGCTGATTGGTCAGGTTGGAGATGGAATCATGGTGGTCAAAGTGAGGTTTCCTTGCTGTCTTCTGCTCGTGGGTGGTGTCGCAGAGCTGGTGGAGCCAGATTACTGGCCTGGGTGGTGTCAGCTGATGGATGGAGCGCAGGGTCTGCAAAATCTCTCAAGCACTAATCTTAGGTTTTACAACAGAGATGTTATCTCCAGGAGCAATTTGGGGAGGTGCAGACTCTTGGAGCCAGAGGCTCCTACAGACCCCTAAACTGTAATTTCTCATCTTATAGCTGATCTGTTAATCCTGCAAAGGCAGGCTGGTCCCCAGGCAAAAAGGGGGCCTTTTCAGGAAAGGGCTGTTATCGATTTTGCATCAGAATCAAACCATGAACTGAATTCCTTCCCAAAGTTAGTTCAGCCTATGCCCAGGAATGAACAAGGACAGCTTAAAGGTTAGAAGCAAGATGGAGTCGGTTAGGTCTGACTTCTTTCACTGTTAGAATTTCCTCAGTTATAATATTGCAAAGGCGGTTTCATCATGAAAATGTCTTAATAGTAGAGAGTGGTGAGGATTGCAGCCAACCATAACTCGCCTATGCTGGGTGGAGATGAACATTGGGTTGGCAAAACAAAACATGTCCACTGGGTCACAAATTTATAGCTCCTTTGAACTTTATCCCACACACTGAAAAGAGTCAGAGAAAAGCAGTAAATAAGGCATTACATACTCATGCTTATTTTTTGCTTATTTTATGTGTGGGGCCAATGCTTTGACCCTACAAAAAACATTTGATCTTGAGGTGGTATGAAAAATCACTCAGCATCTCCATTTGGCCTGATCTCCTAGGAATGATGGCCAGAGAAAGATTCCTACTGCTCCTAGCATTCTTCATTCCATCCTGGGACATAATCTTCATTGTAGGAAAATTTCCCAAATATCTGCCACTTCCAGACCTGTGGTGATCAAAATACTGTCCCTCACAGATGTCCATGTCCTGGTGTGAATGTGTTACCTTAGGTGGCAAAAGAGATTTTATAGGTGTCATTAAATTAAGGATCTTAAACTGAAGAGTATCCTAGACTTTCCAGGTGGAGCCAACATAATCGCTAGGCTTCTTGTCAGAGGGAAGCAGGAGGGTTAGCGTTAGAGAAGAGATACGATAGTGGCAACAGAAGTCACAACGATGAGAGAACAAGAAACAAGGAATACCAGTGGTCTCTAGAAGCTGGAAAAGGCAAGAAAACAGAATTTATTTCATAACATCTGCAGATGGAGTGCAGCCCTGCAGCACCTTGGTTTTAGGCTTCTGACCTCCAGAACTATAAGATAATAAATCTGTATTTCTCTAAGCTGCTGAGTCTGTGTTGATTTGTTACAGCAGCAATGGGAAACTAAGACGATGTCCTTCACTGGGTGATCTGTGTGGCCCAGGATGAGACCTTGGGTGGATTCTAATGGCATATCCTTTCAAGGAAAAAGAATTCTGTTTGCAACATAACAGACCACTGTTCACCCAGGGGTTGAACAACTTTAGGGGTTGGCTGCCTTAAAGGTATTTCTTTAAATGTTACTTTTTGAAGAGGACCCTGACATCGACATAAATTCTGAATGGTACCCAGTGCTCTCGCCCTGGCCCATGACTTAAGGAAAGGATCAGGAGAGTGACTGTCCAATCGGGAGCCAGTTCAGTTCTATCTGCTGTGCTGTATGGTCATGCACGAGAGCGTCCTTAGATCTCAGAGGCCTTGGAGACTGAGCAAAGGAAGATGAAGCCCACACAGGCTGAGGGCTGCAGGAGGGAAGGAAGATGGGGGTAGGGAAACAAAAGGCACCAGGGGTTTCTGTTTCCATTGCCTCATGTCAGCTTTCCCAACATGTATGCTAGAGCTCCCCACATTCCTGAGGAGCTTTGATTAAGTTTTGGGGATGCCACTGTGCTTTCCATGAAGAAGAACCAGCTTTTGTGCCAGTTGCTGCAGGGAGGGCCTGTGTTTCATGTGTCCTGGTGCAGAGCATGTGTCCCGAAGTGGAATCCTAACATTGTCATTGCTGCAGGATGATTGTGGGTAAGTGAGTTGGTATTCTGAGCCTTAGTTCCCTGTCCCTAAATAGGACTAATCTTAGTACCTGATCTCAGGGTCTCTGTGCAGGGTACCTGGAAGCATGGGTAGTCTAGCACTCAGCACAAAGATCTCAGCGGATAAGGGATGCTGAATGAGGGGTCTGAGAAGGTGGGCTTGAGAGCCTGAAGATGTGGGTTAAGTCCCGCCTCCACCACTCACCAGCCAGCTGTGCAACCTGGGGCTTCTTCAGCCCCAGGTTGAAAACAAGCAGAAGAACTGAAAGAGATGCTGTTGCCAAGGCTCTTATAGAACATATGTAGGTATTCGATGATGGAGTTGATGGCAACGATGACGGCTGTAGCAAAGTTCATGGTGGGGAAGAGGGTTGTTGGAGGTGACGATGGTGGTATTGGTGGTGATGTTGGAGACACGTAGTTATGGGAGAAAAGGTGGCAATGATGGAGATAGTACAAATTATGTTGGAGGTGATGAAAGTGATGATGGTGAAGGTAATAAAGATGATGATGGTGGAGGTGATGGCAGAAGTGATGAAGGTGATAATCATGGAGATAATGAAGGTAATGATGATGGAGGTAGCCATGGAGTTTTAATGGGTAATGGTAGAGGGGATGGAGGTGATGTTGGAGTTGGTAGATGTAGTGGAGGTGATAGAGGTGATGATGGTGGAGGTAGCAGTGGAGTTATTATTGGCGATGGTAGAAGTGATGGAAGTGATGTTGGAGTTGATGGAGGTGATGATGGTGGAGGTGATGGAGTTGATGGTGATGGAGGTATTGGTGGTGATGGTAGAGGTGATAGAGGTGATGATAATGGAGGTAGCAGTGGTATTGTTGGTGGTGATAGAGGTGAGGGAGATGATGGAATTGGTGAAGGTGATGGAGATGATGATGGAGGTAGCAGTAGCGATGTTATTAGTGATGGTAGAGGTGATGGAATTGGTGGAGATGATGGAGATGATGATGGTGGAGGTAGCAGTGGAGTTGGTGATGGTAGAGGTGGTGGTTGTAGGGCTATTAGTAGTGATGGTAATGGTGGTGGTGGTGAGGTGTCACTAAGGGTGGAGGAGGGGACCTGAACAACTGGGGCATCTGTGAGAAATGTGCACTTCAAAGGAGGAGGAGTTTGGGGGATGTGAGGTTGGTGCTTCTCAAGAGAGCATTTGATATAATGCTTTGTCTGATCTGTTTCTACAAACAGCTGAAACATCAATTCACTGCAGGAAAACAGATTCTGTTATTTGAGCAGCTTTGAGTAGCATAGATTCATGTAGAGCAAAGTAACAAAACACACACACACGTAATACCAACTCAGATGGTTAAATAACAAAACGTGCTCTTTCCAGCCGTTTGTTTCACTGCCATTTCATCTTATGCCAGCGTGCTATCAAAATATTAGGCAGGAGCACCCAGTTCATATGGTAACAATGAACAGCCCAAACGACAGCAAAAGCAGAAAGGTCCATGCCTCTCCGTGCACTGACTCTGGAAAAAACCAACCTTCTCTTTAATCAGGGGCATCGAAGGACCCCTGGCAGGGCTGATGAGCCTGGGCTGGGCTGTGCACCTCGGGCTAAGCACCTGGGATGAGGGTCCTGGATTGGTGTGCACAGGTGCGACGTGCTTTCCACTAGCAGAACTTCGCCTGCTGGAGCTTACAGCAGAACTGTGGTACCTCCTGTTAGTTAAATACAAATGAAGAGGGTTCAACAGCACACCAGGAGTGCTAATGGAGAAGGATTCCTACGAGCAAAACAAAACAGCAGGGCTGAATTATGAGTGAGACACAAGTAGGGGTTGTTGTCAAATGAAGTGCAGATGCTGCCTGTGGCAGCCAGCTTCTTCCCTTGTTACCTACACGAGGGTGTCACCAACAACACAGACTACACAGCAATGAGAACCGAATCCCAACAAACATGTCGTTTGCAGGGGAATGTGGTCTCCAGCTTCTCTGACCTGTGTGCCGCATTGTTTTTTGTATACGTGGGAGTGAAAAGCCAGAGGGTTAGTTAACCTGTCCATAAGTCTCCTCTCTAAAGCCCAACATGCAAATACCCTAAAAACTGGAAGAGCCAGTAGTCACAGGAAGGGCTGGGAGAAACCATTTGATTCTATTCAGTGGGGGTGGCTGGCTGTACTGGCAAATAAATCCACCGGAAACTTCTCATGCCTTTTCCTAACAGTGGCAAACATGATCTTATCACCTCCTGCCTGAGGCTGCTCCAAAGTTTTCCTTTGTCAATTGGGCAGAGACCCACAAGTTTTCAGGAGGCTGTAAGGTCTGCCTGCCCTGAGATTCTCCTCCCTGTACTTCAACATATGTGCGTGTGTGTGTGTGCACGCGCGTGTGTGTGTGTGAGGGTGTGTATATATATATATATGGACATGGATATATGGATATATATATGTGTGTGTGTATATACATGTGTATATATAGTTATATATACAGCATACACATATATAGCAGAACTATATAGTTACATATGTGTATATATGTGTGTATATAACTATATATTATTGTATTAGTCCATTTTCACACTGCTGATAAAGACATACCTGAGTCTGGGAGGAAAAAGAGGTTTAATCGGACGTACAGTTCCACATGGCTGGGAAGGCCTCAGGATTGTGGTGGGAAGTGAAAGGCTCTTCTTACATGGTGGCAGCAAGAGAAAAATGAGGAAGAAGCAAAAGCAGAAACCCCTGATAAACCCAACAAGTCTCGTGAGACTTATTCACTATCATGAGAATAGCACAGGAAAGACCGGTCCCCATGACTCGATTACCTCCCCCTGGGTCCCTCCCACAACACATGGGAATTCTGGGAGATACAATTCAAGTTGAGATTCGGGTGGGGACATAGCCAAACCATACCAATTATATATAGTTATATATAATGTTCTGTCTGATCCATTTCCACATACGGTTGATTCATTCCATCAATTAACTGTAGGAAAACAGATTCATCTGAGCAGCTTTGAGTAGCATAGATTCATGTAAACCCTATACATTTCTATATAGTTATATAACAGTTATATATATGTGCATGCTGTATGTATACGTGTGTGTGTATACATACATATATGTATGAAGAGATTTATTATGAGGTCTTGGCTTATGTGATTACAGAGGCTGGAACGTCCCAGAATCTGTATCTGGAAGGTGGAGATCCAGGAAAGCTGATGGTGCAGTTAGAAGGCCCGAGAAGTAATGGTGTAGATTTCAGATCTGGTTCTGAAGGCCCAGGAGCACTGAGGGCAGGAGAAGATTGTGTTCAACCTCCAGCAGACAGGCAGTGTGCGTTCAACCTCCCCCGCAACCCACCTCCCCGATTATTCTATCCAGGCTTTCCATGGCCCACCCACATGGTGAGAACAATTCTTTACTCAGTGCATCAATTCCAATGTTCATCTCTTCTGACTGCACCTTCACAGACACACCCAGAAATCACGTGTGACCAAATATCCAGGCACTCCACGGCCCCGTCAGATTGACACATAGCATGAAGCATCACAGGCTGCTTCTCAGGGGCTCCTTGTGGGCCCCCCGGCTCTGGTGCCCTTGGTCTGGATCTGTGCTGAGCCCACTCTCACTGTTACGTGCCCATCCCAGGACAGCCCTCACCTTGAGGTGTGAGAGATGCCCACTGCTCCACCAACACCTGCTCCTCCCTTGTCATGAGGAGTGTTCAGAGTGTTCACTGCTGTGTCCTCAGCGCACAGCACAGTGCCTGGTACCAGTAGGTGCTCACTGGATACCTATTGAGTAAATGACTTTCCTTTAATGATCACAATAGTTCTATATGGTGAGTGCTAGTCATCTCTTCCATTTAGAAGAAAATTGGTTGCAGCTGTTGGTCCTAACCTGCCCATGATACACAGTAGTTTCCAAAACTGGCCTGACCTTCAGAATCACATTAGGATTCCATCAGTGTGCCTATTCCTGGGCTCCGCCCTAGCCCTAATGAATGCGAGTCTCCAGGGTGGAGCCTGGCATTTGCGCTTTTAACAACACCGTCAAACAATTCTTTTCATAAGGAAGTTTGGGAAGTTTAACTTAGCACTCAAGTCTGCGGAGGCAAGATGCTTATCAAATTAATTTCCCTGCTCTTTGTTCAAGCTAAAACGAATAAGCCATCTCGTCAGTAAGTATTAACCTCTGACTGAAAGACTATTGCTCTCTCTCTCTGTTTTTCCCTTCTGCTCACTTCACCCATTTAAAAAAATGCATCAGAGACAGACTGTTTATCGCTTATCACCTACTCAGAGCTACAGGCTGAGATTCAAGACCAGAGAGAGAGAAAAAAAAAAAAAGTCTGTGATCATAAGTGTTCCCTTTTCGAGAGACACAAAATAATAACTGATAAAATTAGTTTGGAGTCATTCAGATCGCAAGGACTCGATTTATATAATATTAAATTAGCCATTATAATCAACTTTGATGGTGTCTGCCCTCGCTATGGGAGGTCAAAGGCACTCAGAATGAAATTAGAAGATCTCCTAGCATCTGGCATTGGGTTCCTGGGGAGGTAATGTGGATGAGCATTTATCTTACAAAAATCCTGTGGACTCCAGAATCTTCCTACTCCCTGCACCCAAAATGACTCAAGCAGAAGACAAAATCTGGTCACCAAACTTCACCTCCCAAACTTCCTGGGGACTTAGAGCAGAAACGGTTACCTTGTGAAACTTGGAAGCACACTGAATACTCTGACATTGTTCAGATTGGCCAGTTTCCCCTCTCTTCTGAAGCCCAGAGACCTCTGACACCCCGCTAGTTTGCAAGTAAAAATGCAAAAGAATATTTCCACTCTCACCTTGCTTGGGGTTGACTTCAGAGTCAGCTGTCATGTGGAAGGTACTTGACAGCTCAGCCCGGTCGCTCCCAGGCTAGGAACGTCCACCTGTCTCTGCCTCCCTGGTCCTTCTGACCTACACTGGCCATGGGAGAAGGTGGATTTATTACCTTGGGGTACGAAGAGCAGAGACAGATGCTGAATTTCCCCAAGACGCCTAATATTGCTGTCTGTGATGGGCAGCTGATGCCCTCTAAACAGGATCCTAAATTATAAATCATAGTAGCAGAAAAGTTCAGTGGTAGAAACATTTTCCCCCAAGAAAAATTACTGGACTTAGGCCACATGTCTATAGGCACCAAAAAATAAATAAGCACAACAAAAACTGAGATGAAGTGAAAAAGTAGAGGTTGAGAGAATTGGGGGATATTTTGTAATATGTCATGGTTTGGCAACATTCAAATCTTTTATATTTTTAAATATCACATATATTCATCTTCCATATTCATCTCTCTCAGTCTATATACATATCACATATATATGTGATATATATGATATATATGTGTGTGTAGCTATATCTATATCTATATATTCCTTGTTTGCTTGTGTGAACCGTGTATTGTTTGGCGTGTGTGTAATGAAATGAAGATATATATATATCTATAGAGAGAGAGAGATAGAGAGAGAGAGAACATATATATACACCCACATACATCACATGTATCTCACACACACGCACACACACACACACACACACACATATATATATATATAAAGTAGGCAGAGGATACGCACATACATTTACTCCTTAGCCCTTAGCTCTGGCCATCTAGCAAAGGCACCTCAGGTGCAATGCAGTGCATACACCTAGAACCCATATCTTGGTCTTTAAAACCATTCATATTAAAAGGAACCAGAACTCCAAAAAGAAATGGCTGATTCCAGGGTTGGGACACAGTAGAGACAAGACGAATTTGGAACATACGTAATACAAGAAAGTAAGAAGGTGCCTCCCCCAAAATAATGGGGGCATGTCACAAGTATATAGCAGTCAGTTTAAAGCGGCCAAATCTGGGAAAATTTGAGATGTGCTATAAGTATAGAATATGCAACAGATTTCAAACATTTAGTACAAAATAAAAGTAGAGTATGTCTAATTTTTCTATTGATTTCATGTTGAAATGATAATATTTTGGATATATTCAGTTAAATAAATTAGCAACGTTAAAAATATGTATATTTGCGTTGTAATATATGCATGTGGCAACTAATTAAATCAAAGAAGGTTACGATGAAATTCAAAAGTCATCATTTCACCCTCTTCAGGTTCACATCTCTGCTTCTGAAGCCTCTTTTAGACTTTGGAGCTTTTGATTCTTCTGGTGGTGTTTTCCTCCAGGACACTATAATAAGCTTATAATGCTATTTCTATAGTTAATGACTTTATAAAACATTTGTTTTCTCTTCTATGACAGATGAGATTTTTTTTTTCCATTCGCAAATCTCTTCCTTCTCCTTCAGCTTCCAAGGATAGCTGGTGGGATGATTCTTCTACTGGCATTTTTGTAATTTTAATAAGATGCTAAGGCTTCTATTCGCTTGCTCCATCAGCTCTTGTCAGGAATGTGCCCCTATGGGAGGGCACAATAGCAGAGCTTCCACCTTCTTCTTTTCTTTTCTTTCCCACTGGGATGACCTCCCACTTTCTACAAGCCACAGTTTTACAGTTTTAAGGTTCTTAACATTTATATTCCATTCTATAAATATAAGTGCAGCTTTAGTGCTTTGTCCAGATTCTCAGAACAGAAACACATCAAACAGGATTGACTTGAGTATAAAGTGGTATCCGCCTTACAGGTTTATGAGGATTAAGCTAGACAATGGATGCAAAGTGCTGAGCCCGAGTTCTTTTCAGTACATTCTACCTGCTTGATCAATAGAAGCTATTAGCAAGCATTAGCAAGCTAGAAACTATTCCCGAATAAGCTGATGCTGAAGCCAACATAAAATTTAAACCTGTCTTTCTTCATCACTAGGAGTAAATGATGATTCTCATCATTCTGATGTTTAAGATTTATCTTCACCTGCTGCACCTTGCTTGCTTGTGTGAAACGTGTATTATTTGGAGTGTGTGTAATGAGATGGAGAAAACGGTATTCTCTCAACAGCTGGTCCTAGAATGCCTCTGCAGTGGTTGTGAAACTTAGCACATCAAATCAACTGTGAAAGAAATATAATCTTTCTTTATTTTTATACAACTCAACATCTATTTTAAGCTCCTATGTCCAGAATGGCAGAAAAACTTAGTCAATTTAGGATTTTCCCACGTTTTCTTTTATGAGATTGTGTCTTAGGATATTTACATAGTGGCGAGGTGTGTGTGTGCACGTGTGTACATGTGTACTCCCGTGTGTGTGTGTTCTGGAAGCCTCTGCCCATGGCGATATTCACTGAGAATCTATGTCTCTTCATGCCCATGATTATCATGTCACTGGGAAGTTTACGTTCCTTTTGATTATTTTTAGTTTCAGCAACTCTCTTTGGGTTTCTCTACTTTGAGTTTTTCTGGTTTGCTTGGAAACTGATTCCTTTCAGAAATCTACAAGGGACTGTCCTAGAACCCACCTACTTTGTTACCTTCGACAGGTGCAGGGGCCATCCTGCTGACCTACAGCCCTGCTGTTGAAAATTCTAGAAAGTTATCTCAGAACCAATGGCCAAGACATTGGTCACTGGAGTCTTATTACCAGCTTCCTGGACTCTATTTGGATACATAGGCTAAGCTCCTATTTGTCCCCACATTCTGCAAACAAGTAGACTTGTTTTGATTCTCCCCATCATAAGTTGGACTAGAAACAAAGGGAAGGCAGAATGCAAGACTCTCTCCTTACGTGAACAGACGTCAAAGCTCTTTGCTCATTCTCAAACTCTACTCCAACTCCTCTGCTTAGGGAATCTCCATGTCTTAGAGTAAGGAATCTTGTCGGAATCCCCATAATCTTTCTAGCGACCAGCTTCCATGTTGCTCCTTAATGCTTTAATACAAGTACAACAAAGGCACGATAACTGAACAGAGATGCCAGAACAACGAGCACGGATCCAGCTGGTTTGCCATGCTTGAACACACACCAGCCCCCATGGCCTCCACCCATGGCCCTTGGGCAAAGCTTTTGAGCTTTTCCATCCTTTGCTCTGTAACATCGATATTCTGAGGCAAGTTAGTGCCATATTGTAAAGCCACACAAATGTGAGAGAGGCTAAGGAGTAACACAAAATATAGAACAAATGAACTAGTTTAACTGTTTAGCTTACCATCTGTCCTCCTAGGGAGGGGCCAGCATTTGTTAGAATATTTTGACAAGTTTGTTTTGGGAGAAGACTGAGCTTCCCTGGCCCAGGTATTGTCTTACATGACAGCTTGAGAAGAAGAAGAAATCTACCTGGAGTAAGTAAAACAACCACTCACTGTGTGTCAAACATGTTTCTAAGTCGTTTGCAAGTATACATTCAGGTAATCTTTACAGCAATGCTTAGGTCCTAATATTTGCCATAGGTCCTAATATTTCTCCATTATTGCAGGTAAATAAACTAAAGCAGGAGGGGTTTGAATAACTTCCGAGGGCCACATAGAAAGGAAATAGTAGAGATTTACATTCTGCTGGTCTGACTTCTTTGCGTAACTGCTGTATCAGTCAGGATAGGCCACATTATCCTCTATTGACTTATCTCAAGGGTTTATATTTTCATCATGCTTCCTGTCCATTGCAGGTCAGTAGCAGCCTTTGTTTAGCCTTGTTCTCCTCCTTCTATCTAAGCTGCTGGAGCAGACGCCATCCTGAGCATTAGCAGTCATTGCAGAAGAGGGGAAGAGCTCCAAAGGGTCTGCAATGGACAATGAAATGACCTATCTCCGAAGCAATCATCATCACTCCGCATCACAACCCATTGGCCAGAAGTAGTCTCATGGCCTTTACTCAACCACAAGAGAGCAAGATACGCCTGGGAGAGAGAACTGGAAATGCTTGGGGAAGAGTGGCCATGGCCACCATGCTGGGAAAGAAGCCCCAAGGGCACATGGGGGTGGAGGGAGAAAAAAGGAAGAAGAAAACTGATATAAGGCAGTGCGGTGGCTCAGCCTGTAATCCCAGCACCTTGGGGGGCCCAGGCGGGTGGGTCATCCGAGGTCAGGAGCTCGAGACCAGCCTGACCAACATGATGAAACCCCGTCTCTACTAAAAATACAAAATTAGTTAGGCATGGCGGCGGGCACCTGTAATCCCAGCTACTTGGGAGGCTGAGGCAGGAGAATTGCTTGAACCTGGGAGGCAGAGGTTGCAGTGAGCCGAGATTGTACCGCTGCACTCCAGCCTGGGGGACAGAGCAAAACTCTGTCACAGAAAAAAAAGAAAGAAAGAAAGAAAGAAAACTGATATAAGGCAGTGTGCATGGTTACAGGACTTTGCTCCAAGGTACTACATTTTCAATAAAGTCTATCAAAAAAGAACATGATGAATGAGATTAACTCTACTGTGGAGACCAGGAGAGATGAGTTTGGCATCCTGAACAATGTGACCCTCAGGTATGTCAGCCCACATGGACTCAGAGCTGGCTGACCTGGGGGCTGCTGCTTCTTTGCTGGAACAGCCTTTGTTCTGTGGGAGATCTATTTCTTGCATAGCATAAGTGGACCCGTGTTCCTGGGAGGCCAGGGGATGCTTATTGCCTCTTTACAACCATCTGTTCCAGAAGTGCCCTGAGCAGGCCACAGAAGACCGCACACATCAGCAAAGTCCACACAGCTGGAAACCAACAGATTGTCTGGAAGGGATTTCTCCAAGGGAACACTCAGATTGCACAGATCTCTGGCCAAAGGCAACGCTTACGGATTCTGCCCTGTTCCAGTCATTCCCTTACATTGATACTCTGTGTGGTCAGTTCTCATACATCAAAGGACGCCTGTGCTGTTTCTTAATGATGTGTAAATGTCAGAGGAGAAAATGCACATGTTTCAGCAGAGGGTCCAGAGTGATGGCAATTGCTGTTTTTGTAGCTTCCTCCAGAGAATGCTCTCCTCTTAGTTTGCCCAGAGAGTGCAATACTCTCCTTAGACAACCTCATTTCTCTGTGGCCAGGTATGCTAAAAGGAAGTGTTACTTGAGAAAGTGCCATTCATCTGAAGCTGGCCTCCAGGCTCAGGTTTAGGCTAAAGTAAAGAATACTGAAGGATCTTGGAGACAGTTGAAGCAAACAAAAGAAACCCAACTTGTACCAATCAGTAGCTCAGAAGGAAACAGATGACACAAACAGATAGAAGTGAGTTCAAGTAAGGGACTATGTGCAAAGAGGTGGCTAGGCTTGAGGGGATCAGTGAGGTGGGGTAAAGCATCTGGGGTTTACCTCCCCTGGCCTGGAAGGGTGAGGGGGAGAGGAGGCACCAGTGCGTGAGGGAGGCACAGCCCTGGAAAAGGTGCCTGGCAGACACTGTGGCCTTCTTTAGGGGCACACAGACACTGTGGAAACATGCATCTGACAGCAGGAGTGAATGCTCCCACCTCTCTCCATCCATCTTCTGATCTGCTGCTGGTGAGAGCTGAGATCCACTACTTATTAGAAGATCCACTTCTAGATCCACCCACTAGAAGAAGGAGGACAAGGGGTTCTGGGAGATGAATAAACAGTCCCCAGGGAACAGAGCCAAGTGGAGAGTGGTGAAGAGAGGATACCCTACAGGGAAAACACAGAATCTCCTCCTCACACTCCAAAGACCAATTCATTCCATCTAGAAAGGGCGACTCCATCCAAGGTGAGTTACAAGTTCTTCTCGGTTCCATTTTACACTCTAGGAACTTCTCAACTTTTATTAGCCACTAAGTCTGTAATTGTATAAAAGGAAACAAGAGCAAACCAGCAAGATGAGTGAAAAGACAGGAGCAGAGTTAGCTAAAGAAAAGTGGCAAAAGAAATGCTAACACACCTCAGAAGACACTCAGCGTGTGGACTTGAGTTCTATGCCACAGGCAGGTATGAAAACAGGGCTCTAATGGCTTTGTGGGTTTTTTCTTAATTCAGTAATTCAGAGCAGGGCTCACACTGTTTACTACAGTGAATATTTCACAGTCGAAATGTTCATAATAGAAGGAAAAGTATCCTATGTCCAGAAGCTTTGGTGATAGAATGACTCATGAAAGGGTCTGACCCATCGGAACAGGAAAGATGGTGAGAAAAAAGAGATATTTTCTTCCCTTTAGGCTCAAAGCACACAGCCCGGCATGGTGGCTTTCCAGACAAACCCACAGACGGCTGAGGGGGACTAGACAAGGCAGACCCAGTGTGAGTTCACTGCTGACACCAGGGGATGAAAACTCAATTTTCAGAGGCCAGAAAGGCAAGTAAATATTGGAGGGTTTAAAGAGGGGCACTGTGTTAGATTGGATTATGTGTATCCTATCTAGAGGCATTCCAAGCCACATAGTCTTAAATCCTGTAACTGCCCAATGAAGAATATTAGGCCAAATTTAGCTAACGCTAGTGACTTTTATCTTAGTCCTATCTGGGGGCCAGTGTCCCCAAAGCACAGAGAAGCAGCGTCTCTCATCCTCAGTGTGATTCACAGCCCCCAAACCCTTAGAGGCAGACATCCAAAGCTTCTGCAAGATTCCTGGCTGTGCCAGACATAGGCCCTGTCTCCAATCTCAGTGAAATCACTGCTCAGAGGAACCAACATGTGAGGTAATAGGAGAAAAATGCACAGTAAGTTGCAAAGGTCCCTATGTATTAACGCATCTCACATTGAAAACCCAGGGGAGGGAGAGACCCTAACATTTGTGGGGTTGGCCGCAAGCTTTATGGTGGAAGTGGAAAGGGTAAGCAACATGGCTAAGGGGGACCCTATCTCCTGGGCTCCAAGTCTTCATCTCCAAGCCCCTCATGGGCATTCATGGTCAACTCCAACATGAGGGACCTGGTGGAGCTTAACTTCCTTCACCAACCTCATTATCTTCCTGATGTTCATTACTGGGTCACCATCTTGATCGTTGATCCCCATCTTCCCAGGCTCCTAAACAGAAGACAGTGGGGCTGATATGGTTTGGGTGTGTGTCCACTCCAAATCTCATGCTGAAATGTGGTCCCCCGTGTTGGAGGTGGGGCCTGGTGGGAGGTCCTTGGGTCATCACACTGGATCCCTCATGAGTAGCTTGGTGCTGTCCTTGTGATCACGGTGAGTTCTTGCTCTGAGTCCACATGAGGTCTGGTGGTCTAACAGAACCTGACACCTCCCCTGCTCTTGCTTCTGCTCTGGCCATGTGACGTGCTGCTCCCTCTTTGCCTTCTACCATGATTGAAAGCTTCCTGAGGCCTCATCAGAAGCTGAGCAGATGCCAGCACCATGCTTCCTGTACAGCCTGCAGAATCATGAGCCAATTAACCCTCTTTTATTTGTAAATTACCCAATCTCAGGTATTTCTTTATAGCAACACAAATGGCTGAACCCAGGGGCCACCTTGGTGGATGCCTCTGCACACCCAACTGACCATTACAGCCTGGCATTCAGCTGCTGCTGCTTCTTCTTCTTCCTCTTCTTTTTGTTTTGTTTGGTTTTGTTTTTTGTTTTTGAGATGGAGTCTCGCCCTGTGACCCAGGCTGGAGTACAGTAGCATGATCTCAGCTCACTGTAACCTCTGTCTCCCTTGTCCAAACCTCCCAAGTAGCAGGGATTACAGGCCTGCACCATTACACCCGGCTAATTTTTGTATTTTTAGTAGAGATGGGGTTTCACCATGTTGGCCAGGCTGGTCTCCAACTTCTGGCCTCAAGTGATCCACCCACCTCTGCCTCCAAAAGTGCTGGGATTACAGGTGTGAGCCATTGTGCCCAGCCTGGTATTCAGCTTCTAGCATGTCCCCTCAATCATCCTTTTTCACTTGCCTCCCCGATTGTGGAAAGGTCTCCTAATCAGCCATATGCCTTCACTCTCTCTTACCCTCATTGGTTCATTAGAGGACCGCTTGAGTTATGTCTCAAAACCTATATCTCAAAATTACCAAAAGAGTAAGTTCAAATGTTCTCACCATTAAGAATAAATATATGAGGTGATGGATATATTAATTAGCTTGGTTTAATTATTCCACAATATGTACTTATTTCAAAACATCACGTTGTGTCCCATAATATACACAATTATTATTTGTCGATTAAAAATAATCTGATCGTATGGCTTCTTCCTGTTCAAGAACTATGAAAGGCCTCTTTCACACAGAGAAGCCCTGATTTCGCAGCAGGTACCACCTCATCCACTGAAATCTGCCCTCACCTCCCTCTCCATCTCTCCTCATTTCCCTGCTTCATCTGTTCTGGTCCTCATGGAGATAACCAAGGTTTCTTGATCTCTCTGTGCAGTTTCACATGCCTTTGTTTATGCTGTGATTGCAACATCAGTGCTCTTGGCTCAAACTGCCTGGGCTTGAAGCTGAGCTTCTCCTGCCAGGGATGTGATCTCTGGGGAGTTATGGGACCCCTCCCAGACTCAGGCTTCGTCTCTCAAATAGGGATGATGAGGCACCCACCTACGGGGCTGCAGTGGAGATCAGTGAGCTAAAGCATGCAGGTTGCAGTATGCGGCACATTGTAAGCATTCAATATATTGTAGTTGTTACTATTATTTGAATGTGCCTCATATCTGCAGGTTCAGAAACTCCTCCAAATACTGGCTTCTCTATAAAGCCCACCCTGACGTCTGATTCCTGAATCCCAGCTCCTTCTCCTGACTCAGCATCCTGTACCATCACTGAAGTTCTTCTCCCAGTTTTCCTGGTAATACAGTGGCATCAGACCTGTCCATCTCCCCAGGTAGACTCCAGTTAGCAACACGAAGGCAGATGCACTCTTTTTTAGTTTGCGTTCCCAGTACTTGGAAAAGGACCTGGAAATTGTGGGCCCTCATAAACAATGGTGTTCAACAGATGCAGGTTGCTTTTAAGTTGACTGTAGTTGAAGGGTTTTTAACTGAGGATATACGCTGAGCTCAGCTAGGCTTTTAGAACTTCAGAGATGGGCAGAAACTTGAGCAGATCTCCTGACTTTATAGGTAAAGACCCTAAGTCTTTCAGAGTCACAGAGGTGGGGCAGAGGGAGAGATGCAAGCAGTTTGGCATCATGATTCAGACAACGTGGAGGCATGAGTTTCAGAGTCAGGCAGACCTGGATCTGGGGCTGACCTCTGGCACTAGCTTTGGGTCCTGGGTAGTACTTGACCTCCAAGCCTCACTTTCTCTGTCTGTAAAATGGGAATAACAACAGAACTTAAAGTGATTGCTTTGTTATTTCATGCAGCTACTGTAAGCAAAGTGCTTAACATCCTGCTTGGCAGATAGCAAGCATTCAATAAGCGTTGGCTGTATCAGTCAGGAGGAAGCGTTCCAATTTGGAGGGGAAGAAAAGAGTTGGAACCAGAAAGTGAATCACAAAATCCAGTTTCAGAATAACACGAAAAGGAGTCTGAACTCCAGCTGCTGGAAGGTAACTCCCAAACCACCTGCAGCAGAATCTTGTGAACTGCTGTGATATATAGATAGATAGATAGATAGATAGATAGATAGATAGATAGATAGATAGACATTTTTTTCCCCCAAGGCTCTACTCTGAAACTTTGGAAATAGAACTTCAGAACTTGTCAGGGAGGTACAGTAATTGGCAAATTTGATGAGCACTCCTGACCATTTTGTTGGATACTGTAAGAGCAATTGCTCAAGGCATTGCACAAGCTGGAAGGATACATTTGCAGGAGTGCATTGGGAACCAAGCCCCACTTTCCTGGGTCTCAGAGAGATGAACTGAAAGATGCTTGGAATCCAGTACCAAATTCCTGATGCTGAAACGAAATCAGAATTGCAGGAATCCAAGGGAAGAGGAAGAAGGTTGACCCATGTCCCAGGGCGCCTGGTCCTGTGCATCTTGTCCTGAGTACTCGGCTAGGAGCAAAGCCCCCGGAGAACCCACTGTTCGCCTACAGCACCTGCCCACAACACCTTCCCACTTAGCAGAACTAAACTCTGGCATGTAGAGAATCCACCTCCAAAAACTGGTGCAAAATCTATTAATGAGCATTATCAACATTTGTTTTATTTTAAGAAATTGTTCTCAACTCTCATGACTGAATATTTACTTCCAGGCAATGTGTTTGCTAGTCTGAAAATGGCTCTGCTCTGAATTACTGGGACTTAGAGACTCACTGAGACTAAAGCCTCATGCCTTTGTAGCTTTCCAAGGTAAAAGTTATTCGAAGCAACTCTTGTAGATCTAAAGTTAACATAGTTTGCACATTATAGTAACATTAATAGTTGGGGGTTATATCTGTGTGAAAAAGAGAGCATTTGCTAGAGGGAAAAAAAAAACCAGATATAATGACATTTGCGAATAGAGTTAACTGCATCATGGCTTAATAGAAAGCTTGAATGATGACTTCTTAATTATCTGAAAAATAGATATTTGATGGTTGCTCAAAAATTGTCATTGAGCACTGAACATGTTGCCGTATTTATAGATGATTCTTGGTAAAAAATAAGTCATTTATTCCAATTCTTTCTCTCTTTTTAAAATTTTTTTGGAAACAGGGTCTTGCTCTGTTGCCCAGGCTGGAGTGCAGTGGCACAATCTTGGCTCACAGCAGCCTCCACCTCCCAGGTTCAAGTGATTCTCCTGCCTCAGCCTCCTGAGCAGCTGGGGTTACAGGCACGTGCCACCATGCCCCACTAATTTTTCTATTTGTAGTAGGGATGAGGATTCACCATGTTGACCAGGCTGGTCTTGAACTCCTGACCTCCCTCATGGGATCCACCCGCCTTAGCCTCCCAAAGTACTGAGATTACAGGCGTGAGCTATCAGACCCGGCCTCATTTTTTCCAATTATTAATGTTTGAATTATATATTAATATAGCTGAAATTTTATGTGATCAATAAAACCACTCATTTTTATTTGAAAACCCTTCAATGGTGTATAAAGGGACAAAACAGGCACTGAGGCGGCACGAGCACTCCCACGCCTCTCTGTGTAATTGAGGGCAAGGTAGAAAGTCAGCTGGATTTGCCAAAACGCACATGAAGAGCTCCATGGTTTTGGACGGGGCTGTGTGCAGACAGAGAGTAAATTGCAATTTTTTTCTCCAAAACAGGAACAATCATAGGTTAGAACTCTCACTGGTGCTAACATCCCATCCAGAACATGCTGCTGCCTTCTCTGACTGTGGGAGGGGATTTCAAGACGGTGACGTGTCTCGTAGCAGCCGTGCCTTGATGAAAATTCCAGGGCCGGGCATAGTGGTTCACGCCTGTAATCCCAGCACTTTGGGAGGTTGAGGTGGGAGGATCACCTGAGGTCAGGAGTTCAAGATCAGCCTGATGGACGAGGTGAAACCTTGCCTCTACTAAAAATGCAAAAATGAGCCGGGCATGGTGGCAGGCGCCTGTAGTCCCAGCTACTGGGAAGGCTGAGATGGAAGAATTGCTTGAACCTGGGAGGCAGAGGTTGCAGTGAGCTGAGATCACGCCACTGCACTCTAGCCTGGGCGACAGAGCGGGACTCCATTTCAAAAAAAAAAGAAAAGAAAAAATTCCAGCACATCCCCTCCCGGCTACATCTCCCCTCCAACAGTGTCCAACAAAGTTCTCTCCCCCTTTCTCGGTGTAGAGAACCTGCTTTGACCCAGTAAAGATGGGTTTCTTGTTTGGGATAGAAGACACCTGTTTGTTTTCCCTCAGGTGGTGGTGCCAGCACGCCAGATTTGGGAAACCCTAGAGTCTTATAAGTCACAGGAAAGTAACATGGAATTAGCATGTAGTTATGGAGAACGATATTCTGACGGGTTGATGGATTTCTCTCTCATTTCTTTCTTTCCTTTTAACATCATGGCCCTTTCTTCCTCAGTCACTTTGTCTTTCAGGGAGAGACAAGACAGGAGAAAGAAGAAAACTGCGGTGGTGTGCTGGTGCCAGCTTCCACAGCCTTAGGAGAGCAGAGGGTTAATTTTTCAGGAAGTCTGCAATCCAGTTGTGAAATCTGTTGGATAGCTTGAAATCAATGGTGGCAGGAGTATTTACACCATGGGAACAGGCAAAATGCTCAAATCAGAGCACAACACTGGAAATGAATAATCTTTGCCCAACGTTCGGATTTCCAAATCCTAGCCCTCAGAGAAAAATGGAAAGGACTCTTGCATAGAGAATCAAGTAGGACATTTCCCAGACTATGGCAAGGGCAAAATAGAGGGAAAGAGAGCATGCTCTAAGTATATCAGGCCTGCCGCCCTCATCTTGTGTTCTCTCTACCTCAGCTTTTGAACTCATGTAAGTAAACATTTACAAGACCGCAGAATAACAACTAACACATAACAGTAAAGATACTGATGCACCCAAATAAATGATTTCATAAGCAAAATAGAGAGAATAAAGTTGTAACAGGCCCGGTATGGTGGCTCATGCCTGTAATCCCAGTAAGGCTGAGGCAGGCAGATCACTTGAGGTCAGGAGTTCAAGACCAGCCTGGTCAACATGACGAAACCCCATCTCTACTAAAAATACAAAAATTAGCTGGGTGGATGGTGCACACCTGTAATCCCAGCTACTCGGGAGGCTGAGGCACAGGAATCGCTTGAACTGGGGAGGCAGAGGTTGCGGTGAGCCAAGATCAGTCCACTGTACTCCAGCCTGCGTGACAGAGTGAGACTCCGTCTCGAAAGAAAAAAAAATTAGAACAATTCATAAGTACAGTCTTTCTTCTTATTTTCTTCTTTCTACTTGGTATGTCAAAATATTTCAGTTCATCTCCATTTTAAGACTTACCTGGTACATTCCGTTAATCTCTAGTTTATTAAATGGAGATTACCTAGTAACAGTTACCTGATGCATAGAATGCAGCAGCCATGCCAATAAACACAAAGTATGTAATAAATATTTTATTTTTTCAAATACAGAATTATGTATTTTTTCATATAAAGGAAGAAATTCTCCATTTTAAAAAATAATTATATTTGCTACTACCATGTTTACATTTTATCAAACCCACGTTTCTCTTAATTCTCTATAGTATTGTAAGTATACACTATTAACAAAAGTATTGTTTCTTCTTTTTTTTTTTTTTTTTTTTTTGGACAGTCTCGCTCTGTCGCCCAGGCTGGAGTGCAGTAGCACAATCTTGGTTCACTGCAAACTCCACCTCCCGGGTTCACGCCATTCTCCTGCCTCAGTCTCCCGAGTAGCTGGGACTAAAGGTGCCCGCCACCATGTCTGGCTAATTTTTTGTATTTTTTAGTAGAGACGGGATTTCACCATGTTAGCCAGGATGGTCTCGATCTCCTGAACTCGTGATCCACCCGCCTCAGCCTCCCAACGTGGTGGGATTACAGGCATGAGCCACTGTGCCCGGCCACAAAAGTACTGTTTCTTACAGCTCATTGGGTATGGGGATAGCAGAAAGAACTCCTGCAGACTCGGTAACAGCAGAGAGGAAACTCACAGTCACTGGGCGAGGAGTGGCCTTTCAGAGAAGAACAAGAGCAATATTGATCATCGCTGCCCAATAGAACCTGCTGTGATCATGGGGATGTTCTCTGTCCTTACTGTTTGACGTGGTAGCCACGAGCCACAGCTGGATATTTATAAGCCCTCAAAATGGGATTGTGCAACTGAGGAGCTCAAGTTTTACTTTTACTCAGTTTTTAATTTAAATAGCCACAAGTTGGCGAGTGGCTGTAGTATTGGAAAGCACAGAATTAGAGCAAACGGGATGGCCTCAGTACCTAAGATGTAGCACCTTAAGAGATATCTCAGTGGAAGCCGCATGACCAGATGACAGCGTGGACCCTATGGCTGAGATACTACATATGCTTCCTGAGATTTTGATACAACTCTGGGAAAAGGCAGGAAAGACACAAAACAATAATAACAACCATAATGACAGGGACCGATATCCATCAATGGTGAACAGTGTATTGTGCAATTTCACAAACATTTTACATATATGGGCTCATTTCGTCCTACTAACCCTATGATATGGAGTCTGTTATTACCCCGTCATCACAGACGGGAATGCTGAGTCTTGATGAGATTAAGTAACTTGCCAAGGGCCACCCAAACGGTCTAAGAAGTAGTTAAAATATTTGTATTTTACAGTCTTAGGAGAGCAGAGGGTTAAATTTTCAGGAAATCTGCAAGCCAGTTGTTAAATCTGTTGGGTAGCTTGGTGGTAGGAGTATTTGCACCATGGAAATGGGCAAATGCTGTATCAACTACTAAGAAGTAGTCCATTTGGGTGGCCCTGGGCAGGTTACCTAATCTCTCCAAGACTCAGTGTTTCCATCTGTGAGATAAAATATCTAAAATATCAACTCTTCCAAATGTTTAAATATGGACTGTTGTAGTCCATTTGGGTGCCCTGAAATTGGGATTATATAACAAGAACAGTTTTATACCTCGGCCCCCTGAATTTGTGGCCTGTGGTTTGTTCAAACCACACAGTTTCTCTGTTCCTGGTTTCCCTGTAGAAACATTCATGGTCACCAAAGGCAGCCCTGGGTTCCATCACCACCATCATGAAGACATTGGTTCTCTTCATTTTGAAGATGGGGCCCTAATTGGTGGGAATTTACACCTAAAGTGAGATGAAATCAACTCAAAATGAGAGGAGCTGCTAGATGAGAATTTAGAATTCTGGTACCAGCCCCTTGAGTGCTGGGCCCTGTGCCAGGACATAGAGGAAACGCTAGTGTTCTTAGCTGACCTCTTCTACAGAAGTTTCTGAGAGAAGCAAATTTGCAAGCCCTAGAAGACCCTGGT
The DNA here is from genome assembly GCF_003255815.1 of Theropithecus gelada. Classification (NCBI taxonomy): domain Eukaryota; kingdom Metazoa; phylum Chordata; class Mammalia; order Primates; family Cercopithecidae; genus Theropithecus; species Theropithecus gelada. Next base: position 87,322,484 of record NC_037679.1, on the reverse strand, counting down.
GTCCAAGATAAAACGGGGGCGCTCTGTGACTGTGGATGTCTCCACCTTTCAAGATTCCTTTCCCATCCCGTCCTCCGGCTCTCAGTTATAACCGAGCCATTTTATTTGAACATTTGGGAATGTTGATATTTTAGGTATATTCCAGATATTTTCAGGCATATATTTTAAAACATACACATTAACATACTTTGTTATCCTGGTAAGAGTAGGAGAGAAACCAACCTCCAGAAAAGATTTTGCAAATGTTTTCTTTGTTTCCATTTTGAATTTAAAGCTAAATATGGATACATGTTTCAAACTATATGCACACAGGCACACACACACACTACAGGCCTTTCATTCCCTCTTTCGGGGGCAATAGAGTAGCATTTGGGTTCCCAGGGTGGATTCAGCCTGGAGTCCAGGCTCTCAATGCCCTGTGAATCAACTTTGCAATCTTGGACACACGAACTTCTCTCAACCTCCCTTTACTCCCCTGTCAAATAAAGATAGTAATAGAATTTGCCACTTAGGGTTAACATGAGGATTAAATTAGACTGTTTTTGGAAATAATAATATATGGTAGTTATTATTATCTTAATGAAGCAAGGGAGCATACATTCTGTGTTGAAATTTGAATTTTTTCAGCTCTTTTGAGGCATAACTGACAAATAATAATTATATATGTTTAAAATGTACAATTTGATTTGCTATATGAATACGTGAAATAACCACCACGCTAAAGCTAATTAACGTATCCATCACCTCAAATGGTTATCTTTTGTGTGTTTGGTGAGGAGATTTAAGGTCTAGTCTCTTAGCAAACGTCAAGTGCTGTATACAATACAGTATTAACAACAGTGACATTGCTGAGAGTTCAATCTTCAGAACTTACTCATTTTACATAACTGAAGCTTTGCACCTTGTGACCAACATCTCCCCATTTCTCCCATCTTCCAGTCCTGCTAACCACCATGCTACTCTACTTCTATGAGTTTGACTATTTCAGATTTTGCCTATGAGCGAGATCTTGTGCCATTTGTCCTTCTATGATGGGCTCATTTCACTCAGCATACTGTCCTCTGGGGAATTTTAAATTTCTGTACTGATTTCAGTACTGTGTCTGATGATGTCCCTGACACCATTCTATGACGCTCTTCTGTGGCCATGCCCTCGCCTCCCCGCTCAGGTCCTTTGTCCTTGCAGGGCTGGAGCAGGGGCTGGGAGGACATTGGCCCTGCCTGGGCAGCCCTGGGTTCGGATGCCGGCTCCCATTTCTCACGTGTCTGCACCTGCATCTCACAGACTGGGGGCTTTACTCCCTATAGGAACTAACAGATGAGCTTGCAGCAGATGGGGGGAAGGATGACGACCTTTTTAAGAAATCATTTTCGTGGAGCAGAAGCTGCGGATTCACGGTGCAGTTCAGGGATAGCTTACTTTTGAACCACAAAAGGACAAGTTACTCCTTGATCCGTCTGTGCGAACATGAATAACAAAGTGAGCAAGGAAGGGACGGACCTGCACGAAGCAGCTGGAAACCAAGGCCTCCAGACCTTCCTTCTTCTCCCTTCTGGAAAGAGTGAAACATATTCACAAAGTGGTCTGAGGGCTGTTGATGTCCTGTGTGGTCCTTTCTTTCCTGAGATGCGAAAATCACTGCAAGGTGGATTGTATGCTCTATTTAAGGAGTTTTCTGAGGATTTCCAGTAATAATCCCCTACCCACGTGCAATTTCTCATATCACTTGAATACAGGAAGTGAATGGAACGAATCTTTCTTTTTCAAAGATGAAGGGATGTGCATTTGGGCCTTTGGGGCATTCCCTGAAGCTCGATTCTGAAGCTGAGATGAAAGTCTAAATTTGTCGACTGCAGTAGACTTGACTTTGTGGCTATTGACACGGTGTCCATTTGGTAGGAAGGACGCCGTTCAACTAGACCATCGGAAAGTGATCTCCTGATCACAAGGCGTTTTCTCCACAATATCGTCTCCCAACTCTCCCTCACAGTCAAAGGAAAGGTAATGAGAATATGGACTTTTTGTGCTTTAAACTATGACTACTGCCCTGAGACTGTAGGCTAACTAAAAAGGATTTAAGTAATATTATTATTAAGTCAGTTCAACAGTGTGTGTTAGTTTAGTCAATAATACAAAAATCATGCTGTAAAATGTTTTGTTTTGTTTTGTTTTTTACGGAGTCTCGCTCTGTTGGCCAGGCTGGAGTGCAGTGGCACAATCTCGGCTCACTGCAAGCTCCACCTCCCGGGTTCATGCCATTCTCCTGCCTTAGCCTCCTGAGTAGCTGGGACTACAGGCACCCACCATAACGCCAGGCTAACTTTTTGTATTTTTAGTAGAGACGGCGTTTCACCATGTTAGTCAGGATGGTCTCGATCTCCTGACCTTGTGATCCGCCCGCCTTGGCCTCCCAAAGTGCTGGGATTATAGGTGTGAGCCACCACACCTGGCCTGTAAAATGTATTTCTCATATGCATTCTTTATTCCATAACATTTATCAGTGTGGGCACTATATATACAATTTACTCAGTTTGTATATACAAAACAAGTTTCCTGGATATTACAATCAATAAAAGAGCTTTTCAAGAGTAATATTGACTCAGATTTTAACCTCATAAGCTAAATATAGAATCTAACCTCTTCGTGAGATGCCACACCACCATGGTTCAAGGGGAAGTTTTCCAACAGATTCCAAAATCCAATTTGAAGCATTCCATGGAGTCCTTAATGAAGAAACTACTATACTCTGAAATTCTTTCAAAAATGCTCAAAAATTTGTTTTAAATTTAAATTTACTTATAATTTGGGGGTGGGTAAGGCATGACGTTACAAAATCAAGCATAATAAGAAAATCGAGCATTGGGATTACGTGCAACATTTTTATAATTGTTCTGAATGGCACAAGGCTTTCTCTTTTACTGGGAGAGGAGAGAGAAGTGCACAAACCAGGGTGTTTATTCCACAGAGAAGTGACCTGATCCATCAACAGCCACATCTCATCAGCTCAAGTGCTCTGTGTGGGTAAAAATAGGGTCATGTGAGCTTCGGATGGGAAAGTCAAATCCACGCTCCTTTATTTTTCATCCCTGGGGTATTATCAGGCTGTGTGAAAGATCAGTGGGTGAGGCTCCTGGGTATGTGTCCTCCTTATTCCTTTTTGGTAGTCTCCGTCTAATCAAATTAGTCATCGGAGGTTCTACTATTTAATTTTCTATCATGATAATTGCATCTCAAATGCACTATAAAGGTTTCTATTAACATACCAAGAATTATTTGTTGATGGAGCAGATTAGTAAAGATCATAATCTTCACTGAGCTCAGAAGATCAAGGGTCAAGATCAGCTTAGACATTTTCTAACTGTGTGACCCTGGACATTTTAATTAAACTCAGTCTCATTTTTATTGTCAGTACCCGGAAAATCTGTTTCAGGCTGGATACACCTGTAATGCCAGCACTTCAGGAGGCCAAAGTATGAGGATCACTTGAGGTCAGGAGTTAGAGACCAGCCTGACTAACATGGTGAAACCCCATTTCTATGGAGAATCGCTTGAGCCCAAGAGGCAGAGTTTGCAGTGACCCGAGATCACACCACTGCACTCTAGCCTGGGCGACAGACCGCAGAGTGAGACTCTATCAAAATAAAGGAAGAAAGGCAGAAAGGAAAGAAAAGGAAAGGAAGGAAGGAAGGAAGGAAGGAAGGAAGGAAGGAAGGAAGGAAGGAAGGAAGGAAGGGAAGAAAGAAAGAAAGAAAGAAAGAAAGAAAGAAAGAAAGAAAGAAAGAAAGAAAGAAAGAAAGAAAGAGAAAGAAAGAAAGAGAAGAAAGAAGGAAAGAAAGAAAAGAAAGAAAGAAGGAAAGAAAGAGAAAGAAAAGAAAGGAAGGAAGAAAGAGAAAGAGAAAGAATGAAAGAAAGAAAGAGAGAAAGAAAGATAAAAGAAAGAAAGAAAGAAAGAAAAAAGAATGAAAGAAAGAAAGAGAAAGAAAGAAAGGAAGGAAGGAAGGAAGGAAGGAAGGAAGAAAGAAGAGGAGAAACAAAATAGTTTCAGGATTAAATGGCATCATCCATGCAAAGGGTGTGATTCAGTGGCTGAGTTCCTGAGTCAGATACTTTCCTGTGTAGATTTTTTTTAATATGGGGAAGAAGAAAATTGAGAAAGAGAACAGGAAGATAACTGACAGCAAATGGCATTTAAAGTCAATCTTAGAACCAAGTAAGCCCAGGTCCAAAGAAGTGGTGCTGACAGCTTTCTACAAGGTGCCTGATACGTGTTGCCCAAACACTGTGAGCCATTCCCAGTAAAGTTTCAAGATACAAGTTTGACACCAATTTTGAATAGTAGCTGCTAGAAAGAAAAAAAAATACATTCAGCTCTCTTGCTTGTTAGTTGGGCGGATTTCTAACCTCTTTAGAAAAACTATCTTTATTCATCATCATCATCATCATCATCATCATATTTTATATTTACTGAGACTCCCTGGCAAACCCAGGATGTGATTTGCATGTATGATCTCATTTTAGTCTCAAGACTGCCTTATGTGTGAGTAGGTTCTGTGAGTATCAGAGAGCTTCACAAAAAACCTACTTTGCCTAGACTTGGCTGGCCACTGCAGGGCAGAGCTGTGGGCAGTACCTAGGCAGTCTGCCCCCAAAACCTGCACTCAGGGCCCTTACTGTAAAAACAAACAAGGAAACAAAAATGACAACAACCACAAAATGACACTGCATTTGCACACTTGCACCTCACACCCACTGAGGGCATTCGCATTCCTCAAAGCCAAGCTAAAGCATGTGATTCTCTTGCTGGGAATAAATACCTGACTACCAGTGACTTCAGTCTTGAAATCTTCTCTCTTCTCCAATCACTTATATGAGATATGAAAAAGTGGGTCCTGAAAGCTCCTCAGAACAAGGCCTGAACCAAGAACTTGCCCATCTGGCAAACTGAAGTTCGATTGTATCTTCTCAAAACCATCATCAAAGTGGGGATCAGTACAGCAAAGAATGATTCTAGCTGCCACCATCAAAAGAACAGAAGAGACGGCACCCACCAAGCTTTTGATATTCTGGGGAAATGGGCAACTTCAGGTAAACTTGTTGGCAAACCTGAGTTTAGAAGAATTCCCAGGAGTTCTCATTTATCCTCTTCTGTAGACAGTGAACATCAGTGAATTGTGATGATCTTGATTTGGAATTTCAGTTCCATTTTTTAGGTATCACATTAAATAAATCTTATACTTAATTATTTTCCTTCAACTTTAGGAAGGTAAGCAGATTATGATACATGGGGTTGCTAGCTGCCGCTGACATCATGTTGATCAATGGTGGCTTACATGAGAAAGACAACTAATGACCTCACATGACAAAAACTCCAGAGATGGATTCAGGGTCGTTTGGGCTACACAGTGACAACAGGGCCTTGGATGAGCAACTTGGAATCCTCTCGGACTCTTCCTCATGGGGGCAAGATGGCTGCAATTGCTCTGTGAGTCATACTCTCGTATGAAAGCATTCAGGAAGAGAGCTGTGTTTTATCCTTACCACTTTTCATTGGTGAGTAAAATATGAGCAAAAACAACTACAAACTTCCAGCAGACTTACTCTCATATATCTTTGGCCAGGACTGCATCACGTGGTCCCCCCTAGCTGCAAGGGAGGATGGGAAAGTGAGTATCAGCCAAAGGAGGATGGTGTTCCCATGAGTGGTTTAGAGCAACTCCAGTTTCTTTTTTTTTTTTTTTTGAGACGGAGTCTCGCTCTGTCGCCCAGGCTGGAGTGCAGTGGCTGGATCTCAGCTCACTGCAAGCTCCGCCTCCCGGGTTTATGCCATTCTTCTGCCTCAGCCTCCCGAGTAGCTGCGACTACAGGCACCCGCCATCTTGCCCGGCTAGTTTTTTGCTTTTTTTTTTTTTTAGTAGAGACAGGGTTTCACCGTGTTAGCCAGGATGGTCTTGATCTCCTGACCTCGTGATCCGCCCATCTCGGCCTCCCAAAGTGGTGGGATTACAGGCTTGAGCCACCGCACCCGGCCTGAGCAACTCCAGTTTCTTTCCCCAGGCCTGGCATGTGTGAATCAGAGCAGGGTTTTGTCAGCAGGGGCACAGGAAGAATGCCTGTTAGTAAGAACGATAGTCAGCAATTTCTGCCACAGAAAACGTTCCAGATAAGAAAACACAGCACAAAGGAAAAGAGAGTCTGAGTGTGCTTACTGTGAAATGTTCCCTTTCATTTCTCTTCATTATAAAAAAAATACACTTCTTACAAATATTCAATCCTGCAAAAAGTTTTAAAAAAGAATACAAAGAGTACCACGTGCCCATCACTTAGATTCAATAGTTGTAGGTATTTAGCCATGTTTACTTCATTTGGTGATGTGTAGAATGGTCACTGAACCGTTTCAAAGTGAATTATAGACATCACGATGCTTCATCTTAAAATACTTCAGCACGCATCTCAAAAACATGAGGTCATTCATGTAAGACACAAACAATGATTATACCTAACAAAAGTCAAAATCTTCAAGATAATTTAAAACTCAGTCTATTTTCAAATGTTCTCATCAGTTTCAAAAATTTTATCTTATAGTTGCTATTAATAGAAGCAAGATCCATGGAAGGTCATTTGCAATCCCCTTTAATGTGGTCTTGCTCTTTCTTTTTTTGAGATGGAGTTTTGCTCTTGTTGCCCAGGCTGGAGTGCGATGGCGCGATCTCCGCTCACTGCAACATCTGCCTCCCGGGTTCACGTGAGTCTCCTGCCTCAGTCTCCTGAGTAGCTGGGATTACAGGAGCCTGCCACCACACCCAGGTAATTTTTTGTAGTTTTTATTAGAGACAGGGTTTCAACATGTTGGCCAGGCTAGTCTTGAACTCCTGACCTCAAGTGATCCACCGGCCTCGGCCTCCCAAAGTGCTGGGATTACAGGTGTGAGCCACCGCGCCCAGTCCTTGCTCTTTCACTACCTGTTTTCTTCACCTGTTCTAGCTCAAACTCAAGGTCCCTTCACAGTACAGCCAAATTAGTCTTTCAGTTTTTATTCTAATTCTTCTTCTACTTACTCCGAAACCTATACACTTTCCCACTGTTGAAGTAAAATATAAAATAAAATAAGGCACAGGCATCTCTCCCTAGCTTTTAAGAACTTAGCTTACCCTTGCAGGTGTGGCTCGTGGTTCATTATTCAAACACCTGCTCCAGGCTGTCTAGACGCTCACCATGTGTTGCTCTTATCCCGTGCTTTCCTATCACCACGTGGTTCCCTCTGTATTGATGGTTTATTCCTATTGTCAAAGGCATTTAAACTAGAGCAACTCCATCTTGAGTAGGAGCTGGGTAAAATGAGGCTGAGACCTACTGGGCTGCATTCCCAGATGTCTAAGGCATTTTAAGTCACAGGATGAGGTAGGAGGTTGGCACAAGATAAAGGTCATAAAGACCTTGCTAACAAACAGGTTTCTGTAAGGAAGCTGTCCAAAAGCCACCAAAACCAAGATAGCTATGAGAGTGACCTCTGATCGTCCTCACTGCTACACTCCTATTAGTGCCATGACAGTTTAAAAATGCCATGGCAACATCAGGAAGTTACCTTAGATGGTCTAAAAAGGGGGAGGCATGAATAACCCACCTTTTGTTTGGCGTATCATTAAAAAATAACCATAGAAATAGGCAACCAGCAGCTCTCAGGACTGCTCTGTCTAGGAAGTAGCCGTTCTTTTATTTCTTTACTTTCCTAATAAATTTGCTTTCACTTTACTCCGTGAACTCACCCTGAATTTTTTCTCGCGCAAGATCCAAGAACCTATCTTGGGGTCTGGATCCAGACACCTTTCCTACGACACTCTGCCATCTCAAACACAATCAAATCCATCTTAGTCCTAGCTCAAACACTGGTCTTCCCAGCAGAGCTGGTCCCACATGAAGCACTGCTCAGTGATATGTAGTCCAAACACTGGAGGCGATATCAGTGAATTGCTGGGTGCAGGAAATTGATTCAGGAAAGTGTTCCCAGAAGAATCAGAATTAAAGAGCAGGAAGGATGACAGAGGGAAGGAGAGAAGGCCAATATAATGGTGCATTTTCAACATTCTTGCTCTATGCAGCCAGGGCTCAATTTCACTGGGGCCCCTGAGAAGCATGGACAGGTCTGTCTGTGAGGTAGGAGGCTGGGGGGTTAACCAATGGCTCTCATCCGCTATGAATGGAGGTTGCCCCAGGGGTATCAACTCTCCATCCTTCCAGATAGCACTTCCTTCTGCCTGGTAAATATACTTTAGCTGCTTTGGAGAAGGCTCTGAAGCAGGAAGTGGAATGACTCCTGGCATGCCTGCAGGGGGCGGTGCTTTCTGTGTAAGTCTGAGCTGCCTGAGAGAATCCCTTACAGTTGCATCTGAAATCAGAGGTATGCTAAGGAGATGTGTTTGTGCTTATTTATCTTCATGTCTGTACTGACTGGTTTAGCTTTTCCAAATGCACAAGTATTGCATTCATAAAAAAATCTTCACCTACAGGTCTTTGTAGAAGACAGATTGTTGGGCCTCTAGTGTTTTTGATTCCATACATCTAGGGTGGGACCAAACATATTGCATTTCCAAGAAGCCAAGTGACGCTGATGCTGCTGGTTCAGGGACCACGTTTTTGAGAGTCTCTTGTCTGAAGGAATAAAATATAATCTGTAGAAGGGAGTTAGCTCATTTGGGAGCTACGATATGGTTTGGTTTAGGAATAGCAAGTAACTAGTTTTTGAGGTATCTCTAGCTCTGCAACAAAATACCCTAAAGTTTAAGACATAATAACTTATCCATAGAGAAAGCAAGCAGATCAGGTGGTTGCTAGTGGCTGGGAGAGGTAGTCTTGGAGAGTGACTGCATCATAGGTACTGGGTTTCCTTTTAGAGTGATGTGAATATTTGAAAACTAGATAGAGGTGGTAGTTTGCACAACATTGTACATGTACTAAATGCCACTGAGTTGTTCACTTCAAAATGGTTTATTTTGTGTTACACAATTGTCACCTCAATTAATAAATACACTTAAAGATAAACAACATGTCTAGGTCGAGAACTCCAGTTTGCTTTTCTGGTTAGTATCCTGGCAGCAGCTGTTGAGCAACTTCTGTTGCCACCATGCCTGAGTAATTTTTGTATTTTTAGTAGAAGCGGGGTTTCACCATGTTAGCCAGGATGGTCTCAATCTCCTGACTGCGTGATCCAGCTGCCTTGGCCTCCCAAAGTGCTGTGACTACAGGTGTGAGCCACCGAGCCCGGCCACCTCTGAAAATTAAATAGAGTTAAATGCACGCTGCAGAGGAGCCTAACTCTCAGCAGTGATCAGTACATGGTTTCCTTGGTCCTCTTTCCAATGGATGTCCTGCCTACACTGAGGGGGATCTTTGGGTTCTCTTACTGTATCATCCCTCATGATCAAATGAGGAGTAACCCTAACTCTGACTTTCTCTACTCAGCCTAACCTTGAAAGCTCTGCCTTATCCAGCAAAGAGACACCTTCCTCCCATGAACTAGTTTTGAGCACAACTTTTACTACAGGAGCCAATGGAAAACATCAACTGGCTGTGATTAGGAAAACAAGGCTAATTCAATATAAGTTACTCATGAGAGACTGGTAGAAACTGTGAACAAGGAGCCATGTGACACTGGGTTTCTGCTCCCAGAGGAGAGACCAACCTCCACAATCCTACCTGACTTAGGGCCAAGCCTGCCAGAGGCCACCTCCGTAATCAACACAGGAGTTTGGACCTGGCCTGACTCCCACCTGGGCTGGTTCTTCCGACCTGTTGGTCCCCTGCTCCTGTGAGGTAACCACGTGATGTCAAATTTAGTGCAAACACCCAATCAGCAGTGCAGCAGAGCCCCGAACTCCTGGACTCAGCCATCTCCTGAATAAGTGGGACTACAGGTGCAGACCAGTGTGCCCAGCTCAGCCACATAAAGGAAGCAATAGCTGTACAGTATGCTCATCTTTTGCAGGCTTTGTACATATTCACCTCCAAAGGTACACAACCAATCAAATGTGAGTGATTGCCAAAGCATGCATTGGCAATTTGTTTCTTAAGAATCCAAAGTTTGGGCTGGGCGTGGTGGCTCACACCTGTAATCCCAGCACTTTGGGAGGCCGAGGTGGGTGGATCACAAGGTCAAGAGATCGAGACCATCCTGGCTAACACGATGAAACCCCATCTCTACTAAAAATGCAAAAAAATTAGCCAGGTGTGGTGGCGGGCCCCTGTAATCCCAGCTACTTGGGAAGTTGAGGCAGGAGAATGGCGGGAACCCGGGAGGTGGAGCTTGCAGTGAGCAGAGATCACGCCACTACACTCCAGCCTGGGTGACTGAGTGAGATTCCATCTCAAAAAAAAAAAAAAAAAAAAAAAAGAATCCAGAGTTTGGAGGAATCTGTGCAGAGACTTTTTTATAATGTTTTAGAAGTTATTTTAGTTCTCAGAAGTAATTTTACTAGTTACTGGTAAGGTGCCCATGGCTTAGGACTTCAATATGGCTAGAAATAAATTTTAGTAACCATTTGGTATCTTAATAGAAAAGTGAAACAATATTTAGTTTATTCTTTCACCTTTTATTTGGCAAATACTTTAAAAATATTGTCTGTGTGCCAGAGGCCACATTAGAGGATTGTGGTATGGAAATCAGCCAGATAGACTCAGCTCCTTGTCCCCTAGGGAATCAAGGAAGGCAAGCAAACAGTAACTAATGCATTTCATAATTTCTCATGCAGGTACCACTGTAGGGAGAGCTACCAGGCAGAAGAACCAGGTAATACGACTACATTCAACGGGGGAAACTGATCTACAAAATCTGCACGTCTTTGTGTGATGTAGAGGAAGAAAAGTGTGTTCAGCAGGGATGCATCTACATTCAGTGGGGGAAACTGATCTACAAAATCTGCACATCTTTGTGTGATGTAGAGGAAGAAAGGTGTGTTCAGCAGGGATGCATCTACATTCAACGGGGGAAACTGATCTACAAAATCTGCACGTCTTTGTGTGATGTAGAGGAAGAAAGGTGTGTTCAGCAGGGATGCATCCAACCGAAAGCAGCAGGTCTAGAAGTGAAGCCCACGCAGGTGAGCACAGCGCCTGCTACTTCCCAGAGCTCCTACGCCGAGGACGTCAGCCGCCATGGCTTGCATTTGGCAGAAACTCGAAGCCAGGCTGAACAGTGGGAAAGCTTAGGGTGGACAAAAGGGAAGGCCCTGGGTGTGCAAGGATGGGATAGAAGGTGGTAGCCCTGGGTGTGCAAGGATGGGATGGGAGGTGGTTGTCCTGGGTGTGGAAGGATGGGATGGGAGGTGGTTGTCCTGGGTGTGCAAGGATGGGATGGGAGGTGGTCGTCATGGGGAAGCTGGGGGAGGGCTAACTAGAAGTGGGGTATCTCTTGTCACGGGTTTGGAGAGCGCGTTTTGTTTTGTCTGGTTGTTTTTGAGTTGTAAACAGGGACAATTAGACAGGGAAGCTGGATACAATGATATAAAGCTTTAACCAATCACCGACATCTTAGCATGAAATGATTTGTTTGATAAACATAAGGGATCCTTGACTCTCGAGGAAATTAACACATTTGGAGGGTTTTTCTTCCAGTTCTTCAAGTCCTTTCTGTCAAGATTATATCTAAATAATAAACATTTTGGTCACTTACCATGAAAAAAAAAAAAGAACATCCTTGTGACTTTGGGTGGGGAAAGTGTTTTCAGGTACGACACTAAAATCACGATTAATGAAAGACACTCATAAATTGTGCTTCCAAAAAGGTGGGGAGCTGGGAGTCACTGTTCAGATTCTGACCATTCTGGGCCAATTCCTGCAGAAGTTTGGTTTGGCTTCCAGTTCTAAGCTAGAGGGTCAGAGTTCTATTCTCTTCCAGGCTAAACCACATATTTTGTATATTCGTATATTCAGTTCCTCAAAGCAGCCCCCACTGATAATGGCTCGAATTTGTAAGCATGGAGGGGAGTGGTGCGAGGGCTGTTCAGTAGCTCTACCGTATGGCAACAGTGGTTTCCAAGGTTGTGATTCTCTTGGGTCTCATCTCTTGGGTATAAGTGGCTGTGTTCGAGACCAGCCTGGCCAACATTCTCCTTATGAGAATCCAATGCCTGATGATCTGTCACTGTCTCCCGTCACCCCAGACTGGACCGTCTAGGTACAGGAAACCAAGATCAGGGCTCCCACTGATTACACAGTATCGTAAGTTGTATAATTATTTCATTATATATTACAATGTAGTAATAATAGAAATAAAGTACACAATGAAATGTAATGCGCTCGAATCATCCTGAAACCATCTCCACGCCTCCTGCCCCACCAAACGTGGAAAAATCGTCTTCCATGAAACCGGTCCCTGGTGCCAAAAAGGTTGGGGACTGCCGTTCTACTACACAGGTTTTCTCCCACCTCTGCCACCTGCAAGGCAGTAAGGCAAACCCCTCCTCTTGTTCCTCCTCCTCCTCCTCCTCATGCTACTCAATGGGAAGCCAGTGAGGACGGAGACCTTCACAACAATCCACCTGCACTTAATGAATAGTAAACTTATCTCCTCTTCCTTGTGATTTTCTTAATCACATTTTCTTTTCTCTAGCTTACTTTATTACAAGACAGTATATAATGGCTGGGCGGGGTGGCTCACACCGATAATCCCAGCACTTTGGGAGGCTGAGGCGGGTGGATCACCTGAGGTCAGGAGGTCAAGACCAGCGTGGCCAACATGGTGAAACCCCGTCTCTACTAAAAATGCAAAAATTAGCTGGGTGTGGTGGTGCGTGCCTGTAATCTCAGCCACTCGGGAGGCTGAGGCAGGAGAATTGCTTGAACTCGGGAGGTGGAGGTTGCTGTGAGCTGAGACTATGCCACTGCACTCCAGCCTGGGCAATGAGAGCAAAACTCCACCTCAAAAACAAAACAAAACAACATGTAATACGTAACATACACAGTATGAGTTAATTGGCTGTTTGTGGTATTGGTAAGGCTTTCAGTCAACAGTAGGCTATAAGGAGTCAAATTTTGAGGGATTCAGAAGTTCTAGGAGGATTTTTGTCTGCATGAGGGGCCAGCACCCATAACTTCTGCATTGTTCAAAGGCCAACCATAGAATCTCTTTAAGGTGCAAGTTCAAGGGATAGTGTAATGGAATGGAAAGCTGTGTGTTACTCTGTAATAAACACATGTAAAAGCAAGGGATGTAGTGGAGAAAACCCTCTAGAGAGTCACTCACAAGGGCCTTCATACATGCATTGTCATTTCCATCAACAATCTTCCTTTGCCTTTTACAAGTGAGGTGACTTTCCTGTTTTGATTAAAATAAATTGAAATTTGGTCTCTGATGAAGGCATTGCACACCCAGATAAGATGTTTTCAGGCAAGCTGCTAAGCATGCATGTCTTATTATTGCTCATTCTGATGTATTCTTGTCTTGAGATCATCTTGCAGGAGGAAACCAAGCTAATGAGAGATGGGACTTCGGAATAGGAAACTAAGAGGAACAAAACTGATTTTTTTGCAGACAGGGGAAAATACTAAAACCCAGCAGAGGCAACCACCTGAAGAATTTGTAGAATTTCCATTTGCACTGAGCTGGCCAGACTGGATTTTCAGAGCACTGGAAGTCTCTGCAACGAGGTCCTTCTCTCTGGTTTCCCTGGACCAGCGGTCCCCAACCTTTTTAGGCACCTGGGACCAGTTTTGTGGAAGACAATTTTTCACAGGTGAAGCAGGGTGGTGGGGATGGTTTCAGGAAAAAATTGTTCCACCTCAGATTGTCAGGCATTGCTTAGATTCTCATAAGAAGTACGTAACCTGGATCCCTCACATACGGAGTTCACAATAGGGTGTGTGCTCCAGTGAGAGTCTACTGGCATTGCTGATCTGATAGGAGGCAGAGCTCAGGTGGGAATGCGAGGGGAGCGGTGGTAAATACAGACGAAGCTTCCCTCACTCCCCGGCCGCTCACCTCCTGCTCTGCAGCCCGGCTCCTGACAGGCCTCAGGCTGGTATGGTCCACGGCCTGAGGGTTGGGGATCCCTGCCCTAGACCCTTTCTGAAATTGAAGACATGGGAAGTAACACCAGGCGAAGGCGCACTGCCTTGCTTTCTCTCCGGCTGATATTCCAGTCACATTCCTGGGCCATAGAAATAAAGCTATATTCAGTTGAGCTTTTTTCCTTTCCTCCACAGGAAGGTGGTTAAAAATAAGAAAAAACTTTCTCCAAATAGCAAATGCTCTCTGGTAACCCATCTTTCTACATGAGCCAAAGTGTTTTATAATTTCTCATTATGCAACAGTGAATTAAAGAACAGATAATCAGGACAAATCTGAATGATAAGCTTCTCTTCCAGAGGGGACATTAAATATAGTGAAAACACAAGCAATCAGATAAAACCCAGGGAAACATTGAGTAACTATGAAAAGATTCTGAAGCAGAATATTACTAAATAGGTAGACATTCGCAGATAATTCCAGGAAAAGTTAGAGTTTTGGTCACTTGGATTTGCTTTCAAGAATCTCGTGTGTGTATTTTTAAAATTAAACATTTAATTGCTTATCTTCAAAAAAAAAAAGGATCAACATGTTCTTAGAGTACTGTGAGAAAAAAATTGAATACATTGTAGCTAAAAATTAAAATGTTCATTGTGGGTTTATGCACAGTAAAGGAATACCTGTTAAAAAAAATTACATTCCAGAATGCATATTCTAAAACTGTTTTCCAGAAGGCCTCACTATCATATCAGGACTTCATTAATCTAAGGTTTATGAAACAGGTAATATTTCAAAATTGTAAAACATAAAATAGGCTCAGACATCCAACATTTGCATATAAATAGAAAAGAACTCAGACCCAGACTACTAGGGAAAAATGATTTTCTATGTTTTTCAAACAATTTTCACTAAATTAGCCTTTAAAAATGTCCTTGTCATGCAGATTGATTTTTTTCTTCCTATTTAAACAATGAAAATGAAGTTTTGTCCCAAAGAATTGCTGCATGAGAGAGTGGACCTCAGTGAAAACCTTCCTTACTAAATGCTAGACAAATAAAAAGAAGCCAAGAAGGTGATTATTTTCTCTGCACTTTATTTCCGTGTTTGCACCTGTATTCATTCATCCACTCCTCTCCTCTCCATCAGAGTCCAATCATCCAACCAGGGACTTAAGAGCCCGCTGTCCCCTTGCTTCCTCCAGGAAAACCTGCCTGGGTGCTCTTTGGAAAGCTCTCTGCTGCTCAGTGTGCATTCAAGTGTGATTTTCCATATTATCACACACACTCCTAGGAGGGCTTAGCCTGCTCCCTCTCTCTCTTCACGCTCTGTGTAGTAGTTGTAAAGCTTGGTCAGTTTCTCTCTGTGTGTTGATTTTCTATCTCAGCTGTAAGCTTAGTGACTTAAAACAACATGAATTGATCGCCTCACAGTTCAGTAGGTCAGGAGTCCTGGGGGACTCTGCTGGTTCCCCTGTGTTGCTGGCCTGCACTCCTGCTTGGGGGCTCTGGGAGAGAATCTGCTTCTAACTTGTTTGCATTATTGGTGGAATTCAGCTCTCTGTGGCTGTAGGGCTGGGGTCCCCATTTCACCATTGGCTGTCAGCCAGGAGCCCCTCTCTGTTTATTAAAGCACCTCCATTTCTTGTCCATTCACCTTCATACCAGGAATAACATATCGCGTCCCTCCCTTCTTTGAATCTTTCTGGCTTCTGCTGCCTCTGTTCTGTGTCCAGCTGGAGAAAGTTGCTTTCAAGGGTTCATGCGATTGGATTGATCCCACCTGGATAGTCTCCGCGTCCCAAGGTATGAACCTGTAGCTACATCTGCAGGGTCTGTATTCAACATTGAACACATCTACTATTCCTGGGTTCTGGGGATTAAGGAATAAACATCTTTTGTATGAGGCGGGGCATTCTGCCTATTACACTCCCTCAAATAATCTAATATACAAGCAAGATGCATTCACATGCAACAAATGTCAATTTCTTTATATTTTTAAAGGCAAGCCAGTCTAGTTCAGCTTCCTTCATAGTGGTTGGCAGGAAATCCAGTCTGGGGAGTTTGGAGGACTGTCTTTCCTCACTCTCGTGACAGGCTCTGCCACCCTGGGTGTTCAGTGTCCAGCACAACAGACGAAGCCTTGGATCCATGGTCCTTCATGGCTGCCACTCCTGGGCACTCCGTCCTAGGTCCACAGGGTCCACTCAGAGACAACCGCCTCTCCTCCTTTCAAGCCAAGATAGAGACGGAGACCTCTGCGGAGGGACCTGAAGCCCACCTACCTAAGCAGGTGGCCAACTGCACCCATTGAATGTCCTCAGGTGCTGGAAACAAGTGGGGAGAAGCCATACTCCTCCATCTTCCTTCAAATTGGGCCACTGGCCAACTGGACACCAGAACCTTTTCTCTCTTTGAAATTCAGTCTTTGCTTCAAAAGTTCTTTGGAATTCAAAGGCTCCTTGTCTATTTCCTGGGGAAATAGCATAAAACGCAAGAGAACACTGTTAGAAGTTGTTCACACAAAAGACCAGCATTATATTTTGCTCATAATAAAATGTATAAAAGAGTGGGAAGAACTGGTGGTGGTGGGATGAGACAGGAAGCTCACAAGGAAGCCCCTGCCCCAGGAACCACAGGTCCACCTCTCCCGCGAGGCAGATAGACCACAGCAGGTGGGAACACGAATCCCTACAGCAGATGCTTGGACTTGAGTCCTGGCTTCCCACTCCTAAGCTGTGTGGTGATCTTGGACAGGCCACATAACCTCTTTGAGTCCGTTTATCCATCTATAGAATGAATTTAATTATAATGCCTTAATTATAGCGAAGTTAACCTTGGTAAGGGGCTCTGAGCAGTGCTTGAATGGCAAGAACTGTGGCTGTGCTTCTTTCAAACTAGGTTTGAGATAGTTATTATCAAAAGAGAATTTTGTTTAATAATATTAGAGGCCCCTAGCTCTTAAAATCAGCTTTATTATTGGAGCTCTTATTTATTTATTTAGAAAAAAATATATACTGCTTTAAGAGTAAAACTCTCCCTCCCAACTTCTGCAGGGTGAGCCAGGGTTCTGGCTCTATGTAGCAGGAGAGCCACAGGGAGAGGACTGGCCCATTCAGCAAGTCGCTGTGACTTCCCTGAAGCCAGGGTTTTGGTTTTGGTTTCTGCTTCGGGGGCATGAATGACATCAGGGTCTTTATCGGAGGCTGTCTTAGGTAAAACTGTGCTACAGACTGTTTCCACTCTGCGTTTGTCATGTAAGTGAATGTTCCAAAAACACTCCGTTGCCGAAGGTCTATGTAGGTATAGGGACACACCTGGATGGGTGGGACAGGCTGGACATGGGTGATGAAATTATTGACTCTCCGAGTACTGTAAATTCAGTTGTTAAGCCTGTGGAATTTGGCAGGCTGGACTTACTGTCCAGGAACTCACTGATGCATACGGGCGTGCTGGCGGGTGCTCTGTCATTTTTAAACATTTGATGGTTTGACTCTGTCCAAATGCATGGCTGCCCTGTAACTGGAGAGCTGTCTATTGTGCTGAGAGGAAAAATTTCCAAACAGGAACATAGCACACGCCTTTGAAGATGCAAGATTCTCTGTCTGTAAGTGGTTCAAACACACCTAGTGTTCGATTACAAGAAATTGTCATTATAGTGAGTCAATACTAATTCGTGTACACTTTTATGCCATGGTGAGCATAGGAATTCCAGAATACAAGGAAAATATCCTAGTTCATTTTCTCTTAACTCTGATAATGCCAATGTCTAACTTTGCTTATATCAAATGGGTATAATCCAAGGAAAATAAATCAAGACTCTAATACAATGATTAAAAGCATTATTGGAAGACCTCCAAAGGCACCAGAATAAAATTATTAAATCTAGATCTCCTGTATTCTTACACATGTCCACATCCCAGCCCCAAATCCACGCATTTTCTCATGCGCGTGTTTGAAGTTGCACTGGAAGGGGATAAACTAAATTAGTTTCTGTTGAGCCAAATGCTTTCTGGCATGAATTATGCATCATCTGTGTAAGCTACAGAACTTAAAAGTACAGATAAGTAAATGTCATTTCTGAGTTTTCCTCAAAGAGCATTCTGATTTGAAGCATACTACGGACATAAATACTGCAACTATTCCTTTAAATGTCAAAGAATGCAAAATTTACTCTTTATATGTAAAAATCTCTCTCTCCTCTCCTCTCTCTCTCTCTCTTTACCTCTCTGTGTCTTCTGGATCTCAATGTAGTATTCATGAAGATTAGTATCAGCAATGAACTTAGAAAATTCAGCAATTTTTTTTCCATGATGTCACAATGTGAGCACTTGGTTTCACTGTGTGACTTATGAACTAAATTACAAACTATCAGAAGTATAGGAAAAAGGTATATCGATAATGATTATCAATACCTACCAAAATAAGTACATTAAATCCAGCTTTATACACAGCAGGAGCTAAAAGTAAATTCTAAGACCTTGGTTTTGCTAGGAATACTGGAACAAAAACCCCCCCACTATTTTAGAGATATTTGTATCATAGATTTAATAGTCAAAACGTCATGCAATATTTTCTCATTATTCCTCCACCCCCAAAGATTTTGATTGATTTGAGCTGCATTCCATTGGGAGGATAATCTCTGAGCAGATGATTTTGGCAGGCAAGATAACTGGTGTGTTTCACCCGACATCTGCATTTGAAAACCGGGCTGCTAAGTTGCAGTGGTGTGTTCCCCAGAAATAAGATGATCATGTCTCAGTCCGAGAAATGCCAAAAATCTGCTTAGGTACATAAGTTGGTTTTAGCCATGAAAGTCTTTGTAAGACATCATTTCCACCTGGGCATTTGAAAGGGCAGGGATGAGATCATTTCCTGAGTATGTGTCTCAAAAGTTACCATCATCCTTTGCTTTTCCATCCAGGATGTAACTAGGCGTGTGAGGCAGGCCAGAGGCTCAGAGTCAGAGTAGTGCTGAGCTGTGGTCAGGGGCAGAAAGAAAAATAAGACATGGTGTTTTCCTTAAATGCTCTGCCTCTGCGTCTTGCACTGTTGATCTTCCTCTTTGGCTGTGGAGGAAGGGGCTGGGGAACAGCCTGTGTGTATGTACATGATTTGTGGGAAAGTGCAGGATTAGTCGATGTTTTCTTTTCTTTTATTCCCCCTTTTTTTTTTTTTTTGAGTCAGGGTGTTGTGATTACTGTTCACTGCAGCCCCAAACTGCAGGGCTCAGGGGATCCTCCTGTAGCCTCCCGAGTAGTTAGGACTACAGGTGCATCCCACTGTGCCCAAATAATGTTCTGATAGAGATGGGGGTCTCACTATGTTACCCAGGCTGGTCTTGCTCTCCTAGGCTTAAGTGATCCTCCTGCTTTGGCCTCCGAAAGTGCTGGGATCACAGGCATGGGCCATGTCACCTCGCGGCAGGTCTATGCTTTCTTAATCTTGTGCTTTTAAGCCATGATTTTCCAAAACGATGGAACTAGAGTAAGAATCCATCTCAATCAACTTTTCTTTTTTGGAATGTCCTTCCTTCTCCTTCCCACAAATCCAACTACTCAGCATCTCATTTCTAGCCCCAGAGTCTACAGAAAGCAAACCCTGGTTCCCGGCTTACCTCCTTTCCCTAGAACCCTCCAGCACTGTGAGTTGGGTCTGCATCATTTAATCATCATCGTGCTTGTTTGCGTGTTCAGTGTGAAATCTCATTTTCCCAGTGATGTTAGGATTGCCTTGAGTGATGGAAGCCTTTCTTATGTCCCTTGACTTGACTTCCCTCACCATCTAAGAGGGTACACAGGCATTGGAAAAATGTTGGGTCACTGACTGGTTGGAACCGGAGACACGAATCTGATCCATGTGCAGCTGGCCCTTGTTAGCTGGAGAGAATCTGATGACTCAAGGGTCTGCCTGAAGACACAGCAGGCTCAGAAATCCCAGCCATGCCGAGAATCAGGATATTCACCTAGGGGGCATATTCAGGTGTGGACAAAGCCCGAGATCCTTCTGACTGCAATCCACCATGGCCCTGTAGGTTCTTCAGTAAAAAAAGGTTCAACTAAGCCAAAGTCTGAGTGAGTGTGTGTGTGTGTGTGTGTGTGTGTGTGGAGGGGGGGGTGTACAGGATTAGTTGTAATCATTTTATAGGACAATTAAAAGCCAGAAATTGGCCGGGCACGGTGGCTTAGGCCTGTAATCCCAGCACTTTGGGAGGCCGAGACGGGCAGATCACGAGGTCAGGTGATCGAGACAATCCTGGCTAACACGGTGAAACCCCGTCTCTACTAAAAATACAAAAATTAGCCAGGCGTGGTGGTGGCGCCTGTAGTCCCAGCTACACGGGAGGCTGAGGCAGGAGAATGGTGTGAACCCGGGAGGCGGAGCTTGCAGTGAGTGGAGATCATGCCACTGCGCTCTAGCCTGGACGACAGAGCCAGACTCCGTCTCAAAACAAAGAAAAAAAAAAAAAAAGCCAGAAATCAGTAATGCAAATAGTGAAATGTATGGTATGATGGTTTAGTGTCTGAAATGATTAAAACATTACAAATTATTAAAAGGATAGAAAATAAAAGCAATCAAAATAATGCTCATTCACAGACATTGGAAAGATTGAAGATTGAAGAGGTTTTCCAGGAGCTCGTGGCGCTGGCTTTATGCAAAATGACCTTGTTTGAGCATCGTTTTAGGATTCAGAACATTGGGTAAGGGTGACTGAGTCTGCTGCACCTGGGGCCATGAAATGTTACCGACCTCGCTCTTCCTCTGTAGCTCTCAAGGACTCTTCTTTTCTTGTTTTTTTTTTTTTTTTTCTTTTTCCCCTACTTTCATTTCTTTTCTTTTTTCTCTTTTCTCTTTTTTTCTTTGTTTTTATCAATAAAGACACTATGCTCTTTTCTGCCTCTTATTTCTTTACCCTACCCCCACCTGAGGTCTGTCTCCATATTTCTGTTTTTGGAAGTAGTATTACATTTTTTTTGTAGTTTAAATTACACTCTGTAAGGGTCACTCTTTCTGATGTGCAGGCCTGAGTTTTCACCGGGTGATCACTACCACAATCAAGAAACAGAAAATGGATGGGCACGGCGGCTCATGCCTGTAATCCCAGTGCTTTGAGGACAAGATCAAAAGATTGCCCGAGGCTGGGAGTTTGAGACCTGCCTGGCCAACATAGTGAGACCCCGTTTCTACAAAAAAATATAGCTGGGTGTGGTGGCACACACCCAATAGTCCAACCTATTTAGGAGGCTGAGGTGGGAGGATTCCTTGACCTTGGGAGGTCAAGGCTGTGGTGAGATGTGATCACACCACCTCACTCTAGTCTGGGTGACAGGTCAAGACCCTGTCCTTGAAAAAAAAAAAAAAGAAAGAAAGAAAGAAAAGAAAAGAAATAGAAAGCCCCACCACTCTCCCCAAATGCTCTCGTATCATTTTGAACTCAACCCCTAACCCCACTGCCAGGCCCTGGCAACCTCTGGTCCACTTTGTGTCTCTGGAGATGTACCTTTTCCAGAATGTCATATACATGAAATCATAAAGCATGGAGCTTTTTGAATCTGGCATCTTTCATATGCCAGAAAGCTTTCTGATTTATGTTTTCACAGGTATGTGTTACATTTTATTGAAGAGTAGTAATCCCATGTCTACACATACCACAGATGAAGAAAGCAAGGCTGATTTCCAGTTCTCTGTGATCACGAATAAAGCCATTATGAAGATTTGCCTCCTGGCTTTTTGTGTGATCACTTATTTTCATTTCTTTTGGGTAACTGACTAGAATGGAATCATTGGATCATTGGGTTACAGGATGTTGAACCATATGGGAAATTGTCAAATTATTTTTCAAAGTGGCTGTGTTATTCTTCATACAAACCAGCAATGCGTGAGGGTTCCAATAGCTCTGCATCCTTCCCAGAGCTTGATACAGAATTTTTTTTTTTTTTTTTAGACAGTGTCTTGCTCCTTCACCCAGGCCCTTCCCTGGCTAGGAATAGGAAGCTGGGGCGTCTGGAAAGTCCGGCTACTCTGCCACTGCTGAAACAGGGCTCACCCTGAGTCCCCGAGTCAGGACAGCTCTTTCCTAATACGTACATTTATTGATATAATTCTCCTTTCAAATATGGCTCTAGCTGCCTTTTGTTGTGTGTGTGTGTTTTTTTTTTTTTTTTTTGAGACAAAGTCTCACTCTGTCGCCTAGGCTGGAGTGCAGCAGCCTCATCTCAGCTCACTGCAACCTCTGCCTCCTGGGTTCGAGTGATTACTCCGCCTCAGCCTTCTGAGTAGCTGGGATGACAGGCATGTGCCACCATACCTCGCTAATTTTTGTATTTTTAGTAGAGACGGGTTTTCACCATGTTGGTCAGGCTGGTCTTGAACTCCTGACCTCAAGTGATCTGTCCACCTCAGCTTCCCAAAGTGCCAGGATTACAGGTGTGAGTCACCTCACCAGGCCTGGTACCGCTATTAAAGGATGACAATGACATTCTAACAAAGGTGCAGCAGTGTCTCTTTGTGATTGTGACTTGCATTTCCCTAATGACTAACAACAATCAACATTTTTATATGCACACTTGCATCTTATTTTATTAGAGTGTCCAAATATTTTGCCCCTTTGTATTTGGATTTTTGATTTTTTATTATTGAGGTTTCAGAGGTCTTGATGTATTCTGAATACAAATCCTTTACAAATAGGCTCTGGCAAATATTTCCTCCCAGTCTGTGACTTGTCTTTTCATTCTCTTAACAGTGTCACTCTCAGAGCACAAAACTGAATTCTGATGAAAGTTAATTTCTTATTTTTTTATTTTATAAATCATGCTTTTGGTATTTTGTCTATGAAATATTTACCGAACCAAGGCTCAAGAAGATTGTGGGTTCAGATTTCATATTGGAGTGACTAAACACAAATATTCTAAAATGTGAAATATAAAATAGTATAAAACACAAAATGACGGAAACAAGACTCTTTTATGTTGAACCCCCATTGCCTGTATTTCCATCTCCCCATGACTCCTTCATGAGCAATGGTCTTGGTCAGGGGCCACAGAGCAAGCAATTCCAATGGCAGTGAAGTTGCAGGTTCCTCACTGTCTATGTGTACTCTCACGTAGCCAGAAGCCCTGCGTGTCCTCCGTCTCCTAAACCAATCATGCCCACGACACCCTGGCGCTTTTCTTTCCCTTTGACTTGTATCATTCTAGTGAACTAATATTTCATTTCTCTTGGGAACTAATGAGCAAATTTCATTAGTTCATTGAGAACTAGTGAACTAATATGATAGAGACAGGGGTCTCACTATGTTACCCAGGCTGGGAACTAATTCAAGCCATCAGGATACCTACAATTTGCAGAACTGTTTATAAAGAGTATTTACTTGTATTTTCTAATTTAAAGGGAAAATAAAAAAAATGTAAGTGAACCTTGTTGTGGACTGAATGGTGTTCCCCCCAAATTCATATGTTGAGGCCCTAACCCCCAGTGTGACAGTTTTGGGAGTTTGGACCCTTCAGGAGGTCATTAAGGTTGATTAATGTCTTAAGGGTGGGGCCCTAATCCTATAAGGATTGGTTTCTTTATAAGAAGAGGAAGACACTTTGGGAGGCAGAGGCAGGCTGATCACTTGAGGTCAGGAGTTGGAGACCAGCCTGGCCAACATGGTGAAACCCGTCTCTACTAAAAATACAAAAATTAGCTGGGCATGGTGGTGGGCACCTGTAGTTCCAGCTACTCAGGAGGCTGAGGTGGGAGAATCACTTGAACCCTGGAAGGCAGAGATTGCAGTGAGCTGAGATCCAATCACTGTACTCCAGCCTGGTGACAGAGCAAAATCCTGTCTCAAAAATAAATAAATAAATAAATAAAAGAGGAAGAGACACCAGAGATCTCACCCCATACATGCATAGAGCAAAGGCCATGGGAGGACACAGGAGAAGGTGACCATTGGCAAATCAGGAAGAGAACCTTTATTAGAAACCAACCCTGACAGCAACTTGATCTCAGACTTTCAACCTCCACAACTGTGAGAAAATAAATGCCAGTTGTTTCAGCTGCCCAGCTATAACAAATACCTAATTTTCTTTAAGATTTTTAAAGGATAGAAAGGCTTTCTCCTTCTTGGCAAAGCCTGTCTCTGCATGAAGACAATGGAAGGTCTCTTATCCTGGTGACCCCTATTAGCAAATGTCTAACCACTTAAACTAGAAATAATTGACACATGGTTCATACACACTCAGCCTCAGAAATACAATCACAGGACTGACGAAAGCATCCACACAGATCTTCACATGTTCATCCACATAGTTCCTGGGATCTATGATGAATAACTCTTTACAATCTTTTATTTATTTTTAGAATTTCATGATTAGACAGCACTTTATTTTCCTATCACAGGAGTTATTTTGTTAAATATAAACATTCTATCGATGTTCCACTTTTTGTAAGTTTGTTTTGGCACGTTTTGTCTTCCTTTTTGCCATTCCCGGATCTTGGAGAAAGGCCCTTGGCTTGGTGCATTAGGCCATGTGCATGTTTAAAAATAAACAGCATTGCTTTTGCTTGTCATTTGTTCCAATATTTAGAAACATCCATCAGTAATGTACAAAAATACTAAATAAAGATCATCTTTTAAAATAAAGGCATTTTGGTATTGATGCTCCCAGGGGAGCCAATTAACTGAAAATGATGAGGAATATTTTCAGCTCTCCACTCCTGTCTTATTGCTTCTCCTCTGACACACCTCTGGCCTGGGCAGGTGGAGGAAGGTGTCATTCATGGTCTCTGATTTCCCAGTAGACAATGGACAGTGCTATCAACCCTGATCACATAACATGGAGGAGCTTTTGAGCAATATTTTTTTTCTTGATATAGAACATTTGCAACTATTTATAGGTACTTGTGATATTTTGATACATGCATAAAATACATCATGTTCGAGTCAAGGGACTGAGGTCATCCATCACCTCAGTAGAGTGGTGTTTAGTTCACTCTGCTTTAACCTTATTCTAACTATTTGTTCTGAGAACGCACTAGGTGTATCTTATTTGTTCTAATATACACATGTATTTTTTCATTACATGACAGTTCACATATTTCTTGAGTTCTCAGTACACCAAGCACTGGGTAAGTTGACAGACCCAGGTCCTGCCCTCAGGAAACCTGCAGTTGAGGGACTGGATAGCGTGGAATGCTCCATGTAGGTTTGGATGTATCTCTTGGTGTGCCTCTGACCCCTGTCTAGGGTGAACTCTCCCAGGGCCAGGAGTGTGTCCATCTTTCCATACTCGGTGTTCAGCCCAACAGTTGGTAGACTGATGGTACCCAACAGAAGAAATGAAAGAATGAACCCACCTCCATTCTTTACGAGATGTGTGACTTGGATAATTTCATGCAAACTCTTTACACTTTTCTTCCTCATTTGAAAATCAAGGATAGTAATGGTGATGTCTTAGGGTTCTGGTGAGGATTGGTGAGCATAAATGATAGGACTCGGACCTTGTAGGTATTAATAACTCCTGTGTTGTGTGGCCCATAACTCCTGCTTTGAGAAATGTCCCACAACCCTACATGCAATAAGGTTATCAGCATCCTACATGCTTTGCGACACTTCTAAGATTTGCTTTATCTCTAAGAGAGGACCCACAGAGTTTGCAAGATAATGACGGCTTAAATAAGATAGGCATTTATTTTCTTTTCTGTAAAAGTGGTCTAGGTTAGGGAAATCCACAGCAGATAAGGCGGTTCCATGCTATTACAAGGACTTGTGCTCTTGGCTGCTTCTTAGCCACCATTATTCATTAGTGAACACCAATTCATACTCAATGTCATTTCAGGGCCCATAGTGGCTATGGAAGCTCTAGCCATCCCATCTGGTTTTTAGGCTGGCATAAAAACTGAATGGGAAAGACAAAAAAGATTCCTTCTAACTAAATTAGTTCCTTTCTACAGAGACTTACCAAGCATTCTTTATGACATTTTCATTATACCTCACAGAGCTGAAGTCAGTCATGTATGGTCATCTGTATGGCCAGCCATACAGATACACAAAGAAAGATAGAAAAAAATGTGTGTGTTTTAAAAAAAGGTATCAGTTGCATTTTACCCAGTGAAAATGTGAGGTTCTATTGCTTTAAAACGTAGAATAGATATTGGTGGGTGCATCAGTGAGAATGTCTCTAATTGCAGAATCTGAAGTCTGGTTGAAGGTAGGTCCAGGATCTGGGTTTTAAATCCAGTGACCCCAAGGCCCGGCAGAGGGAGGGAAGCAGAAGGGTGACAGCAGACGGCGGTGTAGTGCCATGTGGAGAGCTGAGCTGTGTTTCAGGCTGAATGAAGCAGATCTCACTTGCACGACTCCATTCCCAAATCAAATCAAAAACAGTATGTGCAGTGGTGGCTGAATCAGGTCTGACTTGTGCATTTACAGTTAATGTAAATACTCATATGTTAGAGTATCTTTTTCAAATATTGTGTCCATAGTTTTTCATTGTGGTGGTCATTAAAGTTTTATTTTAAACTCATGGATATAAAATGTGAAGACCCCCAAATGTGGATTACCATAATAGTTCTCAGTTGGATGGCCTCTCAGGCTGGAAGGGTCATTGGGTAATTTGGGTGAGGAGCTAGATTGGTAGCTAGGAAGAGCCATGTGTCAATGTCCAGGATGATGGAGTCAACGTCACTCGGCCCCGGTCCATCACTGCTGCAGACAGACAAGTCCAGTGCAGACAGGCATTCGAACGTTTCAAGAGAGACAAGAAATCTTGATTCTAATCATACCGATGATACTTATGGCTGTTGGTTGAATTGTGTCCCAGGAAAGATAGGTTAAAGATTTAATTCCAAGTACCTGGGAATGTGATTTCTTGGGTTACTGATCCTGGAAGGCCAAAGTGTTATAACTCATGTAGAACAAAGGATTAACCTACAAGGTGAAATTCACCCATAGAGAAACTTCTTTTGATTAATTACAGTTTAAACGCTCTAATTTTTTTTAAACCTACCTTGGTGCTAAGTGTAAAATCAAAGTACTGCATAAACTGGGCAGATCACATCCTAGAATCTCAGGATTTTATTTTTGGAAGAGACGTCCCCACTCCTAGTTCCTACCTCTCCCCATAACTCATTTAGATTCACGTCATCAAAAATAATATTTTTCTATTCCTCTGATCTCATCTCGGCAACTTGCTTAGCAAACAATGCTTTTCTTCTCTGAGGGCTTCTCAGAATTGTATTTGCCAACATCAGCTTTAGGTAGCACCTATAAATGGATGTATTTACTTGCAAATGTGCTTGTAACTGCTTTAAAATGATTACTATGGCCTCAGTCTCAAATCCTTCCTTTTACATTCCTTTGCCATATTCATAATTGCCAGGAAAGATCTCTTTAGAGGACTTGCCCTTTTATTGGGCCAGAAAAAAACTTGGCATGACCTACATTTCATCTGTCACCTTTTGTATATTTTTGTCATAAATGCAAAATATTAGACTGATTCAAGATCATGCTGAGTAGTAAAATTGAAAGAGGTAAATGGCAGGATAGTTGCTTTGTTATGTTCTGACTAAACAGACTCAAAGGAATCCAGGGGGATTTTATAATACAAAATAGAAACCACTAGCGAAAGATACAAGAACATGTGTTACATTATTAAATAGCAAAGTAGGTGAGTAAGAAGGAGAATATTAATGGAGTTAACCCAATCAGCACCTATGCCAACGCAGCCGCTAACGAGACCAGACCTCAAAGGAGATAAGTCTTGGAGTAATACGTCCTCAGCTGGAGACACTCAGCATGGCCCTCCTCTTTAGGGGAAGTAGCCAGAGTCTGGGCTGGGAGGGAGAGAGTAGAAGCACCCCCCAGGCTGGGCTCCTTCATGTTCTTTGGGGACTCAAAGGTGACGTGTGTCACAGAGCTTTGCTTTGACGTCTCTCAGCCTCAGAGCATAGAGGATGGCTCTGGCCACTGGCTAACCTTCTCCCAAGGTCAAGGACATGAAACTGGCATGATGTGCACTTAAAATTAAATGTTCGCAAAACCCTTGGTTTTTCTTTGGAGGAAACTGAAACTCATAGAGGTGGAAAAAAAAAAAACTTACCCAAGATCACAGAGCTCATGAGGGATCTTGGATTTTAATTTTAGGAGAGGTCAAAAAAATAATGAGTTTGCTGTAGGGATTGATTTTTCCACCTGTGAGGAGTCTGTTGAGAGGACAAGGACAGGGATGAGAAGGTCAGCTTGAACCTCATCTGCTTTTTACCAGTGGTGTGACCTTGGGCAAAGGATGAGCTTTCTCTGCCTGAAGTCCCTCATCAGTGACACAGGGGCAGTGGAAGCTCCATTCTATGGGTAGGTGGAGAAACTTAGATGAGATGCTGTGCATGGGGTCCGGCTTGTGGCTGGCCCCACATAGAGAAATTCCCACTCTTCATTGTACATGAACCTCATGGCACCCAGCTCTGTAGCCCTCCCCAGGCAGGGTACAAGTCCCCATAAATGCTTTTGTGATTGAGCGTTTTTACATTTTTACCCATGGGTTATGGTTTTAAATCAGGCCTTGAGTTAGCAAAGAACATAAATTGGCCGTTTTTTCTTTTGTATGAAGGAATCCAAGACCCTGACCTTCTCTAAGAAATTCTCCTCTGTCTCAATGTTTCTTACCATTTACAAATATTGTTGTAGGTGAGGCTGGAATGTTACTTCTTGACAGTCTGACTCAAGGATCTTGAAAATAAGGGGAAAGGTTTGCAGACTGCAAGGACCCTGAACTCCTTGGAATGAGTATGGCTGAGTCACCAAGGAGTTCCTGTGCTCCAGGCTCTGCCACCTCATGTAATTATCACCTCATAGAATACAATAGGGAGGTGCTGCTATCTATGCTTTCACAGAGGTTGGATGTGACAAGGAGAAGCCGCTGGAGGTAGAGAAGATGCGCAGGGCTGCAGGCAGAGCTGGGGAAAAGGCATAGCCAGAACACAACCCAGACTGTCTGCCTAAAGGCCCCAGAGAAGCTCCTGACTGCCATGTCATCCTACCTTTCAACAAGGGAGAAACACACAGATTCACCTGTGCATAGATACACCCATCACAAAGCAAAACATACACATACATCCATCACACACGTACACATGACTCACACAACATACACACCCACATACAGACACACACCCCTCACTCATAAATGTATGTGTACACACAGATGCACACATGCAGAGATACATGCACCACACATACACATACACATTCATTCATCACACATGTACACACAACTCATTCAGTGTACACACCCATATACAGAGACACACATCTCACCCATAAATATATGCATACACACAGATGTACACATACAGATACATGCACCACACATGCACATACACATATATTCATCACACATGTACCTATGACTCACACAATATACACACCCACATACAGAGACACACGTCTCACCCACAAATACATGCATACACACAGATGTATGCATGCACAGATACAGGCACCACACACTCACATACACATGCATTCATTACCCATGCACACATGACTCACATGACATACACACCCACATAAAGACACACACCTCTCACCCATAAATATATGTGTACACACAGATGTACACATGCACAGATACATGCATCACACATACACAAACATACATGTGCATTATTCACACACATACATATGGCTCATACAACATACACACCCACATACAGACACATACCTCTCACCCACAAACATGCATACACACAGATGCACACATGTACAGATACATGAACCATATATTCACATACACATGCATTCATCACACATGTACACATGACTCACACAATGTCTACATGCACATACAGACACATATCTCTCACCCACAAACATGCATACACACAGATGCACACATGTACAGATACATGAACCATACACTCACATACACATGCATTCATCATACATGTACACATGACTCACACAACGTACACATGCACATACAGACACACACCTCTCACCCATAAAGATATGTGTAGACACAGATGCACACATGCACAAACATACATATGCATTCATCACACACAAACACACAACTCACACAACATACACACCCACAGACACACACATCTCACCCATAAATGTATGCATACACACAGATGCACACATGTATAGATACAAGCACAACACACTCATAAAGATACATTTATACATTGCACCCATATTCATAACTCACATGATATACATGCCCACATACACATTGCGCTCACCCATAAACCCTCACATACACAGATACACACATTCAGGTACATGCAGCACACACACTCGCAAACACACATACAGTCATCACACATATACACACGACTCACACAATGTACACACACATGTACAGATACTACATACCAGATACTACATACCACTCACACATAAACACAAACATACATATAGGGGAACCCACCCCAATATTTCAACATAGGTCCTTTCTATTTTCCCTAATTGTCAGTCAGTCTGAGAAATAAAGATAAAGAGTACAAAGTGAGGAATTTTACAGCTGGGCTTCTGTGGGTGACATCACATATCGGTAGGTCCATCATATCCGCTTGAGCTGTAAAACCAGCAGGCTTTTATTAAGGACTTTAAAAGGGGAGGGGGTGTATGAACAGCAAGTAAGTCGCAAAGATCACACGCTTTAAAGGGCAATAAAGATCACAAGGCAAAGGGCAAAGCAGAGATCACAAGGCAAAGGGCAAAATTAGAATTACTGATGAGGGTCTATGTTCAGCTATGTACGTATTGTCTTGATAAACATCTTAAAAAACAGAAAACAGGGTTCGAGAGCAGAGAACCGATCTGACCTCAAATTTACCAGGGTGGGATCTTTTCCCCACCCTAATAAGCCTGAGGGTACTGTAGGAGACCAGGGCATATTTCGGTCCTTATCTCAACTGCATAAGACAGACCCTCCCAGAGCGGCTGTTTATAGACCTCTCCCCAGGAATGCATTCCTTCCCCGGGGTATTAATTATTAATATTCCTTGCTGGAAAAAGAATTCAGCGATATCTCTCCTACTTGCACATTTGTTTATAGGCTCTCTGCAAGAAGAAAAATATGGCTATTCTTCTCGACCTTGCAGGCAGTCAGACCTTTGGTTGTCTTCCCTTGTTCCCTAAAATCACTGTTACTCTGTTCATTTTCAAGGTGCACTGATTTCATATTGTTCAAACACCCATGTTTTACAATCAATTTGTCCAATAGTGGTCCTAAGGTGACGTACATTCTCAGTTTATGAAGATAACGGAATTAAGAGATTAAAGACAGGCATAAAAAATTATAAGAGTATTATTTGGGAACTGATAAATGCCTGTGAAATCTTCACAATTTATGTTCAGAGATTGCAGTAAAGACAGGCATAAGAAATTATAAAAGTATTAATTTTGGGAACTGATAAATGTCTACGAAATCTTCACAATTTATGTTCCTCTGCCACAGCTCCAGCCTGTCCCTCCGTTTGGGGTCTCTGACTTCCTGCAACACATACATGCAGGTACACACACGTGGATACACACTACAAACACATGTTCACATACACATATGCCACACAGACTCACACATGCATATGCTGTACACATACATACTTTTGTTCCTGTACACACACTTTTACACACTCACATGCTCACTCCACCACACATTTACACATACTAACACATGCACACACTCACACACATACACAGAAGCTCATACGCACATGAATCACACATGCACACACACACTGGGTATTGCCCACCTGCATGCTCTGAAGGATGAGCATACTTCTGTCTAGATATGTGAAGAGACTGTGTTCCGTTTTGCACCCCTGCTCATGGTCAGGTTTTGGGGATGGCTCCCATATTTAGACTCTTCCTCTCAGGAAGCTGAAAGGAAATGTTCACTCAGGGCTTTCTCCCATCACTGTAGGCTCTGAACTCCCTCACCATTCAGGTCAAATAACCTGTACCCTGCTGGTTCCAGGAAGCTCTGTTATCACAGAAAAACACACCTGCTGCTCCAGCCCTGTGGGAATGTGGCACCACATCTGCCTGTGGTCTCTGTGTCCACATTTCCAATGACAACAAAAAGTAATGGTGACAGTGATGTCCATGATGAAGAAAACAACAACAATAAGTGAGAAGAATCGCTCACTAGGTCCTAGGCACATTGCCAAGTGGCTTACATATTGTCTTCTCCTATGATAGGTATTTTTAGTCCTTCTTTCATAGATGAGTAAATTAAGGTACAGAGATGTCAAATATTTGGCCCAAATGCAATAGGTAATAAGTAGCAAAATCAAGATTCACAACAGTTCCCTTTGGGTCTAATCCTAAAGTTGTACCCTTCCCCATTCCATGGCATTAGGGAGGTGGAAGGAAACTCTCCTTCTGGTCCCCGGAATCCAGGCTGGCTTGGTGACCTGCTGACCACAGAATGCTGTGGAAGGCACATTCTGGGGTCTCCCCCTCTCCATCAAAAGGAAGTTGCAGCTTCCACTGGGCCTCTTGGGCTGCTCACTTTTGACACTCTTGCTCTGAGAACTAAGCAGGCATATTTCATATCAAAATAGTAAAGAACTTCCTTTGCAAAGGCAGGACATGCTTCTGTGAGGTACTGAGCCACCTGTCCTGGAGAAAAGCAAGAACAGAGCAGATCAGAGCCCAGGAAGGTGTGTGATGGGTGAGCGAGATCGGCTACATGGCCTGAGTCTCATATTCACGGGAAACTTCACATGCAACTTCTGAAGTTCAGAACCAGGACACAGACACTGAAATGATTGAAGGAAGATATTTATCAGAAATCTCCTCCCCCAGGGCTCATGGCCAGACTTCATCATGTGCAGGGGTGATGTAATCTTACCACATTAAGTTACTACACTCACATTAATGTGTACCCTGTGGGAGGATGTCCCCACGTCAACTTGTAAATATATAAGTATATTCTACATTACTTCAAAGCCTGTTTTGGACTTCCTTTGTTAAAAAAAGAAGTTTTCTTAGAGCCTTAAAAAGTTATTGGGGGCTGGGTGCAATGCCTCATGCCTGTAATCCCAGCACTTTGGGAGGCTGAGGCAGGTGGATCATCTGAGGTCAGGAGTTTGAGACCAGCCTGGCCAACATGGTGAAACCCTATCTCTACTAAAAAAAAATACAAAAAATTAGCCAGGCATGGTGGCAGGCTCCTGTAGTCCCAATTACTTGGGAGGCTGAGGCAGGAGAATCACTTGAACCCCGGATGTGGAGGTTGCAGAGCCGAGGTCATGTCATTGCACTCCAGTCTGGACAACAAGAATAAAACTCTGTCTCAAAAATAATAAAAATAAAAAAAAAATAAATGAGTTACTGGGAGTCCTCTGAGAGGTCATGGGCTGGATGACTGGGTGGTATGGTTGTGGTGGAGGGGACTTCAGTGTGGAATGAGGTGTGACCTGCTGGTGCACCTTTCTGCTCTCAGCCACTGTGGCCTTTGAAGATGAGACGAGGCAGATATAGTGAGATTGTGAAGATAATGTCTCTATCAGGGGATTCGTTGCTACAGCACCCAGAGTGATTTCAGAAACAAAAAGGGTCGTGCCCTAGCCTGTCTTCAATGGCTGACAGCAATCTCTATTGCCTCACCACCTTATTCTCCATTATTCCTCTAATATTTTCCATTATGGAGACATCCAACATAAAGCAGAGTAGAATTGATTCAAAAATGCTGCTTGAACTGCAAGCAGCGTTTCTAAATGATTCTAAATTAGAATCGTTCTTAGCTTCTCAACATACAAATACAAGATAAAGAAAAGGAATGATGTTCCCCTCACTGTGTCCATGTGTTCTCATTGTTCAACTCCCACTTCCGAGTGAGAACATGTGGTGTTTGGTTTTTTGCTCCTGTGTTAGTTTGCTGAGAACGATGGTTTCCAGATTCATCCACGTCCCTGCAAAGGACATGAACTTATTCTTTTTTTATGGCTGCATAGTATTCCATATGCATGGAATACTATGTCACATTTTCTTTATTCAGTCTACCACTGATGGACATTTGGGTTGGTTCACACCAGGGCTTGTCAGGAAGGAGGGTTAGGGAGGAAGGGGAGAGAGAGCATTAGGACAAATACCTAATGCATGTGGGGCTTAAAACTTAGATGACGGGTTGCTAGGTGCAGCAAACCACCATGGCTCATGTATACTTGTGTAGCAAACCTGCACATTCTGCACATGTATCCCAAAAATTAAAGTAAAGTTTTTAAAAAGGAAAAAGAAACTGCATTAAAAATTAAATGCAGTTATGAATATATGTTTTTTGTTTAATCAGCAACCCCTCTACTATTCTGGTAGAAGCTGCTCAATTTCCTTTGAGGACCCAGCCTCCCTCCCTCCCAGTCTGTGTGGTGGGGCCTAAAGGATGCTCACTCATCCACCTTTCCTGGCTCCAGAGCTGGTTACACTTCCCAGGATGTTTATTTGGTTTTATTTTTTTTCTGTTTGCTTTGTCTTCTGCTAATAGGTGAGATCTTCCTGGGGTTCTTTCTGTACCTGCTGACAAGGGGCAGCTCTCTCTAGATGCCATGGAGCTGGAAGGTTGCAGCCTGGAACTTGCTGAGGTTGCCTGAGAATGCAGCCCACCCAGGCAAGCAAGAGATGACAAAGTTTCAGCACCTGGATCTATGGCATCCAGGAGCCAGATCCAACCCCCCAGCCTGTATCTGTGACCTTGAGCCAGTCTGAATTGGTAACTGGAAGTCACTTATCTACCAGATTCAACTATCAGGATGTTACTAATAAAAAATGACTCCAAAAATGAAAATGTGTTTCACAATATTTTCATGCAAAGACTTCAGGATCTATTTATACTCGACACCAACCATCTTGGTTATCTGATTTTTTAGTTCTCAGCAGCTGCTAAGCTGTAAATTAGGAGAGGATGCTAATGGTAGTCACACGGAGAGTAAGAAGAGTGATGGTCTAAGGGAGGCAAAAGATCTGAATAGACATTTTTCAAAAAAGACGCAAATGGCCAAAAGTTATATGAAGAAATGGGCTGAGTGTGGTGGCTCATGCCTGTAATCCCAGCACTTTGGGAGGCTGAAGCAGGTGGATCACTTGAGCTTAGGAGTTCGAGACCAACCTGGGCAACATGGTGAAACCCTGTCACTACCAAAAATTACAAAAACCAGCTGGACATAGTGGCTCACACCTGTAGTCCCAGGTACTCAGGGGTCTGAGGCAGGAGGATCCCTTGAGCCCGGGAGGTGGAGGTTGCAATGAGCTGAGATTGTGCCACTGCACCCCAGCCTGGGTGACAGAGTGAAACCCTATCTCAAGAAAACAAAGAAAAGGAAAAAATGGTCAACATCTCTATGCATCAAAGAAATACAATTCAAAACTTCAATGAGACATCATGTCACCCCAGTTAAAATGGCTTGTATTTGAAGGACAGGCCATAGCAGATACTGGTGAGGATGGGAGAAAAGGGGAACCCTGGTCCACCACAGGTGGAACATACGTTAGTGCAGCCACTATGAAGAGCAATACAGAGGTTCCTCAAAAAACGCTAAAAGCAGAACTACAGTATGACCCAGTAATTTTACTACCGAGTGAGGTATCCAAAAGAACGATCAGTACATCAAAAAGATACCTGCACTCCCGTGTTGATTGTGGCACTTTTCACAGTAGCCAAAATATGGAATCAACCTAAGTGCCCATCAGTGAATGAATAGATACAGAAACTGTGGTATAGGTGCAGGATGGAATATTAGCCATAGAAAAGACTGATCCAGTCATGGGCAGCAACATGGATGGAACTGGAGGTCATTATGTTCAGTGAAATAAGCCAGGCACAGAAAGACAAATATCGCATGCTCTCATTCATATGTGGGGGCTAAAAACAGGCATCTCATGAAGATAGAGAGAAAATTGGTGGTTACAAGAGCCCAGGAAAGATAAGGACAAAGGTGGATAAAGAGAAGTTGATTAATGGGTACAAATATATGGTTTGATAGAAGAAATAAGACCTAGTGTTAGGTAAATCAGCAAGGTGACTATAATTTACCATCATCTATTTTATTTTTCAAAATAGCTAGAAGATGCCAGGCACGATGGCTCACGCCTGTAATCCCAGCAATTTGGGAGGCTGAGGAGGGCAGATCACCTGAGGTCAGGAGTTTGAGACCAGCCTGACCAACATGGTGAGACCCTGTCTCTATTAAAAATACAAAAATTAGCCTGGCGTGGTGGTGCACACCTGTAATCCCAGGAGGCAGAGGTTGCAGTGAGCTGAGATGGTGCCATTGCACTCTAGCCTGGGCAACAGACTGAGACTCTGTCTCAAAAAAAAAAAAAAAAAAAGGAAAAGAAATTATCTTCCTACAAACCCTCCCAACCTATTTCCAAGTCAAGCTCCATGCTTCAGAAACCTTACTGACTCATGTAAGCTCCATGCTTTGGAAACCTTACCGACTCATGTAAGCTCCATGCTTCAGAAATCTTGCTGACTCATGCAAGCTGCATGCTTGGAAACCTTGCTGACTCATGCAAACTCCATGCTTTGAAACCTTACTGACTCATGCAAACTCCATGCTTAGAAACCTTACTGGCTCATGCAAACTCTATGCTTGGAAACCTTACTGACTCACGCAAACACCATGATTGGAAACCTTACTGACTCATGCAAACTCCATGCCTGGAAACCTTACTGACTCATGCAAACACCATGCTTGGAAACCTTACTGGCTCATGCAAACTCCATGCTTGGAAACCTTACTGACTCATGCAAACTTCATGCTTAGAAACCTTACTGACTTATGCAAATTGTTGCCTTTCACTTGAGTATTTTTTGTAATGGACACAAGAGGCACAACTATTTGGGAATCATCCCCCTAAATTTCTGAAATTCCAGGCAATTTTGTGCCTTATATGAAGAAAGGGAATTCTGCCTTTACAAAAAGCAGTCTCAATTCTACCAATTACGTAAGCCTTTACTCCCAGCATTAACGAAAAGAAAAGAAACGCAATGACTTATACACAGAATTGCACCCACAGTTTCCTTCTCCATTTATATGTCTCAGCTGCGTGTGATTTGGACAGAGTGTAACAGCTTGGGGATTAATTACGCCCTGCACATCCTTTGCAGGGTACATCTTGCCATCCGGAGGCAATGCTGGAGTGGGCAGTTGTCTGCAGGGAGGCCCTGGCTCACTCTGGGCCAAATAACAGGACTGATTGCAGCCAGGAATGAAACTTCCTGTTTCTCCCAACCAGAAACAGGCCGAGGTGAGTGGTGTCTCTGAGGGGCAAGTACAAGTCACACCATTTCAATTTTGCTTTCCTCTGTACCAACTGACAGCTGGCTCCTTTGTCCCCAGTGTTTGTTAGCAGGGTAAATAGCAGGATACCTACGCCACCAACCTTACAGGCAGCCAAAGGCATCTCCCTTAGCAAACAGGGGAGCAGGGCAGTGTGAGCTTCAGAGCTCCTGAAGCTTGCGCAGAGCTGGCACAGAGCAGCGGGAACTGACAGACAAAGTCACTTGAAACATATTTTCTCTGTGCAAGGAGAGGAGAGTTCCAGTGAGAGAGTGAAGAAGATGAGAAGACGACATGAAAACAAACAAACAAACAAACAAACAAACAAAATAACCCACTTCAAGTTCTCGGAGGCTGGTCTCATTTCAAGCCTGGAAATTACTACTGCAGACTGCAGGGTGGTCCCTGCACTCCCTGTGTATATGTGGAGTGTATATGTGTATATGATCTAGTGGTTGCTAGCATCATGAGAGAGAGAAAGCCATACACTGCTATGAGAAGAGTCCCCAGGAGTCAGGAATTTACCTGTGCCCTGGGGCAGGCACTCCCTTGGGTAATTTCCTCATTAATTCATTCCACAGGGTGGGATGGTGCCCCCAGTCTCTGCAGGGAGCTGTTCTGCATGCTGGAGGTGGAGACGCCAGTGCCTCTGAGGGCCTCCCTTTTCTGACAGAGCTTGCAGAGAAGGCAGACATGAAATGGATGGTCACAGATAGGGTGGGGGATACAGAAGTGGATGCACAGACAGCCAGGGAGTGCTCAGGGCTTGAAAGAGGGAAATTGCAGAAGTGAGAAAGTGAACAGATTCCAAAGATAGGAAGAAAGTGGATTTGTGAATGACTCGAGTGTGAGCATCCATCCCTGTGAGCAAGAAGACACGTGTTCTCAGGCCCATACCTTGTGAACATCCTCACTAAAGCAGATGTTTCTTGGAAAATCACAACTGGAACTGAGTCATCGATGATAGGAACAGGCAGCCTTAGCAAGTGCAGAAGAAAATTATCATCAAGGATGCTTCACTAGATAGAATACAGCCACAGGGTGCAGAAGCCTGGGATCCAGGCCCAACATGGCCACCCTTTGTGTGACCTCCAATCAATCCTGTCTAGATGAGTGGTTCTCAGCCCTCTGCGGTTAGAACGGAGAGCTTGAGAGAGTGCCGATGTCAGAGCCCCACCGCTGGAATTCTGCTTTGTCACCCCGGCAGTTCTCTAGAGCAGCTCTGGCGCTACACCTGAAGCTACAGAATGCAGCAATAATAGCTGTTATCATCCCCTGGGCATAAGGAAAGAGATGCACCTCATGGAGGTTGGTGTCAGGTTGAGGGAAGAACTTTTGGGACTTAATTAGAGAAGCTTCTATAATGCCTCATTCTAGGATATCGCTAAAAAGACTTCTTTAGTTGTGAGTAACATTAACCAGCTTGAGTTAGCTTATGGAAAAAGGAGGTTTTTATTAAAGAGCTGTGTTTGGGGGAGACCCAGGGCAGGTACACGGCCAGCCCCAGAAAGCACTTGGAGCCAGATTAAGGGGCTGGCTTGCCCATGTGTCTCCCCTCTGCTCACTCTCTCTGTGCACTGATCCACCTGATCTCTCTGGGCACAAAGGAGAGGGTGGGTGTCCCAAGAATGCCTGGTTGATAATTAGGTGTTCTTCAGTTTCCATCCGAGCAGACACTATCCCTGGTTTCCAGCTAAACCTGGGAGAATGAAGGTGACTCACCCACCTATGGCCGTCGATCAGAGGAGATAGCCAGATAATTTCTTTAAAAGGATAAGTAAGTCAAATATATAGCACGCCAGGTGGCAACACATCCAATTGAAAAATAATACATGGGAGGACTACAGGGCCACTAGTGGTGGACGTGGTATTGGACTTTATGTACAGGGATCAGTGAAAATAGTGACAAAAATGATATAAATATAAGTTTATATGGTATAAATATGATATATATGTATGTTATATTAGTATATATGTTATACTATATATAAATAGTCTATGTATACACACTATGTGTATATACTAAATATACACTATGTATATATAATACTATATATATGCTACATATTTAAAACTATATATACTATGTATATGTATTACTATATATACTGTGTATATGTAATACTATATATACTATGTATATATTTAATATAAGCTAATATATATACTAATATACCATACATATATAGCATACTTATATCATATATGTATATTTATACCACAATTTTCACTATTTTTGCTGACTACTGTGCATAAAGTCCAATGCCACTTATATTTAATATGCTTTTACTAAATACATATAGTCACTTATATTTAGTATACTTATACTAAATTTATATATGCATGGCATATATATGTATACACTAAACATATATATACACTATGTATACTATGCATATATACACACACACATACACTTTGTATATATATTTAGCATAAGTATTTCCCACGAACCACTGGGGATATGCTTATACTAAAAATATTTATTGTTAATCTGAAATTCACATTTAATCAGGTCTTGTAATTTTACTCTCTAATGCTGACAACCTTCTAATGTTAATACTTTAATGACCTTGGTTGGGGAAGGCCTCACTGCGCATTTTGAGTAAAGACACTGGAAGGAGGCAGGTGTAGGAGTCCTGTGGTCCCCTGGGGAGGAGGATTTGTGAACAATGCCAGGGCCTGGGCAGAAGAGTCTTTGTGTGCTTGAGGAACAGCAGCGGCCATCCTGCTGTGACTGAGGAGTGAGGAAGAGGGCTGGGGAAAGGGGGAACTGTGGGCCCTGATGGGATGAACCTGGGAGGCCGATGACATGACCCTGGCCTTGACTCTGATAAGCTGGTCCCCCAGGGGAGGGGTCAGCAGAGGAGTGACACTATCTGGACAGGTGCTTAGGAGGCTCTGTCTGGCTGTTGGTTGAGATCCCACAGTCAGCTGGAGTAAGGACATCTGCAGAGAGCACTTGAAGGGCCTTGCCCTAAGATACAGGCAATGGTGGCCGGGACCTGATGTCAACAGAGGCAACAGCGAGACATGATCAGAGCCTGGACAGGACATAATGGCATCATTTGCAAGGTATAGTGCAAAATGAAAATGTGGGGCCTGTTGTTTTAAAACCATGAAGTTCATGATAGTGATAGCAGAGCATGGAGCCCCTTCCAAACAAGGGACCCTTTGTCACCGCATGGACCGTATGACCAGGAAGCTGGCCCTGATGGCATCCACAGCATTTGTTCACGAACTATAGCAGGGGAGAGGAAAGGAGACTCCAGCCTGATGAAATAAAGCTGCAGAGCTAGTGCAGACCAATGGGGGAGGACGCTGTGGGAGACACATTCTTGGAACAGGGAGTATAAATTGTGACCGGGGAAAACAGTGGAACATCTTCTGGTCTTTCTACAACCCAGTTAATTAAACATTAGTCATGCTAACTCCATAGTAGTTTCTAGTGTTCTTCAGCTCCACTATCCTCACAAACATTGGAAGTGGTGACAAGTTGCTTGTGGGGTTGCACATCTGTACGCCGGTGGAAGAGGGTGCATAGGATACTGTCAGATGCACTTTGTGACTTGCTGGGCATAATGCAATATTAAAATATAATACTTTAAAATATCCTAATAAGTAAAATACTACATATTGATAGAAGCAATTAAAATTTTATAGATGCAAATAATGCCTGAACTAGAAGGGAACATTTTTCAACATAAAATTTGTTGTTTTTATTAGGCTTTTATGTAAAATATATATACAACTTCCTTTCCACAGGAAAGTAATTTTTAAGGTGAAGTAATTATTTTACAGGAAACTACTGAGTTTTATATTTTTTGGTATCATCCACATGCTTTAATTGTTTTATTGTTTTTAATACTATACTTTGTAGATTCTGTTGGGTTTTCTTAAAAGTTATTACATTGTCTGCAAAATAATAATTTTGCTTTCTCTTCTTAGGCAATATTTATATATTTTGTTTTACAAAAAAGTACAGTGAAGAAAAGATTTCCTCTACAATAGTGACAAAAATCATAAAATATGCAGAAATAAGAATGAGCTAAACACGTGCATGAATTGCATGATGAAAACAGTAGAACTCTATTAAAGAGTCTTACAGAAGGGCTGCCCAATGAGATATATCTTCTTTGGGTATGATTCAACATCAGGGAGAACTCCTTTCCCCCACATTAATCTAAATATGTGAGAGGAACTCTACTAGCATTCTAGTTGGATATTTATTGGATTTTCACAAAAATTTTCAAAAGTTTACTTGGTATAAGATAAAAGTGGAACATTCACTGTCCTCATCGTAAGATGGAGATATGACAGTACCCAGGATGTAAGGCCACTGAGGGACAAATGGATCAAGCAGCAAGATGCACTGGAACCATAGCACACACTCAAACATGCAAACAGTTGATGTATTTTCACTGTGGCACAGGATCTTTTGTTCTTCTGAGAATGACCATGCCTTTCCATGGGTGGGATTGTTAATTTGTGTAGTTTTAAATTTTGGTTAAAGTGAATTTTTTTAAGAAAAGTACTTGTATGGATAATAAGATTTTTGGTGCTGAAAAAATACAAGTGAGGAAGTCCCAGAAAATTTTAAACAACTCCAAAAAAAAAAAAAAAAAAAAAAAAAAAAAATCAAGGGGTCAGCCTGGTTAGCCACTTAAATAGGAATTAGAGAAATTTAACCAAGATTGTACTCATGCAGATACGGACAGGTCCATCAAGAAGAATATAGCCATGAAACCACTCCAAATATATATGCAAATTTGGAACATTATGGAAATTAAATCCCTTTGAAGAAAAGGTAGGTGGTTATCTAATTATCAACTATATATTTAGAGAACAAAAAGCTGGCTTCTTACTTTATCCATGTCACCTAGCACAAATCAGATTGATTAAATTTTTAAATGTTATTCATGAAACTGTTAGTTATAGAAGAAAATTAGAGTGAGCCATACTTTTAAAAACAAGACAAGATAGGACGGGCGCGGTGGCTCATGCCTGGAATCCCAGCACTTTGGAAGGCTGAGGTGGGCGGATCCCAAGGTCAGGAGATGGAGACCATCCTGGCTAACATGGTGAAACTCCGTCTCAACTAAAAATACAAAAAAATTAGCCAGGCGTGGTGGCAGGTGCCTGTAGTCCCAGCTACTCGGGAGGTTGAGGCAGGAGAATGGCGTGAATCCGGGAGGCGGAGCTTGCAGTGAGCTGAGATCAGGCCACTGCACTCCAGCCTGGGCAACAGAGCGAGACTCCATCTCAAAGAAAAAAAAAAAAAGGAAGACAAGATAATTGTGGGTAAAACAATGGGAAAATAATGCAACTCGAAGTTCAATGCCAAGGACACCCCAGGTTCAGCATCTCAGAGGTCAGAACTGGGTAAAGAAGGGCAGAGTGTGGGCCCAGTGATGGAAAAGGTGGTCCGAGAGTGACCAGCTTCCTAGGCAAGCTCTGGTATGTGGGTTTGGACTGAAGACCTGCTCCTGTCTCAGTATTGCCATTTGCTGGTTGAGTATCCTTAGGCAACAATATTAAACTTTTTTGAGCTCACTTTCCTCCCCTGAATAGTGGAGGCATTTACTTCTGTTTTGTCCACCATACAGGCCTATTCAGTCTTGTTTGAGTTCATGGGTGTGAAAACTCCATGCAAACTGTAAAAGTTTGTAGGTTGAAAGAATAAAGGCCACTGTCCCCTTTAAGCAACGACCTTCGCCTAGATTCAAGTCAGTTATAGACTTAGAGATGAATGAATTGCAGCAGGAAATGATTTTACATTTCTAATTCCTTCAATGTGTTTTAATGAGTTGATTTAACTCTAACTGAAAATTCATTTAAATTCATTTGCTCCAAGTACATACAAAAATGAATATTAGATACACCGGGGAAAGAAAAAACTCATTTAATTATGTCTGCTCCATTCCCTAGGAGCAATCTTTGATTCCCCTGGGTAGGTTGATTCTTCATCCTTCAACCACTGTCTCTTCTGCCCTGGGGAAGTCACACTGAAATCAGCTAAACCTAGCACGTATAAAACAAATTTCGTGCTTGGTCCAGGGATGAGGTAAGGGTGAGCGAGGAAAGTTAGGAAGCATCTTATCATAAATAAGCTTGTGGTAACAGACACAAAAGTTACTGCAGAAGATTCAGCAAAGTATGTCTCTTTCTACCCTTTCTTGCAATGTGTTTCCCAACTCCAATTCAACCAGCTAGGACATACTGCTCCAAAAGGTGTCACTTATAGCAATCATTCAGATAAAAAACAAATAAATCAATGTTGATCTCAGCTTTTGTGTTTCAAAGTAGAACATTGAAACTTAAGACAGAGCCAAAGCTCTTGAGAGAAAAAAGCCTTTTTAGAACTTGAGCTTCTTGAAACTTTTGATTTTAGGTTCTGATCTAAACAATAAGTAAAAAAGAATGAGATTTTTCAAGCTCACTTGGAATTGACAAAGATTCCATTTGCCTGGGGGAGAAGCAGTCCATAGTCTTAGAAGAAAGGAAGAGAATAAGGTACCCTTTGTCCATGCACCAAGCTTGGGTTGATAGATCCCCAGAGGGTACTCATGAACGGAGATTAGAAGGAATGTGGGCCCCTCTTCCTGCCTGGTTGTCTGTGCCTGCAGAAAGTACCTTATGTCATCTTGGCATTAAAGAGAAGAGATGGGAACATGGAAGCCTTAAGCCCAGGGGTCTGGGATATGCCCCCTTTTCTCCTCCCCCCATAAAGAGGGGAGCCAATATTGTCCTCTGTGACTG
The DNA here is from genome assembly GCF_003255815.1 of Theropithecus gelada. Classification (NCBI taxonomy): domain Eukaryota; kingdom Metazoa; phylum Chordata; class Mammalia; order Primates; family Cercopithecidae; genus Theropithecus; species Theropithecus gelada. The sequence goes on along the minus strand of NC_037679.1, from coordinate 87,278,453 downwards.
GGAGTGGCAGAGGCATGCTACTGAGAACCGCTTGACAAGGATAAACCTTGGGATAGAGACCAGGGTCTGGGTTACATCCTGTGGTTGGGACAGGATTGGGGACTAGAAGTAAACATCTCAAGTGAGGACAGGAGGTCTGATGGTCAGACAGGGCCTTGCATCGCCATGGGTGCATCCCCGTGGGCACCAGAGCTGTGCAGGGAGGGCCTGAGAGCTGGAAGAGAGGCCCCCAGGGCAGTGCTGCTTCAACTCCCTGAAAGTTAGAATCAATTCTGCAGAGGCCGGAGGAGGGAGAAATTGATGAATTGAGGAATTCAGCCTGAATTATTTGAGATTACTTAGACTTGATGAGTCATATTTTCTGTCATTAGACTAAATGGGGCCAGAAATACAAATTAAGTAGATATGCAGATATATTTTTAGAATTTTATGTGTCACACACACGCATATATAAATATATAACACAAGTAGGTAGATATAAATATATATTTGATAATCATTATATATAATGTATAATTATATATTATATTTATAATGATAATAAATATATATATCACTCTTAAATCTGTGGATTAAAACTATCTTATACAAAAACAAAAAGACATGACTGGGAGGCTCTTTTTGGGACATGTATCATATCCATCTTGGTTCTGCCAGGAAAATGGAACCAGTAGGATCTATATCTCCATCTATCTACATCTCGATCTATTTTATTTATTGCAAGGGATTGGCTTATGCAATTGTGGGGGATTACTAGGCAAGTTCAGGAAGGTCAGGCTGGAAACTCTCAGGCAGGAGCTGGCGCTGCAGTCCACAGACAGAATTTTCTGTTTTCTGTTCTGCTTTTAAGGTCTTTCAACTGAATGTCTCAGGCCAACCAAATTATCTAGGATAATCTTTGCTTACAGTCAACTGTTTGGATGGTGTTTGGATGACTGGAGACTCTAGCCTGGCCAAGCTGACATGTAAAACTGATCATACATTGACTAAATTGCCTCTTCCCAGCCACGGTTTATTCTGTCTTTCCTCAACCCTATGAGTGAGACAGTGGGGTTGAGGTGAGAGTGGACTGGAGTGAGGCTTGGGGAGAACGTGGCCAATATGCAGGTGGAGATAGAGGAAGGGTCAACCACCACCATGAGGGCCCCCACGCTGGGTGATGGGAGGAGTGTGGGAACCTAGATGGGAGAAAGTTGGTGGATGAAGATGATTCATGTGGGGCTGGAGGTCTTCAGGTTGCAGCATCCAGGGCTGTTGTGTAGTGACCAAGGGCACGGCAGTCAGATCATCTGGGTCCAATCTCTGCCCCAAAGTGATGGGCGTGACTTTGTTCAAGTCACAAAAAGTTATTTAGCCTCAACCTCATCATCTAAAATGGAAGATGCAAAGATTATTCTGATGAGGACCTGGCACCTCTTATCCCCTCAACAAATACTCTGGACAACAGATCTTTGGACCTGCAGGATAAAGACAGCTGAACAAAGTTGACTCTGCCATGATCCAAGAGGGGGTTTGCTTTGGGAGGGGGAACTTGGACATGTTGTAGGTGGGAGTGAAACACAAAACAGCAAAAGAAGAATGAAAATGCAGCCAAGGGAGGGAAAAATACTCAGTAAAGCAAAGTTCAGCAGAGAAGAAATATTCACTTGAAGAGAATGTGTCTGCAATAATCATTTTTTTCCAGTTGTTAATTAAAAGAAAGAAACGAATGTGCCAACAGATTCACTCTAGGAGTTTATTCTAAGAAAATACTTAGATATGCCGTGAAAGATTCACGGATGAAGACATTTGTTGGAGACGAATCAGAACAGAAAAATATTGGAAACAAGCCAAGAATATCCAACCATAGAAAATAGCTAAGTAAACTAGGAAATGATCATAGGGTGTAATATTATATAACTATTAGAACCATGTTTGTGAATGAAATTTTAAGGGGAAAATATTTGTGATATGCTATTAAAAACCGCAATGTCAAATTATATCGTGTTTACCCACTCACGTACGTCTTTGGAGAAACAAGTAGAAGTAAATAGGAACATGATGTTAACAGCTGCTATCGCTGGGTGATGTGATGAGAGGAGATTTTAAGGTAGAAAAATTAAGGGTTTTTTATTGTTTAACTTTAAAGGGAGGTATATACATGTTCATCATACAAACTACTAGAAAATGTATAAAATCTTAGTAGTAAGTTAAAAGTATGTGTACATACTTTTATGTATTTAAAAGCATGTGTATATGTACATATGGCTACCAGGAAATTTGCCATGGGCCAAGTGCTGGAGTAAGTAGTTTTAAATAATTACCGGATATAAGTGCTTTTCACAAATCACCACTTTTGGTCCTCACCACAAAACCATAGAGTAGCTACCGTTATTACTATTATTTTATGGATGAAACTAAGGGCAGTCACACATTTTGACAAAGGTCCTCTGGAGTGAACGCTGGCATTTAGCTCCAGATGGCCACTGCATAGCTTGAGCTTGCAACACCTATACTGGCTGTGTAGAGGCTTCAAATTAATTAATTAAAATTTTATTTCACTTTATTTTATTTTTCTGAGACAGAGTCTCACTCTGGTGCCCAGGCTGAGTGCAGTAGTGCAATCACAGCTCACTGCAGCCTGGACCTCCTGGGCTCAAGCGATCCTCCCATCTCAGCCTCCGGAGTATCTGGGACCACAGGCACGCACTACCATGCCTGGCTAATCTTTGTATTTTTTTAGTGGACTGGGAGGCAGGGTGCCTCACTATGATGCCTAGGCTGGTCTCAAACTCCTGGGCTGAAGAGATCCTCCTGCTTCAGCTTCCCAAAGTGCTGAAATTACAGATGTGATCCATTGCACCCAGCTAATTAATTAAAATTTTAAACACAGTTGGGCACAGACTTTATTATACATTTTATTTATTGATATATTTTTACATTCTTTCATAATTAGTATTTTCCTGTACTACATAAGATGACTAAAAGCATGGGCTCTGGTGGCTGAACTCTTATGTGTTGCCAGTGCGCTTCTCAGATGATCTGTCTCTGCCTGTTTGTCATTTTTACCCCCATGCCCCTTTTGGCTCCTGGTTTTCCAACAGATAAACAACATTTTGCCATTACTTCCTCTGTCCCTGCCATGCCTAGTCCCTTGGGAGACAACGTCTCTGATTTTCATTGTTCTCTTTCCTTCTTCTAGCTATACACTTAAAAGTTTATTTTTAACCTAGGGCACATTATGAACATCAAGAATGAAAGATTTAAAAGATGAAACATTGACTTATTTCTTCTACAAAGGACTGGGAGAACCAGAGGCATATTCAGGCTCTCTACCCCTTTCCCCATTTCTTAGATTTTATTGACGTTATTTAGGTTATCAACAAAGGGTTGAACCTTCAGATTACTGTGACTTATATAACTTTATGTTTTCCTGTTAATCTATAGACAGAAGAATGTCCTTACATTTGACTTAATCTGTAGCTATGTCAGTCAAGGCCCCAGGATAAAAGAGGTAGCCCAACAGACTGGCTGGTTTTCAAATTTAATAAAGGACCAATTTAACAATGTGTGGGGAATTTTGTATGATTCCACTTCATTAGATGTCCAGAATGAGCAGATCTAACAAGGCAGTAGGTAGATCAGTGGTCACTCAGGGTGATAGATTGGAGGGTGGCAGGGCACAGGTGTGTGATTTATTTTCGAGGTGACAAAAGTGTCTTAAAGTTGGTTGTGGTGAGAGTTGCACACATCTGTGAATATGGTCAAAACCACTGCATTGCATATTTAAGTGGGTGAATTGTATGATCTATGAGTACCAGCTCATTAAATCTACTAGGAGATGCATGTGTGTGATGATGTAGTTCTGAGGCGAGTGAGTGAAGGGTGAAGGGGTGAGAGTAGGGAGTTGCTGCCAGAGAGACAGCTGTGTGGAGGGACAGCTTGGGAAGAGTGGTGAATTGGGGGTGGATCCCAGCTAGCCTGCAGTGACCCTGCACAGATGGAGCCAGGAATCCATACTCTTCCCCTGGCGTTCTCCAGTTGGGGTGGTTCATCCCAACTGAGTGCCAGAAAGTACCCTGTGCCTTGGTGGTGGCTACATTGGTTTCCTTCTCTAGGTAGAGAGCAGGTGGAGAAGAAGCAGAGCAATATGCAGGGATTAAAGGGGCATATCCAGCAGAGTAACTGATTTTAAAGATGGCATCAGGCCTTTTAGACCTCAACTTTCCCCGTGTTGACACTTTCTAAACTTTTCATTAATGTCACAGTTATCTGGAATATGTGCTTGAGCTCATGTTCTCAAGAAGGTCCCTGTAGTAGGCAGTCAGCAGAACGGTCCCCAGCGTCCCCATCCCCAGTGTCACCTCCCACGTAGATGACTGCCACACTGGGCCATGGCTGATCTGTGTGAGGAACATCATACGGTAGGAGTGCTGGGCTGTCCCTGCTGAGATTTGGTCATGAAAGATGCCTATCTTGGTTTCTGTCTCTCTCCCCCACCCCCCATCAATCTGGGGAAGTAGCTGCCATGATGCCCAGGCTGCCCTACAGAGAGGCCCACATGGGGAGGGGCCGAGACTGCCAGCCACACGAGTAAACCAGCCCCAGTCAAGCCTTCAGATGATACAGCCTCAGTCACAACCTGACTGAACCTCATGAGATACCCTCTGCCAGCCCACCCAGTTCTGCTGCCCTTAGATTCTTAGCCATCAGAAATTGAGTGTTGCGGCCAGGTATGGTGGCTTACGCCTGTAATTCCAGCACTTTGGAGGCTGAGGTGGGCAGATCATTTGAGGTCAGGAGTTCGAGACCAGCCTGGCCAACATGGTGAAACCTCGTCCCTACTAAAGATATAAAAATTAACCACACTTGGTGGTGGTACATGCCTGTAATCCCAGCTATTTTGGTGTCTGAACTGAGATCATGCCACTGCACTCCAGCCTGAGCTTCAGGGTAAGACTCTGTTGCAAGAACAAAAAAAAAAAAAAAAAAAGAAAAGAAAAGAAATTGTGTGTTGTTTTGGGCTGCCAAATTTTGGGGGTACTTTTTTATTGTACCATGATTACATGGTAATTATAGCTCATTGCAGTATCCAACTCCTGGGCTCAAGTGATCCTCCTGTCTCCTCAGCTTCCCAAGTAGCTGGGATTACAGGCACGTACTACCACACGCAGATAATTTTTTTGTAGAGATGGGGTCTCACTATATGGCACAGGTTATTCTCCAACTCCTGTGCTCCATTGATCCTCCTGCTTTGGCCTACAAAAGTGTTGGAATTACAGGCATGAGTCACCATGCCCAGCTTGGAGTAATTTTTTAATACAGCAATAGATACTTAACACAATCACATCAATAAATCTTTGTTAACGTTCTCTGATAACTAATCAAAATTTACCTGTCATTGTATTCTTTCCTTTAGGGCATCCTTGAATTTGTATTACACTCAAAGTTTTACCTGATCATCTCCCAGATTGACTGTGAATTTCATGATGGCAGGAGACAATGTTTAATTTTTGTTTTTAAATCAGCCAGCTCTGTGCCTGGCTCAAAGCATGGTTTTGGATGAAGTAAATGGAGAAAGGTACAGAAACAAAAAAGCTCCTGGGAAGTGTTGGGGCTCCAGGAGTTGCAGTGTAGACGGTGCCTCCTTTCAAAAATTGCTTAGAGCAGACAGGGCCCTGAGTTTAAAACAAGATTGAGAGGCATGTTACAATATCCCCGAACTCCCTGCCTTTGTACTTAGATGGAAAAGACGGCAGCTTATTCGGACACAATGTGATGGGATGGTTTAGACTATCTCCCATTCGTATGCAGAGGAGGGGAGATAGTGCCATGTTCCATGTGAACAATTCTTTATCTTAAGAGTTTGCACAGTGAGCAAAGAAAAAAAAAGTTTCTTGGAATGATGTTCTCCAGAGCAAAGAGCCCGTGTTGTTTTAGCCTCAGAATCATGGCCTCAATGCAAATGCGGTTTGGCATTTTACAAAAGGAGCTGCATCATGATTGGGGTCATGAAGGGAGGCACAGTGGGTAGTCTTCCACCAACAGTATTGTTTGTGAGCTAAAGGTTGTGATGCCTTGGTTGTGAAAACAGCCTTTTCTCTCCCTGCACATAAAATTCTCTTCACCCTGAGTCACATCACAATGGAATCCCACAGGGACCTTCACAGGTAGTAATGATGCCACGTTGATTTAATGGGGTGGAGACCAGGTGCTTAATGCAACCTTTATTCCATTCATTTATAGGTTCTTTTACAACTGTCACCACACTTAAAAATTGTAAAAGGAAAAGAGCTTTCTGAGTCTCCTTGTTATTACCTGAGAACAGGTTCTGTGACATTTTGGGTTGTATTTTTCTTCCTGAACCATTTCCAGACTTTCTGGAATGCACAGAGCCACCAATGACATGCGTCGCCAATAAGGAGAAGGGAAAAAGGGAATTACTCTTTGGGTTACTGGGATATGTTGAACAAACGCTAGAAGAAGAATGAGCCAAGGAAACAGCTTTGTAGTTTGGATTACAGCAGAGCGCAGTAGGGGTACCGGGCAGTTGGCTGGGCTACCTTGCCCACACACACATGCTGGGGATCCTGGAGGCTCTGACAGGGCAGCAGGTCCAGGACCTGGGCCCAGATTGGCAGATGGAGCAGCGGCAGAAAGATGAGCAGTCGTGAAGGCAGCAGCTGCCCAAGAGAGAGAAAGGGCTCATGTGAGCAGCACGTGGACAAGCCATGGGTAGCCAGCTGGCCTGTCAGTCCACAGAGTCCATTTCTGTGACATCTGTACAAAGATAGAACCTCGTCAGTAGTTATTACCAAATAAAAGCATTTGCATGGAAATTTTACTAAAGCATATTATGGAGTTAGAGGAGCCTTCTGAGTTAGAACCTCTTGTTTTGAAAACTGTTAAACATTGCAAAGTAAATATCCACAGGTTAGATATAGACATTGAACTGAAAGATCATTGCATTCAGTGGGAAATAACTCTATTTTCATGTGATGCTTTGGATGAACCAGTCATTAACAAAGAAACAATTTAAAATAAAGTTTTTTTTTTAACTGACAATGGAGCACTAGAATATGTTTTGAATCATAAACAAATCATGAAGCCACTTTTCACATTTTTTAAGATCCCTGTAAGGTACAGGAGATGTCTAAGGAAACATTAACATGCCATTGCGTTAATTCTCATTTAAAATTAAATCCAGACTGACACAAAATCGATGTATATAAATATTTAAATTTTTTAGAAAAATCATTCTGCAAGTATCATCAGCTCATGATTTACTAAAACATATATTTCACAATAATTTTCCAGAAATGTATCTCAAATTTGTTGTAGCCTATAAAGTATTCTTAATTGCTCCAGTAACGGCTGCATCAGCAGAAACATCCTTCTCAAAATTGAAAATTATCAAAAATCATTTGCATTTTCCAAAAGCAACTGACATCTCTTTCAGTTATATAGATGGAAAATGAAATTGCCAAAAGTATAAATTTTGATGATCTAATAAGTGAATTTGCAAAAAGGCAACCAAAAGAATTTATGATCAATCAATATATCGTCTTATCAAGTATTTTTTTGTATTGTATGCTGTCATGACATCCTATTTTATTGACTGATTGATTTAATTGAAAACTAATAATTGTATGTGTTTTGGAGTACAATGTGAAGTTTGATCTATGTATACATTGTAGAAAGATTCAATCAAACCCATGAACATATCCATCACATTATCAACTTATAATTTTTTGTGGTGAGAACATTGAAAAGTTATTATTTTAACAATTTTGAAATATGCATGATTATTATCTGTGGTCATCATGCAATGTAATAGACCATTAAATCTATTCTTCCAGTCTAACTGAAACTCATACCCTTAGATCACCATCTCTCCTTTCTTCATTCCTGCCCTGCCCCAGCCTCCAGCAACCATCTTTCTTCTCTCTCTTTATGAGATCGACTTTTTTAGATTTCACATGTAAGTGAGGCAGTATTTGTTTTTCTGTGCCTGGCTTAATATCACTTAAAATAATGTTCTTTCCATCCATTCTTGTTGTTACAAATGACATAATACCCTTTTATTAAAGGCTGTGTCATATTGTATACATATTGAGTATACATATCATATTTTAAATTTATTCATCCATATGACACCTTTTTTTCCCTGAAATGGAGTCTTGCTGTGTTGCCCAGGCTGGAGTGCAGTAACGCGATCTCGGTTCATTGCAATGTCTGCCTCCTGGGTTCAAGTGATTCTCCTGCCTCAGCCTCCCAAGTAGCTGGGATTACAGGCACCTGCCACCACGCCCGGCTAATTTTTGTATTTTTAGTATTTTTAGAAGAGACAGGGTTTCACCATATTGGTCAGGCTAGTCTCGATCTCCTGACCTCAGGTGATTTGCCCTCCTCAGCCTTCCAAAGTACTTGGATTACAGACATGAGCCACCACGCCTGGCCAACACCATATATATGTGTGCGTGTATATATATACACACATATATATATGTGTGTGTGCATATATATATATATATATATATATATGTTTTACAGGTAATATGTTTTTAAAGGAAAGAGCTTTATATTTTAATACCTTTGGCTTCACTTTTGTCCCACTTTCTGTACAAGGAACTCTCAGCACCACAATGTGCATCTTAGAAATGGAGACTCATCATAGCTGTTGGATGGTGATTGAACCTGGGCTTCCAAAATGCAACAGGAGGCTCTCCCAGTGTGAAGGCAGTGTCTCTGGCATACAGGAGCTGCAACTGTCAACCACCCAAGACTTCAAAGCGCTTAGAAAACCACCCCCATGCTTTGCCTTGATCCCTTAAGAGGCATTAGAACCTCTATCCTCCAATTGCAGAATCCCTGCACCTTGAATCAAACCTGCACACCGTCTCCCCTCCTTCTGCCTCTTTATCCTTCATCTTAGACATGTCAGTGGGAGGATGAGGTGCTGTGCCTATCCTGGGATAGAAATTTGTGGATAGGATCGTGAACAACTACATTTTGTTTCTCTCCCCTGTTAACTGAAATTTTACACAATGTGCTAAGAGTTTCATGCCTGAAACACAGGCCAGCTCTTTCTCTCTCCCTGGGTTAGCATTAACTAGTATCCTACTATGCCTGAGGATGTTTTAAGACAAACCTCCCCAACGACGCCTGAAAATCCCATCTTGAGTGATTAAATTTTCATATCTGTAAAAGCGAAATACTTCATAGTACCTATCTCATGGGGTTTTTGTTCAATTAAAGCACTATTGCAGGCGAGATGATGGATGATACCGTGTCTAATATTTTCACTATTATTATACAATTATATGGCATTAGCCTGGCCATGCAAATACGTGTGTAAGCTCTGTGACTTCCCACTAGTGGCAAGTGAGTTCTTAAGAATGTTGCTTTCTTTTTGTGTCTTTGCTGGTGCAAATGGTTTCAAATGAAGATGGTCTAATCTAAAGCCTGCTGATTTCCATATCTATGAAATAAAAGGAAGAGCAAAAGTTTCTCTCTGAAATAGACTTGTATATAAACCATCAGCTCCTATGTTTTTGTTGTGTTCTATTTTTGCAATTCTCTTTCATATTGGGGAAAAAGTGGTTATTTTGTATTCTACACATTGGCATCCACTTCATGGCATTTATATATTTTGATACATGGAACATTTTATTTTTAAAATTATGGATGAATGAATTAAGCCTTTCTCATATCATGTCAAATTGCTTCACTTTTGGAAGAAAACAGGCAGAAGATGTTTGTGCCCTAACCCTTTGTGTCTTTGGAAGATTACAACACTCTCCTAGTTATACCGGAAGCCTCTCTGATAGATTCTGTATTATTATCATTATTAATTTTTAGTTCTTGATTTTTTGCGGATACATAGTAGGCATGTATATTTATGGAGTACATGAGATATTTTGGTACAGGTATTTGCATGGATTCTATTTTTTTTTTTTGAGACAGAGTCTCACTCTGTTGTCCAGGCTGGAGTGCAGTGGCATGATCTTGGCTCACTGCAACCTCCGCCTCCTGGGTTCAAGCGATTGCCCTGCCTCAGCCTCCTGAGTAGCTGGGACTATAGGAGTGTGCCACCACACCTAGCTAAATCTGCAATCTGCATGGATTCTTAAAGATGGAAGCAGAGACTGGATCCTTGTTCCCCAAACCCACTTGCCTTCCTTCCTGGTTATGTTTTATTTCCAGTCCCCATGAAGTTCACTGTGGTCATGGGACTGCTTTCCAGCAGCGGCAGGGGAGCAGACATGGTGGCACTGCCTTCCTAGACCAACCTGTGTGAAGCTCCCATCCATGATCCTGCGTGTTCCATCCTCCTCCACCTGCTCAGTGCCCAGCAACCCTGGAACCTCAGAAGCCATATGTTAGAATGAAGGAGCCAAAGATGGGAGAGCCTGTCCCCCAAACATCCCCTGGAGGAAAGCCACTCACCAAGGGCATTGGCTTTGAAATTTCTCAGTGGGAAATAAACTTCCCACCATATATATATGTGTATTTATCTATATCTATATCTATATATCTATATCTATGTCTATGTCTATATGTATATATCTATGTCTATGTCTATATCTATATCTATGTCTATATCTGTATCTATATCTATGTCTATATCTATGTCTATGTCTATATCTATATCTATATCTATGTCTATGTCTATATCTATATCTATATCTATGTCTATATCTATATCTATATCTATGTCTATGTCTATATGTATATATCTATATCTATGTCTATATCTATGTCTATGTCTATATCTATATCTATATCTATATCTATATCTATGTCTATGCCTATATCTATATCTATGTCTATATCTATATCTATGTCTATATCTATGTCTATGTCTATATCTATATCTATGTCTATATCTATATCTATATCTATGTCTATGTCTATATCTATGTCTATATCTATGTCTATATCTATATCTATGTCTATATCTACATCTATATCTATGTCTATGTCTATGTCTATATCTATATCTATATCTATATCTATGTCTATATCTATATCTATATCTATATCTATATCTATGTCTATATCTATATCTATATCTATGTCTATATCTATATCTATGTCTATATCTATATCTATGTCTATGTCTATGTCTATATCTATATCTATATCTATATCTATGTCTATGTCTATATCTATATCTATATCTATGTCTATATCTATGTCTATATCTATATATCTATATCTATATGTCTATATCTATATCTATATCTATGTCTATATCTATGTCTATATCTATATCTATATGTATATCTATATCTGGTTTGATTGTTTGTCTCATTTTACAGAATTGGAACCAAGGCTTTGGTTTCTAAGTAATAGAGACTCTTTTTTTTTTTTTGAGACCGAGTCTTGCTCTGTCGCCCAAGCTGGAGTGCAGTGGAGCGATCTCGGCTCACTGCAACCTCCACCTCCCGGGTTCAAGCAATTCTCCTGCCTCAGCCTCCTGAATAGCTGGGACTACAGGTGCCTGCCACCAGGCCCGGCTAATTTTTGTGTTTTTTAGTAGAGACGGGGTTTCACCGTGTTAGCCAGGATGGTCTCGATCTCCTGACCTCGTGATCCGCCCACCTTGGCCTCCCAAAATGCTGTGATTACAGGCTTGAGCCACCGCATCCGGCCGTAATGGAGACTCTTTCAGTTCAGTTGCTGACTTTGCTTCTTTTGGCCAGCACACCAATTGTTTCTTAACGTTTTCTCCTATCAGTTCCAAAAAGTGATCAGTGGGATGATTAAGGGATGCCGGGAGCACCAGAAACATTTCAATCATTATCCCTCGCTGATGCTGCAAACAGACACAGTGGTGGGGAGGCATTTGGCAGTGTTATGTCTCAAGTGATCATCTCCATTGGGTTTTGGCCATGGGATCCCAGCACTGGGTTGAAACAGAGTAGGCACTTACACAGCATACTGCTAATCAAAAATTGACCTGGCATCTACACTGTCAGAGAATTTTTATCAAACACTTGGGAAGTATTTTTTCAGCTGTTTGCTAAGGAGAAAGCCTTCTTTTGCTTGACTTTTCAGGGATTCTCTGGAACCAGCTCAAATGATTGTTTTTTTCTTTTACCTAAAATGGCAAGACTTTAAATAGATATTTCCTTTAATAATGTATTACCTATTAAAAAAAATGATGCCATATGGCTGAGCATGGCGGCTCATGCCTGTAATCCCAGCACTTTGGGAGGCCAAGGCAGGAGGACCACTTGAGCTCAGGAATTCAGGGCCAGCCTGGCCAACATGGTTAAACTCTGTCTCTGCAATAAGTACAGAAAATTAGCCAGGCATGGTGGCACGCACCTGTAGTACCAGCTACTTGAGAGGCCAAGGCAGGAAATCTGCTTGAGTTGGGAGGGGGAGGTTGCAGCGAGCTAAGATTGTGCCATTGTACTCCAACCTGGCTGTTGGGTGTAAAATCCTGTCTCAAAAAAAAAAAAAAAAAAAAAAAGATATCTTACGGATGAATAGATTTAAGATTTAAAATGTGATATGTATGCACTTTTTTTAACCTAAAATATCAAAGAACATGCAAGTTAATAGAAAAAAAATGCAGGTTTAGATGATCATGTTATTAGAAAGGAATGCTTAGTATCTTCTATGCAACTCTAGAGATACAAACCCTAGTTCTTATCTCTGCAGAGAGAACGAAGGACACCCCCTGCCCCCACCCCCATCTCTCAAATGAGCACAAACTCTGCAAGGCATCCAGACTCCTGTGCTATGATGTTGCTCTGGGCTTGCTTCCTTCCTTTCCATTTCTGGTTTACACAGAGGGGAGCAACTCAATTTATCATCTCTTGGGCCAAAGCATCCATTTGCGGCTATCTATTTATAGACATGCCTAGCAGTATCCTAGGCCTGGCTGATTCCGGAGGAAACTGAATGATAACAGCCAAAGAGTCCCCAAAGAACTGCTCAGTCCCTCTGTGCACGCCCAGCAGAAGCGTGTCTCCCCTCTTCCATCTATACAAAAATAGGCCCTGTGAGACTCTTTCCCATTAGGTTGGGTTTTGTGGACGATCATATAGCCGACAACATAAGCTATATTATCAGAAGAACTTTGGGTTTTAGAGGAGATTTCTTAATATTTTTTAACCTTGAGAACACCTGTCCTGGAGAAATGAACATTCCCCAGAGAGTTTCTGACTTTCCAAGAACTTTGGGAAACACACGAAGCGTTATCACTGTTGATTCACCAGGCAGAGCCGCCTTCTGCAGTTGACGGTCCTAACCGGCCAACCCTCTCCTGAATAGAAATGGCTTCAGGCTGTTTTCATGTATATGACTAAAATTGTACTCCGGGCAATAACTTTTAGTTATTGTTTTATTGCCTATTTTCCTTCTCCTCATCGCAGCAGAAACACAGCTGTCTGTTCATTGCTTCAGGAGATTATAGAACAGGGAGGAAAACAGAGGTGCCTTCAATTCTTGATAACATGGTTAAAGAGTCTAGGGCAAGCTTAGCCAACCCATGGCCCAACAGAAATTCGTAAACTTTCTGAAAACATTATGACTTTTTTTTTTTTTTTTTTAGCTCATTGGCTATGGTCGGTGTTAGTGTGTGTTATGTGTGGCCCCCCAAAATTCTCGTTCCATTATGGCCCAGAGAAGCCAGAAGATTGGACACCCCTGGTCTAGGGCTTAGGAGACCCTAACAATATGAGTAGCCAACACTTGCAAAGTGCTGGGCACAGCTGTAAGCCCTTTATGTTTATTAACTAATCACATTTTCACAACATTAAAAGAAGTACTCTTACTATGTGGAAGTAGACAAAGACCAAAGACACAGGTCCTTTATCCAGATCTTACTAAAACAAGGGAGTCAGCCACCATGGTTCATGTTGGGCAGAGATGCAAAGGCAGGCAGACGAGAGGGAAAGATTTATAGAGAAAAAAAGGAAGACTTCCGGTGTGCCCAGATTGGAGGCTGCCAGCCTGCAAAGCTAGGCGTGGGATATAATTAGAAGCAGCACATATTCCGGGATTATTCTAGGGCCCATATTTGGCTGCCTCTGGTTGATCTTGAGTAGAAAGTGAGGGCAAACATGACCAAGTCCTGACTATCCTGCACTGATTGCTGAGACTGGAGCTTGCTTTCCTGGGCTGGTCTTTGCAGAGGAAGTGGGTCACCATTTTAATGTCGTATGTGGTCCTGCCACTGTCCATTTTTATATTCAGTCTTCCACCCTATCATCCTCATACTGCAGATGAAATTGACACGGAGAGGGAGAAAGGAACTTGCTCAAGTTTGCACAGCCAGTAGCTGCCCAGCTAGGACCTGAGCACAGGCAACCCTGTATCAAAGCTGGAGTTCTGAGGGACGGCACTGCCCCATCTCCAGATAACCCGGCGGCTGCTGACAGATACCCCCATTCACCTGATCGGATACTGGAATCATAATCTGTTGTTTGCTGTTTAATAATCATGATGTGCATAAATGAGGGTGCTGATAAATGTTGCGTGGCTTGTAATAAACAAGGAGCTGATTCCAGGCTGCTTAGGATTATTCGTTGTGAAGAGGATGATGTGTGTGCATTAACTTTGCTTGTCGCTGGCTCAATCTGGTCTAATGGCAAAGCAATTTTGTCATAGACATGGAGGCATCCTGGCCAAGCCTGAGCCTCTTTACTCTAAGTGCATTAGAGCCCTGTCTGTGCCTTTGTTAAATAAACAACCTCCATCCTCACTAAGCCATGATTTACATACCTAAAAATTCAATAGTGCACGTACATAAGCATTAGAAATCCCACAAAAGTACCCTTCAGGCTTCTGTCAAGCTCAGCCACATTTTTATAATGGTGCCTTCAGTAAAGGATTGTGCCTCTTATTTTTGCAGCATGTTTTTAAGTTTGTTGACATCAAAGTGGTTTTAAAGGCAATTCTTAATATTCTTTTCCTCTCCTTTTAAATGTGTTTTTTCAATCACATCTTCCCACTGAATCGGTAAACATCGAAGCCTTCTGACGAGGCCACTTAATTATCAGCTGCACTGGCTGGAAACGCTCCTTTATCAGCACAGAGCCCGATTCTTTTGTGCGGGCAGTGAGGGTCCCCGAAAAGGCTGCTGCTCCTGCGTTAATTACTGTTCGGAACCAACTCTTAGACCATGCAATTATTTCAGTGCTTCTGAAGGCTTGCCTGTTATTGTGGCTGGATTATCTTGGCATTAAATTGCTGTCCCACCAGCCCACCAATCCTCCAAAGAGATTGTGCTTGAGACTCAAGAAGCGGTAAGCAAATAAGTGACTTTCTGTGAGTGTACACGAGCTGCCTGCATCCAGGCTCCCGAGGAACAATAACATCGGAGTGCTCTGTGTGTTCATCCCTTCAAGGGCAATGGGGTAACTTGGTGCCTGCAACCACCAGGACAAATGCAACGCATGGGAGACCTGCCCCAGGGGAGGCCTTAGAAGTTAAGCTCTTGAGGTCATTCAGGGCTGATGGTTTTTCTGATTTGGAAATTGGAAAGCTAAGAGACACAGAAGAGAGAGAGAGAGAGAGAGTGAAAACTAAATGTGTTCCGTGATTCAGTGCTGGGGAAGGGAATTCGTAAGAAGTAAAATCTGAAGGATCAAGAGAGAAGCATGCTGGGCTTCTCTCTTGATGGCTCATGCCTGTAATCCCAGCACTTTGGGAGGCCGAGGTGGGAGGAGTTCTTGAGAGCAGGAGTTTACAACCAGCCTGGGCAACATGGTGAGATCCTGTCTCTACAAAAAATAAAAAAATTAGCTGGGCATGGTGGTGTGTGACTATGGTCAGGAGGCTGAAGTAGGAGGATTGCTTGAGCTGGGATCATGCCACTGCACTCCAGCCTGGGTGACAGAGTGAGACCCTGTCTTGAGAGAGAGAGAGAGAGAGAGAGAGAGAGACAACAGGAACATTGTGAAACTACAAAGGATAGGGTATTTTTTTTTCCCCTTTCTTTTTTTCAGTATTTCCTAATGGTTTGGCAGTAACATGAACTATTTGTCTGGTTAAAAAAAAATGATTAAAATGAAATCTCTCTTGTGTCACGTTACATCCCTATCATCCTTACCAACCACTCTTCCCTTTTCCACTCTCTTGGGGCCCTGGGGAGGTGCCCTTCATCTTCACGGCTGGTGCCTCATGGTCACAAGGGGGCTGAAGAGTCCCCTCACCATAACTGAGTCACACAGAGAAAAGAAATAGGGGAGAACCCATAGGTTTCCCTATTCCCTGGAGTTCTCTCCCAGGAGCTTCCTGGCAACTGTCCAGTTTATACCCTTAGGTCCCTTGACCGCCCCAGGAGTACAGGAAGCCAGGGCAGTGAGGGCCCAACAAAGGGGACCAGTCTGAAAGGTGGATGTTCACAGACAGTGTCCACACGCGGCTGCTGAGCATGGAGTCTGGAGATAGGGTTGACTGCAGTTGACACAACAAGTGTTGGCCGCTACCTTCACTATTCCCTCATTTAGAGCCCCCCAAACCCAGGTTCCCCCCTCCAGTGTGGACTCAGCCCTCCCTCCTGTGCCCACATTCACATGGAACCTCCATCCCTCAGCTTCTGGCGCCCAAGGCAAAGGCCTGAGGAGCACAGCCATTCCACGTGACTCTGATATTTATATTATGCTGATTGTGTAGCTTTGTGTGTGTGTGTGGTTTTTTTTTTTTTGGACAGGGTCTTGCTCTGTTGCCCAGGCTGAAGTGCAGTGGTGCAATCATGGCTCACTGGAGACTTGAGCTCCTGTCTCAAATGATCCTCACACCTCAGTCTCCTGAGTAGCTGGGACTTCAGGCGTGCACCACCACACTCAGCTAATTTTTGTATTTTGTTGTAGAGAGTGGATTTCACCCTGTTGTCCAGGCTGGTCTTGAACTTCTGGCCTCATTTATCCACCTGCCTTGACCTCCCAGAATACTAGGATGACAGGCATGAGCCACTGTGCCTGGCCAATTGTATGGTTTTTGATGAGCCCACACAAGACTCTTCAGAAGACCTTTGGGTTTTAGATGAGATTCCTTAAATTCTGTTTTTTTTAATGTAAACCCCTCCCAGATTAATGAACATTCAAAACTACTTCCTCAGGGAGTTTATGGCTTTCCAAGAACTTTGGGAAAAAGAGGAAGAGTTGCCACTGTTTTGATTGACCAAGAAGCACTGTCTTCTGCAGTTGACTGTCCCGACAGGCCATCCTCATCCCTCTGGGCTCAGGCTTATGCTCAGATGCCTGGCATCCCACCATTGGCAGCTGCCTGCCCTCAACACTGCCCTGGCTGGATTTCCGCTTTAGAAGCAAATGCAGCATCTGCAGGAATGGGAAGGAAAGTAACACAAATGACTCTGACATATCTCACAGTGACCTCAGGGACGCTTCATTCCTGGTGGGGTCAATGGACAGAGAATCTTGGACGCAGAGGAAGGATCACTAGAGTCACAGCTGATGTTGGGTTTGGATTCTACAAACAGCACAGAGGGAGAAACTGACATGGTTAAAATAACCGAATAAAACTGAATAAACCCAACAGAAGAGTCATCCTTCTCAGGTGGATGCACAGCTGCTAATGTTTGTTGTAGGCACAGGTTGAGGGCACATGCTGTATGAAAAATACAAATCTTTAAATATTAGAATAACACAATACAGAGAGAGATGCTACCAGCAGGAGAGGCCCCAGAAACTGCAGCCAAATGTAGATGTCTCATCCCACTCCCCAGGGCAGAAGACTAAGCATTAATGAAATTATGTATTTCTTGTTCTAAATTCTCTCTCCAGTTGAGCCATAAGTACTTAAGTTATATTTGGTTGAGAGTAACGTTGTTCCATTGGATGGTGTATTAGTCTGTTCTCCTGCTACTATAAAGATATTATCCAATATTGGGTAATTTATAAACAAAGGAGGTGTAATTGACTTGCAGTTCTTCATGACTGAGGAGGCCACAGGAAACTAAAAATCATGGAAGAAGGGGAAGCAGGCACATGTTACACGGCAGCAGGTGAGAGAGAGAGAAAGAGAGAGAGCGTAAACGCATGAAGGAGGAACTGTCAAACACTTGTAAAACCATCAGATCTTGTGAGAACTCACTCAGTCTCACAAGAACAGCATGGGGGAAACCGCCCCTGTGATCATATAATCTCCCACCAGGTCTCTCCCGCAACTCCTGGGGATTACAATTCAAGATGAGATTTGAGTGGGGACACAAAGCCTAACCATGTCAGATGGATTGGGGAAGAATTTTAACGAAAACCAACCAAGCAACCAACAAACTGAGCAGGAGCTGTGAGTGGGAGGCGGAGGACCCTCACTCCGATTTACTAAAATCATAGAACAGCAGATCCAAAGAAGGCATCAGGGTCCTTTTGCTCAGTCCCGCCGCCCCCACCTTGACCTGAGATTCTATCCCCAACAGCCCTTTCCAGAGCATGAAGATTTTGCAAAGTGGAGAGAATGATACAAAATCACTTGATGATAAATACTGGAGGTGGCTGAAATAACTCTTGTGTATTCTTTGTTTTCAAGGAGCTGCTTTAGGATGAAAGATGAGGCTTGCTTTTTCTTTCTCCTAGAAGTCAGCATTTTACATGATTCTGGGAGGGAAGAGAGGAGACAGGAACCAAGGAGCCTGAGTGGGGATTTGCCTACCGCTGGTAAGGCCCTGCCTCCACTCTGAGCTGTTGCCAGGCCATGAGCGAGCCTGGTGTGCTTATGCAACACGTTGAAAGTTGTTTGGTTTCTCATATGCACCCGTTCATCCCATCTCACCTGGACCCTTTCTCATCCCAGGGGCTGGCCATATGCTGTGTTATGACTCAGGCCAGGAACGTTGCAGCAGAGAGAAAGGAGTTTCTTTGATTTTTAAAATTCGGGGAAGGAACAGTGAATCGTCAGAGCACTAGAAAAATGTTTATTAGGAGCCACAATTCCTGCCTCAAAAAAATAGAAAAGAATTTATTCTGTTGGAGGTAACAGTAAAATAGGACAGTGAGAAGAATTGGGAGAATATGATGAGCGGGACGGAGAGGCACGGGTTCTAAAGGACCCCAGGAAAAGGGTGCAAATGCCCCCCCTTCCCTTGTTTATTCCTAGGGCAGCGAGGGTCCCGTAAGGAAGGCTTTTCAGAGGGAGTGTTGGAAGGAGCCCTAAGGGAGTCTTCCTCACCCAGGAAGTCTTCCTCACTGGGTGAGCCCCAACCTGCTGGACCTGAACAGAATTCGCCCAACAGGGGATCCTGATTGACTGAGGTCTGCTAATTCCAATTCATCTACGCCAAATTCTCCCAGAATGTCTTCCTCATCACTGAAGCCCTTTCCACCGACACAACGCCTGGAAGAACATAAACACTGGGAGGATAAATATCAATGAAATAATAATAAAATAAACTTTCTTTGGTGGCCAGAGGGAAAGAGAACGCCTACCCATTTCCCCCCAACCCCGCCACCCCTTGCAGGATTTCTTTTAGAAAACTAGTATTTGTAAATTATTTTCCTACCTATTGGAGATGTGTGCCAACCTTTTTAAAGGCCAAGTGAGCCTCTTTATTTAAATATTCTAGGCATGAGTCTTGGAGGGGTTGTGGTCATCTTTTTGGGATCTGAACATTCATTCACAGCTGTCACCTTGTGTCCTCGTGTCTGAGGTATTGACCTAGGTGCATGGCTGCCAGAAGTAACTTCCTGCTTGTCACAAAAATGCAATCTCCTGCCTGCCCCCAATTCTCCCCAGTCCTGGCTTTGGATAAAGACAATTAATATGAATGTGATGAATTGCATCTTTCTGGCTATATAAAAAAGGGAGATTTATTTCCATTTTTGACTCTAAAACTTTGAGTTTGTTTGTTAACACAGCAAAACAATTCTTTCTGATCAAATCATCTACACACAGATGCATGCAGGTATCTTACAAAAATGGAATCATGAATACTTAATCCTTTTTATCAGCTTTGTTTCCCAATGAAGTATCTCCTAGACACATTTTCTACTTACTTCTTGATTCATTCACATATTTATTTACAAAATATTATTGAACAAGATTATTATAGATGATGGTAAAATAACAGTAAATAAAGAAGCCAATGACAATTCCAATTGATACAGGCCGTCATTTAAAAATGTATTCACCCAGACTCTTCTCATCTTGTTTGCAGATTGTCGTTGGAAACGCATTTTGCCCAACTTTTTTATTCTTAAGGGAAAAAGTATAGAAAGAAAGCTGCTCATTATTTGGATTCTTTCAGATACAAGTTTTACTTTGACATAGATTCATGTTCAGTTAATTCAAGAAATAAATTCATAAATAAAATACAGGATCAGACCAGTCTTCCTTGTCATGCTTTGAAGGAAATGTTTCCCATAAAGGTATGTACCTGATCTGTGATTAAAAAAATTGGTATTCCAATTTAGTTACCTGTTATTTTTTAAATGTAGTTGCTTTAGGGTTAATATAGAAGGTTAGGCTGGGCGCGGTGTCTCATGCCTGTGATCGCAGCACTTTGGGAGGCCGAGGTGGGCAGATCACGAGGTCAGGAGATCGAGATCATCCTGGCTAACATGGTGAAACCCTGTCTCTACTAAAAATACAAAAAGTTAGCTGGGCGTGCTGGCAGGTGCCTGTAGTCCCAGCTACTCAGGAGGCTGAGGCAGGAGAATGGTGTGAACCCGGGAGGTGAAGCTTGCAGTGAGCTGAGATCATGCCACTGCACTTCAGCCTGGGCGACAGAGCGAGACTCCATCTTGAAAAAATATGTACATATATGGTTAAAAAAATACCATTTTTCTCAGTACCTTAAGGTTTTTGAAAGCCCAGGTAAAAGGGCACTGAATGCTTTAACTTAGCATTGCAAATAGATAATGGAAACAGAAGGGTGAGGTCTGATTATTTAATAGAACTGATAAATTCTGAGCAACTTTTCACTCCTCTATCTCAAAGGAGGTGGGTTTTTCTGTTGTTTTTTCTTTAGTTTTGTTGTTTCTGATTTTTTAATCTAAGGAAAGAATTTAGTCAGCTGAGAGCAAGCATTAAGAAATGCAATAAATTTTTTTTTTTTTTTTTTTTTGAGACAGAGTCTCACTCTGCTGTCCAGGCTGTAGTGTAGCGATGTGATCTCGGCTTATTGCAACCTCTCCCTCCCAGATTCAAGCAAATCGCCTGCCTGAGCCTCCTGAGTAGCTGGAATTACAGGCTTGCACCACCATGCCTGGCTAATTTTTGCATTTTTAGTAGAGATGGGGTTTCACCATGTTGGCCAGGCTGGTCTTGAACTCCTGACCTCAGGTGATCTGCCTGCCTCAGATTTCAGGCATGAGCCACCGTGCCTGGCCTGCAATCAAATGCTTTATGGTTGCAATGAAGCAGGTGATGGGTGATAGGACACGTATCTTGGTCTGTAAAGTTTCAAGGAAAAAATAATAACAACAGGTAGGATTGCCCTAAAAGGACTGTGTAGCCCTGGTGTTCTTTCATATTCTTTTTTGTGGTTTGACTTATCCAGGAACCTACGCATATTTGGGAACCTAGCATTCATTACAGACAAGGTCACTTATAAATGGCTTCACATTTAGACTCTTGACGATCTCCAAGTGACCTTGTATATACAGAGTATTGAGGAAAATTCTCCACAGAACATAAAGCTACTTTCTTATGACCGGAGCATATCCACATAAGGTAATATTTTAGATAGATCTATAATAATGCATAACAGTACTGTATCATAGTGTAACCACCCAAGGGGTCCACCTTGCCTAGACAGAGCTGATTCATCAAGACAGGGGAATTACAATAGAGAAAGAGTAATTCATGCAGAGCCAGCTGTGTGGAGACCTAAGTTGTATTATTACTCAGATCAGTATTACTCCCCAGGTATTCAGGGAGTAGAGTTTTTAAGGATAACTTGGTGGGTGGGGGGAAGCCAGTGAGCCAGGAGTGCTGATTGGTCAGGGATGAAATCACAGTGAGCCAGGAGTGCTGATTGGTCGGGGATGAAATCACAGTGAGCCAGGAGTGCTGACTGGTCAGGGATGAAATCACAGTGAGCCAGGAGTGCTGATTGGTCAGGGATGAAATCACAATGAGCCAGGAGTGCTGATTGGTCAGGGATGAAATCACAGGGAGTCGGAGCTGTCTTCTTGGACTGAGTCAGTTCCTGGGTGGGGGTCACAAGATCAGATGAGCCAGTTTATCAATCCCGGTGGTGCTGGCTGATCCATCAAGTGCAGGGTCTGCAAAATGTCTCAAGCACCGACCTTAGGGGCAGTTTAGGGAGGGTCCGAATCTTGTAGCCTCCAGCTGCATGATTCCTCAACCATAATTTCTAATCTTGTGGCTAATGTGAGTCCTACAAAAGCAATGTAGTCCTCAGGCAAGAAGGAGGTCTGCTTTGAGAAAGGACTGTTAAGTCCTATAAATTAAGTTTCTCCCCAAGTTAGTTCAGCCTACGCCCAGGAATGAACAAGGACAGCTTGGAGGTTAGAAGCAAGATGCGGTCGGTTAAGTTAGATCTCTTTCACTGAGTCTGTCATAATTTTGCCAAGGCAGTTTCAATAGTATCATATTGTGAGTGTGTGTGTGTGTGTCTGTTAAAAAATCTGATTGAGCTCATCTTCAACCTTACAGGCCATGACATATTTGAACGTATGTGTAACTTAAATTCACACTAAGCAAATCTGCAGCACTTACCTAATAAACATCACTAGGGAGTATTAATGTCTCACAGCGTCTCTATAAGCATTACCACCTCCCGCTTTGCTCATGTTGCTACCTGTTTCAGTTGAAGGGGAGACTTCCCTAGCCTTGTTCTTTACTTCTCAGGAGGTCAAGGCTTGTCATGGTCCAGGAAAGAAACAATTCTTCTATTGTGCTATCCTGACTTTATTTACCAACGTCTCCAACCTCTTGCAGGTAGCAAGTTGCATCTCTTCTACACTGGGACCGGCAACTCGGCAGCCTTGCATGTATTCTTTCTGGCAATGGAATCATCTGTTGGTTTGTGGACAAGATACAGCCAATGACCATGCTTTATTTGAGGCACATGTGGCAAGTGTTTTTAATGGGAGATTTTCCATTAATGTATGAGTTTTTGTGTTAATGAAAAATCTAAATATTGGGATTATCTGGACTATATCGCAGGCTGTCAACACTAAGCTACAGTTACTGCATAAACAGGCTACTTCACTTATTTATGTTGCCAGGCTGGGCTGCTGTGGACATTAGAGGTTGTCATTCTTGCTAACAACAGTATGCTAAGTTGTTACAAAATTACACAACAGTAGCATTAGTGATAAATCTGCTAAGAGTCTAGAGTCCTTTGGCATGCCAAAGAAATATGGTTGAGGGGCCTGGCATGGTGGCTTATGCCTGTAATCTTAGCACTTTGGGAGGCTGAGGTGGTGGAATCATGAGGTAAAGAGATCGAGAACATCCTGGCCAATATGATGAAACTCTGTCTCTACTAAAAATACAAAAATTAGCCGAGTGTGGTGGCGTGCACCTGTAGTCCCAGCTACTCGGGAGGCTGAGGAAGGAGAATCACTTGAACCCAGGAGGCAGAGGTTGCAGTGAGCTGAGACCACACCACTGCACTCCAGCCTGGGTGATAGAATGAGACTGCATCTCAAAAAAAAAAAAAAAAAAGGAAAAAGAAAAGATATATGGTTGAGGATATTTGGAGTGGTTCAATATGTTCTTTTTTAAAAAGCTTTTTATTAATACTTAAAAATAACGATAGATTTACAGGAAGTTGCAAAGTGGTAGAGAGAGGTCCTGTGTACCCATTACTCTGGTTCCCAGGGGGTTCCATCTTCCGGAATGGTAGTATGATATCAATGCAAGGAAACTGGCATTGATGCAACGTGTGTGTGAAGTTCAGTCATTTTATCTGTAAACCAGAAAGTGTCTGAGACTGGTGTTAATCAGTTTAGAAGTTTATTTTGCCAAGGTTGAGGATCTACCCGTGACAGCCTCAGGAGGTCCTGAGAACATGTGTCCAAGGTGGTTGGGCTACAGCTTTTGGTTTTAAATATTTTAGGGAGACGCAAGACATCAACCAATATGTGTAAGATGTACATCGGTTCCCACCAAAAATGCAGGACAGCTCAAAGTGGGAGGCGGTGGTGTTCCAGGTCATAAGTGGATTCAAAGATTTTCTGACTGGTAGTTGGTTGAAATTGTTTATCTAAAGACCTGGAATTGATAGAAAGGAACATCTGGGTTCAGATAAGGGGTTGTGGAGGCCAAGGTTCTTGTGGTGTAGATGCTGCCTCCAGGTAGCAGGCTTCAGAGAGAGCAGATTTAAAAGTTTATTATCAGACTTACAAAGGCACCAGAATCTTAGCTGATTCTCTCCTGGATCAGGAAAAAGTCCTGGAAAGAGAAGGGGATTCTCTACAAAATGTAGATTTTTTCCCGCAAGAGACAGCTTTGCAGGGCCATTTCAAAATATGTCAAATAAATCTATTTTGGGGTGCAATATTTTGCCTTCTTTTAGGGCTTGCTCTCTGTCATGTGGGTATTTTATTGCCACAAAGAGTCTGCTTTGTCAGTCTGAAGGTGTGTTTTAAAGTTAATGCCAATCAACTGTGCCTGAATTCCAAAGGGCGGAGGGTTTAGTGAGGTGAGTCTGACCCCCTAATTCCCATCATGGCCTGAATTAGTGTTTCAAAAATTTGGTTGAGCTCATTCTGAATCCTGGTGGCCATGGCATATTTGAAAGTATGTATAACTTAAATTCGTACTAAGCAAATCAGCAGCACTTAACTCACAAACATCAATATGCAATATTAAGATTAACTTGGGAACATTAAGAAATATTAATATTGATGTTAACTTAGGAACAAGGGTTGACTTAGGAACACCCTTGGCTGAGAGAAGGGATTTAGTCAATTGCTTGAGGGGCCTTCGCATTTTAATTTTGGCTTACATTCCCTGCATGTGAGTTCATGTAACCAGCACCACATCCAGGACACAGCACTGAATCACGCACACAAAGCTGTCCTCACGTCTCTCCGGCTCCCCATTGTTCTGGACTCCTGGCAGCCACTCACCTGTCCCTCTCTATGCTTTCAAGAACGTTGTATCAGTGAATCACTCAGGGTGTGACCTTCGGGGACTGGCTGTTTTCACTCAGCCTAATGCCTTTGAGATCCATCCAAGCTGTTGTGCCAAGAGTTCCATCCTTTTCATCGCTAAGTCGAATTTCATGGAGGGGGTACCACAGTTTGCGTAACTACTCATCTGTTGAAGAACACCTGGGCTGCTCCAGTTTGGAGAAACATTACCCAGCCTGCCGTCGTAGTCAGGCGTTGTGCAGTGACAGAAACCAGCCTAGTGAAGAAACACCAGTTGGCCAGGCGCGGTGGCTCACACCTGTAATCCCAGTACTTCGGGAGGCCGAGGTGGGCAGATCACGAGGTCAGGAGTTCGAGACCAGCCTGGCCAACGTGGTGAAACCCTGTCTCTACTAAAAATACAAAAATTAGCTGGGTGTGGTGGTATGCACCTGTAATCCCAGCTACACAGGAAGCTGAGGCAGGAGAATCACTTGAGCCTGGGAGGTGGAGGTTGCAGTGAGCCAAGATCACACCACTACACTCCAGCCTGGGCGACAGAGCAAGACTCTGTCTCAAAAAAAGAAAGAAGAGAAAAACACCAATCATCAGTCAACAAACAGACCCCTTCAGTTCCCACCCATCTGCATGTGCAGCACAGAAACAAGAGATTGCATCCCAGGTTTAGCAACAAAGTAGAGAAAAAACATTAACTAAAACCATATTAAGCTACATAAAAACCTGTGCACAATTGCTCACAGAAGCTTTATGTGTAAAACCCCAAGCTGGAAATAGTCCAGTGTCTCCCAGGCTTTTCTGTGAATAATAAAGAGGATGGAAGATTTGAATTTCTACAAAAAGCACCTTCCTAATGCTGCTTTCTGCTCTCTGAAATGACGTACAGGAGCCCAGTTAGAACACGAGGGGATTTTCCAGGTCCCGGGAGGCATTCGCGGCTGCATCGAGCACTGAACTATGACTTTCTATCTGAAGGCCATTCTCCACTGATGCCCTATTTTCATCTGCTTGTTGTTTCCAGTGGGCAGGCGGGACAAACCCCCATTAGCTTTGTAAATTCCACTGGACTCCTTCAGCCAGTGGCTTGGTTCCAGATAATGGGGATCACAGAGCTTTTCCAGCAAATGTAAACACATGCAGAGGACACAAAGCACTGGATTTGTGGAGCAGACATTATCAACAGAGGGAGGGTCACACACAACCACATCAGTAGCTGTGTGTCTGAAAATTGCAGTAAGCTGGCCACTCCTGAAATCCCTTTTACTATTTTACATGTACAGAAAACACTGCCGTGTTCTTGTTGGAATCCAGTGGTGATGAGTCATAAATCACTTTAGCTCTGAACTCACTTTGGTGCAGAGCCTGTTGTCATAGAGTGCTAATACAGTTTTACTCATTCAGATCCTCCCAACATCCCAAGTAGGTGGGTGATATTATTACTCCTGCTTTGCAGATGAGGACAGGGAGTCACAGAGTGGTCAATAACTTGCAGAGGGTCACACGGCCAGTGAGTAGGAAAGCAGGAATGAATGAAGCAGGCTGCAGAGGGTCACAAGACCAGCGAGTGGGAAAGCAGGGATGAATGAAGCAGGCTGCAGAGGGTCACATGGCCAGCAAGCGGGAAAGCAGGAATAAATGAAGCAGGCTTCATTAACATGCACCGTCACTCCCAATGTGCACCAGGATGCCATCCTCAGAACCAGTGCAAGGACAGGTGAGCACAGCTATTGCACATGAAATGTGACATAGTTAAGGAACTAGCCTGATGCTGGGTGACATCTTCCCGTTGTCAACCACTGGGTGCATTTATTTTCTATTGAGGGACTGATATTTCCTGGAATTCCAGTCCAACCTCCCTGGTTTTGCTGAATGTGATACACCAAAGCAAAAAGCAAATAAGAGATCCAAGACGCATTTTGATGTGGTCTAGTAATTCCAAGAAATGTTGACTCACTGGCTCTCCTGGGACTTTATGCTTCTTGCCAACTTCAAGCCTCCTTCATTTCCTTGATAAGGAAATTTTCTGGGATAAAGAATTGTCTTAAAAACATAACCTTTCTGCCAGGCGTGGTGGCTCACGCCTGCAATCCCAGCACTTTGGGAGGCTGATGGGGGTGGATCACGAGGTCAGGAGATTGAACCATCCTGGCTTAACACAGTGAAAACCCATCTCCACTAAAAATACAAAAATAAGCTGGGCGTGGTGGCGGGCGCCTGTAGTCCCAGCTACTAGGGAGGCCGAGGCAGGAGAACAGCGTGAACCTGGGAGGCGGAGGTTGCAGTGAGCTGAAATTGCACTACTGCTCTCCAGCCTGGGTGACAGAGAGAGACTCCGTCTCAAACAAACAAACAAACAAAAAAACAAAAAACAAACAAAAAACATAACCTTTCCATTTTGATGGAGTGCTGGTTTGTTGAAGAGGTGATGTCACTATGCTGGTGAGGGTTGGCAGAGAGAGGAGTGCCTGGAAGGAAATTGGGGAGTGAGCTAGCCGGAGACGCATATAGAGAAGCCAGGGCTTAAGCTTGATGTGCCTGGAACACCCAGGACTCTTCTGTGCCCCACCACAGAGACTGAGCAAGACCTCAGAAGGGCCTCTCTTGCTATCTGACGTGCCTGCTCCCCCTTTGCCTCAGCCAGACCTCAGAAGGGCCTCTCTCGCTATCTGACATGCCTGCTCCCCCTTTGCCTTCCACCACGATTAGGAGCTTCCTTAAGTCTTCACCAGAAGCAGATGCTGCTGCCAGGTTTATTCAGCCTAGAGGACCGTGAGACAAATAAACCTCATTTCTTTATCATTTTTTTATTTCAAAAGACCTCAGAAGGGTCCCTATGTGGGATTCTTTGGGGTCTGGAATAGATACAGGAACCCGCTCAACCTGGATCCAAGTGAACATAAGAAAAGGGCTGCTACATACAGTTGTGAAGGTTGTGCACTGCACAAGAGTTCTCAGCTCAAGGGGTAAGCGGAAATTAAATCTAGCTTGTGTTCTAGTTGCCAAACCAAGGACCCAGGCTTAAGCTGTAGCTTTGCTGTCACCAACCTCTCTCCCACCTTGACACATCTGCTGCTTGGGAAGGGCAGTGATTTCTTGGATTGGTAAATCTGAGGAAGTAAAATGAAGGTGCTAGGCTCAGTTCCATCCTTCCTCATGGAATCTGCTGTGCACAGAGGGCGTGTGCCCTGCTCTGCTTTGGCAGGTGCACATCTCACCTGGGCTCACTTGGTCCAGCCTGCCTGACTCCAGCGTTTCCTATTAGCCTGTCCATTTGCCTAATCTGCTCCAACCAACTACCCCACCATGGCCTCTGCATTATTTTCCTATCAATCACTGCTGTGACAAATGACCACCCACATAGCAGCTCAGAACAACTCAACTGTATGATCTCAAGGTTTTGGAGGCCAGAAGACTAAAGTCAGTCATCAGTGCTGTGCTCCTTCTGGAGGCTCCAGAGGAGAATTCATTTCCTTGCCTCCTCCAGCTAGTCAGGGCTGCCCACGTTCCTTGGCTCATGGCCCCTTCCTTTATCTTCAAAGCCAGCAATGTCTCGCCTCTCCGTGCCTTTCTTCCACAGTTACATCCCCGCCCCCACATCCTCTGCTGCTTCTCTCACTTGAGGACACTGGGATTACACTGGATGCCCCTGGAGCACTTTCCCACAGCTGATCAGCAACCCTCCTTGGAACTCCAATTCCCCTTTTCCATGTGACTTAACATACTCACAGGTTTCAGGGGCTAGGGTGTGAGTATTTTTACAGGGGGTGCATCTTTAGCATTTTTCCACCTACTTGAGGCTTTATTAGTAATTAAGGCAATATTTTCCTCTCATCTTTAATCTTTTGTATATTTCAACTTGTTCAGAACCCAGACTAAGAAGGATAGGAAGGAAGGAAGGAAGGAAGGAAGGAAGGAAGGAAGGAAGGAAGGAAAGAAGGAAGGAGGGAAGGAGGGAAGGAGGGAAGGAGGGCAGGAAGGAAGGAAAGGAGGAAAGAAGAAAGGAAGGAAAAAAAGACAGAGAAAGAAAAAGAAAGAAAATAAGGAAAGAAAGAAAGAAATCTGTTACTTAGTAGGGCACATCTTAGAGGCCCCTAACAAAGATGGTAGCCAGACTCTGATGGACTCCAAATTTCAGATGAAGGAATCTGAGCTCCTTTACTCTCTGGATTCCCCTACACTGTTTTACACAAAGTAAAAGCTTCATCAATATTTGTAATAGTTAACGGTGATGGCAAAGTCTTACAGGCGAGAGTCCCAAAATGCAGAGCTGCTGAAAGAACCAAGGACAGAACTCAGGGAGCTCAAAAATCCACTGAATATGTCTCCTTGTTAACAAGATGCTGCCAAAGTCTAAATCTGGAATCTTGCAAAGGGAAGGAGAGAGAGAGACAGAGAGAGAGAGCGACAGACAGAGAGTTGTCTAATTAAATGAACAAACATGCGTTGCGTTCTACTGGAGACAATGGCATGCAACAGACAAACACAATATGATGCCAATCATGGTTTATTTCCCCAAAGCAGGGCTTTGTTTTTAGCACTTGTCAAAAATAGATTCCCATTTACAAGTACTTTGTTGTCAATAAAAATCCATTTTCAGCACGAAGTTTCCTCTTTCCCAGCTCAACATGTGGATTCGGAAGAGAAAAGAATGTTCTACTTAAAAATAGCAGCGCCTTCCTCTGTTTTTCTCTTTTCTTATTCCTGCCCTCCCTCGTGTTCTGTTTCCAGTCATATTCTCTCCCTGGGCTTTTCTGTGAGCGAACCTATTTTCCTGGGGTGAGGAGGGAGCTCCTTTCATGGGACTGAAGAGCTTCCAGAATCCACAGAAGGTGCGTTCAGTAATAAAGCAAAAATGTTATGGACGCTGCAGGAAGCAAGAAAGCCCAACATAACAGTAATGCGCAGAACTCACGGGTCTCCAAGTGGGACAAACCCACCAGAAATGTCCCGTGCCAAGAACTGAAGCAAGGAAAGGTGCGCTGTGAAGGAAAGGAAGAGAAAAGCACTTTCCGTTCTCCAACAACAGAAGTGACACTACACTTTTCAAATTCACAAGTTTCCAGATGTGTTCAAAGGCAACACTGGATCCCAGAGTTCGGTCTGCCTCAAAGGTGATGCAAAGCAGGTGGAACTGCCTTCTCTTTTCGGGTCTTGTGTGCTGGCCTGGAGCGTCGCAATGTTTGTCCTTTCTGGCCGAGTGCAGTGGCTCACGCCTGTATCCCAGCACTTTGGGAGGCTGAGGCGGGTGGATCACGAGGTCAGGAGATCGAGACCGTCCTGGCTAACAAGGTGAAACCCTGTCTCTACTAAAAATACAAAAAATTAGCTGGGTGTGGTGGTGGGCATCTGTAGTCCCAGTTACTCAGGAGGCTGAGGCAGGAGAATCGTTTGAACCCGGGAGGCGGAGCTTGCAGTGAGCCGAGATCGTGTCACTGCACTCCAGCCTGGGTGACAGAGCGAGACTCTGTCTCAAAAAAAAAGAATGCTTGTCCATTCCTTAGCATGTCCTATGCAGAACATTAAATAATGGGTCAATGATTCAAATTCTGAAGTTGGCATTTGTAACCCTGATGTGGTCGCATCAGTTTTTGCTGAGCTCTTGGCTGCGTTGTGTGTTATGTGACTGGCTGTCCGATGAGATGCAGACTCTCTGTGGTTTCTTGGATCTGGGGAATTGCTTAGAATAGTTTTTCACTTGTCTGTAATAGTGGGCTTTAAAAATGAGTCTGTATTATTTCCATATTTTAAGGAGTTTATATGCAAAAAAATAAGCAAACAAAGAATTGCAGAGCAATATGATACATGTCTTTTACCAGGGGATTAAAAGAACTGCATATTCATTGGGGTTCTCGCTTTCAAGAAATGGGATTTGCAAATTAACATGAATATAAGAGTCTCTATTAGCTCTCATAGTGGTTTTAGCCCCTCAACATTCTTGACTCTGCTCTTACTTTTGTGAGTTCCTTTCCTGCTCAGTCTCTCCCCTTGAGATTACCCAGAAAGTCTTTAGGGCTACAGCATCAGCAAGTCCAGAGTGAGAATTTTTTTCTCACTTCTTATTAGTTCTGCAAAAGTCTTGAAACTGAGTTTCATTGGCTATGACTGAGACATGGGCCTGAACCAATTACTGAGGCTGCAAAGTGAATTGTTCTCACGGGTCACACAGGCTTCACACTCCCACTCCTGAAGCCAGACGGTAGGTGGGGTATGGTGGGCGGGGGTCAGGTCCATCCTCACCGTATGTACTGAGGAATGTGTACTTGGACAGACGGCACAGCACACAAACAAATATAGAAGCAGACATAAAGCAGATGCTCCATAAACGCTAACACAATAGTCTCTGCTCTCAGGAACTTCAAAGCTCTTAAGGAAGCTAGCAAAAATGCAGGCCTCTTTGTGATGAGAAGTGTACCGAGCGCTGAAGGAGAGGGTGAAGAATGCTAGTGTATGTTTCAGTTAGGATGATTTCAAAAGCAGGTACAAAATATTCTCCTCAAAGTAACTTGTCCAATGGGGTTGCTACGGTTTCAACAATAAGAGGCGTGGAGGAAGGCAGTCAAGAGTCTGCTTGAGGGCCGAGCAGAGTCATTGAAGACCTAGAATATCTCCCTTCATTTGCTCAATCATTCTTGTCATATCATCCTTTTATCCTTAGGCATTTGTCTTCATGGTTGCGATATAGCTGCTACAGCCCCGATCGTCACGCCTTCATAAAGTACTAACCAAAGACAGGAAGACCAGGGAATGGGTAAGAGGCCTCCTAATACATCTCAATTTATATCATGGAGAACAAAATAACTTTTCTCAGAAGCAGTAGAAAGGTATCCTTTAATAATTTTTTGGGCAGAACTGGGTCTGTGGACACCAGTACTTATAGAAATGGCTGGGAGATGTGCATCTGACATCTTCAGTTTTGATAACAGATGGTGGCCTTCCTCATAGAGAAAAATAAATGGTGGAAAGGCTGGGGGAACATTCTAAGGACATGAAGAAGGGAATAAATTCAGAAAAGGAAGAGTGTCATCATGTGTTGATTTGAGGGCTGGTTATTCATGGATACTCAGGAGAGTCATAGGGACGTTCCAAGAGGGGAAAAACTAGAAGAAGGAGATCGGGGGGTACAAGTATCCCTAAAGGAAGATTAAACTTTGGAAGTAACAACAGAAGAACACTGGAACGAGGGAGATACATTTGGAGAAGACAAATGGAGCAAAATTATCCTAGACTTGAACGCCTAGAATCTGGGGATTTCAATGTTTTTGGCCAGAGGCAGTGGCCTCCTATGGAATCAGACCCCATAAGGAAACTGGAGCTCAAGTGTGTTTTTCTTGTGAGTTTTGTGGGGCACCATATACCATTTCCAGCATTTAAATATTGAGAGTCACCTCACGTGCTTCTCTTGGAAAACTGGAAGATCTGGCAAGTCTGAGCTCATGCCCTTCACAGCAGCAGTTGACTGACACTAGACAGTAGCTGCCACCCATTGAAATGAGCCTGCCCACTCCCATTCCTCAGGATGCTCCTGCATCCAGCTTCCTTCACCTGGAGTCCCTGCCTGGCCTCTGGAGGCATGTGGGTTGTGGCCCCAGGTTAGGCAAAGGGGCAGCTGTTGACCCTCTGCAGGTGAATTTCCAGGAGGAGACAGAACTTCAGGTTGATTTTTGGTCACACCTGCTGGAACCAACATGGGGCCAGAAAGTCGAGGAGTCAGGGGCCTGTGGTCATCGTCCCTCCCTGTCGCCTGCGCGGGTATAGTTGCTGTCGCTGCAGGAGTCTA
This sequence comes from Theropithecus gelada, assembly GCF_003255815.1. Lineage (NCBI taxonomy): Eukaryota > Metazoa > Chordata > Mammalia > Primates > Cercopithecidae > Theropithecus > Theropithecus gelada. The sequence continues at coordinate 87,245,648 of NC_037679.1, read as the reverse complement.
CAGGTTTTGTTGTGTTTAACTCAGAAGCCAATCAAAGCCATGAGGGTTGTCCTTAGCTCTCCGTTTCTTTCTTTTATAATATAAATCTGCTCATTTGAAATCCTTTAGTTGAGCATCAGGAAGGCATGAACAGGCATCCCCTAGTGACTCTCAGACAACAGCAGATTCATCCAAATCTTCCAGCCATTGGCTCCTGGATGTGCCTCCGTGGCTGTTCTGAGGAACTGAAAATCTCTTAGGGAATTTAGCAAAAATGCAGACCTTAGAATATGTTTTGACTTGTCTTTAATAATGAGGTTTAAAGATCAGCCTATATTATTTCCAAATTTTAAGGAGTATACGTGCCGAAAACATTTAATCAAACAAAGAATCACAAAAGCAACGTGATACATGTCTTTTGGGGGGATTAAAAGAAATGTGTATTAGTTGGGATTCTTGTGTCGAGAAATGGGAGGCATGGCCAGTGGCTCACACCTGTAATCCCAACACTTTTGGGAGGCTGAGGCGGGCCTATTGCTTGAGTCTAGAAGTTCAAGACCTGCTTGGGCAACATGGTAAAACCCAATCTCTGTCAACAAATACAAAAATGAGCTGAGTGTGGTGGTATGTGCCTGTGGTCCCAACAACTCAGGAGGCTGAGGCAGGAGGATTGCTTGAGCCCAGGAAGCAGAGGTTACAATGAGTCAAGATGGTGCCACTGCACTCCAGCCTAGGTGACCATGTCTCAAAGAAACAAAAAAGAAAGAAAGAAAAAGAAAAGAAAAAAGAAATAGAGAAAGAAAAGAAATAGGAACTGTAGGTTATATTGTTAAGAACATAATGGTTTTTATGAACTCTCAGACCTTATTAACTCTCACAACCCCTGTATTAAAGGCATTTCTGGGCTCTGAGACCTACGTCTTTCCAAAGTGTGTGTGGGACACATCTTTACCTTGTAGCACAGATCCACCAGAGAATGGCCTGTAAGGATTATAAGCTTTGATCCTGAAATGTATTTGCAAATTGTTTGCTGTGTTTACCAGCTGTCTCTGTTTAATGGGGAGTCCCATCTTAATGCAATATGTAAGCATCTATAAAGCGAACGCACGTGGTAAACCCATTTCTAAATTTGTTTCTAAGTCCTGATTCTTTACTCCTATCAACTCCTACAGATATTCTGAGCAAGGGCCTTTTTGTTGCATGCCCCAGTCCCTGTGAACACTGACATAGTCTGCATATCCTGAGTAATCCATTTTGAATTGGACTGGCATATACTATATGCTCAATAAAAATAAGGTATTGTTATTATTAACAGTAAATTCTTCATTATTACACCAAACACATATTAATTAAACACTCACTCCATTACCAGGCCCTGTAAGCAAGAGGGGAGAGAAGACAATTTATTGAGTCTAAAGTTAACCATCCCAGATTTCATCACCCACATTTCATGGCTTAGTGAAGAATAAGGTAAACTCCCTTCTCCAAATCTTCTTCCATCTTAAGCATATAGCCTGAACATCTGGAACTTACATTTAATAGTTTCAATTGTGGAGTTACACGACGATGGATTCTCATTTTTTCTGTTTGGAATTGGAGATGAAGCAATCACCAGGCCGATTTACTTTGGCAAGAAAAAGAATTGACGAATTGACGCTATAGTATGCTGCCACCAGGTGGCAGTCAATGCCTTCGTCTTAGAACTCGAACCGACCTCAGCATTACTAGTTCCAGTTTATGAGGAATATCAATAGTGTGAATATGTTATTAGTAATATTATGAATTGTAGGAATATTATACCGTGGTTTACCATATCATAGACTTTTTAGGCACATTATCCACGTTTAATCTTCACAACAGCTTTGCGACATAGTGTTATTTCCATTTTGCCAACAAAGAAGGGAATGTTCCTCGGTTGATTGAGCTGCTGGAGGCCACGGTTAAAACTACCAGACCCTCAATCCTGTCCTCTTTTTCTATTCCACTTAGAGTTTTCAGAGTGCTCTTAATTTTCAACATTTTATTTAATAGAACTTTTTAATTTAAGTAATTGAACTTAATATCAGAAAGCTGTATGTTTAAGAGTATATATAGATATATTTCCATTTGACACCAGCCTGGGCAACATAGTGAGACCCTCACCTCTACCAAAAAAAAAAAAAATTAAAAATTAGCTGGGTGTAGTGGTGGGGGTCTGTGGTCCGAAGCACTTGGGAGGCTGGAGCAGGAGGATCACTTGAGCCTGGGAGTCGAGGATTCAGCGAACCATGATTGCACTCCAGCCTGGGTGACAGAGCAAGACTCTGTCTCAAAAAAAAAAAAAAAATCACAGAATAAAGATATACCTTGTAGAGTTCAACATTTATTATGGGTTTGATTGTACTCCATACAAGACGCTGAAGAATTAACCCTCAGTACATGTCAATGTGACTTTATTTGGAAATAGGGTCTATGCCAATGTTATGGGCTGAGTGTGACCTCCTAAAGTTTATATGTTAAAGCTCCACGTTTCTAAAGTGACGGTGGTAGGAAGTGGAGCCTTTGGAAGGTGGTCAGGTCGTGAGGGCAGAGCTGACATGACGGACGGGTATTAGTGCCCTAATGTGAAGACATATGAGAGACAGGATCTAGCTCTCCAGCCCGTGCAGACACAGGAAAGAAAGATCTGTCTGCAAACCAGGAAGTCTTAGGCTCTCCACTGCGTGCGGAAACAGGAAAGCAGGATCTGTCTGCAAACCAGGAAGTCTCGGTAGTTCTTACGAGGAACTGAGTCAGCCAGCACCCTGATCTTGGACTTCTAGCTTCCAGAACTGTGAGAAACGAGCATGTTTGTTTGACTTTTTTTCTAGCAGCCTGGACTGAGGCAGCAGATGATCAAGTTAAAATAAGGTCACTAGGCTGGGCCCTAATCCAGTATGATTGGCATCCCTATCAAAAGGGAACATTTATTCACAGAGACCGACATGCACACAGGAGGAACACCCTGAGAAATTGGAGTTCTGCTGCCGCAAGCAAAGGGACCACGGAAGCCGGTAGAGAAGTCGGGAATCCTTCCTTCCCTAGCGCCTTCCTGCAGAGGCAGTGTGGCCCAACGGCCTTGAAACTGGATTTCCAGCCACCAGAATGGTGAGGTAAGGAACTTCTGTGGTTTCAAGGCCCCTGGTTTGTGGGGCTTTATTAGGCCAAGTCTGTTGATGACTCTATTTGGAAGGGCAAGTCTGTTGATGACTCTATTTCTAATTTTAGTGGTGCAGCCTTTAGAGATGATGCATTTCACATAATTACTATACCCGGGAAAAAATCATTCTTTGATTTTATGTTTGCTGCCTGCTAAAGGGACTAAAATATTCCCTTGAAAGATCAGCCATAAAATGTCCACCCTTTCTTCCCTCCTTCTCTTTCTTTCCCTTGTTGATCCTTCCTTCCTTCCTTCTCTTCCTCCTTCCTTTCCTTATGTTACAGCCTCGCCAATGCCCCGTTTCACGTTCTGCTTTGGCTCCAATGAGAGGAGAGATTTTTTTCCCTTTTCTTACCTCTGGGTTTGGATATTCCCACACCCCTCCCACCAGCATACATCTGGTCACTCCATACCAGAGCTGTCATTTACAGATGGTCCCCACAGATCCGGGAAGAGCAGAGGCTGTTATTTGCATGTTTGGGGCTCTGAGAAGGTAGAGGAGGACCGCACCCCGCCGCCCCCTGCTAACAGAGAGCTTTGCCTTCAGTCACTCTTTATTTCCATGGATTGCTGGAGAGAACTCTGTTCCCTGTCTCCCATGGTTCCTCGCCACTGATGAGGTCAAGAACCAAAAAAGAGGATTAAGTTGTACCTGTGCTGAAAACATATATTAAGAAAACACATTTTTTTTTTTTTTTTTTTTTTTTTTTTTTTTTTGAGACTGAGTCTTGCTCTGTCGCCCAGGCTGGAGTGCTGTGGCCGGATCTCAGCTCACTGCAAGCTCCGCCTCCCGGGTTCCCGCCATTCTCCTGCCTCAGCTTCCCGAGTACCTGGAACTACAGGCGCCCGCCACCTCGCCCGGCTAGTTTTTTGTATTTTTTTTTTTAGTAGAGACGGAGTTTCACCGTGTTAGCCAGGATGGTCTCGATCTCCTGACCTCGTGATCCGCCCGTCTAAGAAAACACATATTAAGAAACACTTCTGGAGGTCGGGCATGGTGGCTCATGCCTGTAACGCCAGCACTTTGGGAGGGCGAGGCGGGAGGATCACTTGAGGTCAGGAGTTCGAGACCTGGCCAACATGGTAAAACCCCGTCTCTACTAAAAATACAACAATTAGCTAGGTGTGGTGGCGCATGCCTGTAATCCCAGCTACTCGGGAGGCTGAAGTGGTGAGATCGCTTGAACCGGGGAGGTGGAGTTTATAGTGAGCCCAGATGGTGCCACTCCACTCCAGCCTAGGTGACAGCGGGAGACATCTTCTAAAAAAAGAAAAAAAAAGAAAAGAAAAAAAAGCTTCTGGGAATTGGTTTTCCTGTGAAGGAAAAGCCCACTTTTCCCTGTAATCTCAGAGAAGAAAAAAAATTTCTCCTCCCAGTCTGTGTCCAAGTGAGTGAGTGTTGGATATGAATCGACATTTGAACATGACATCTCCACTTCGGACATCGTAGCAATGCCTACATTTCTCCATAAACTTTGACAATCTGATTATATTAGTTTCCTGTGCTTCCAAAACAAATGACCACAATCTGAGTTGCTATCTTAGTCTGCACAGGTTACTAAACAACATATCACAGACTGGGTGGATAAAGCAACAGAAATTTATTTCCTTATACTTCTGGAGGTTGGGGATCTGAGATCAAGGTGCCAGCATGGGCAGGTTCTGCTGAGAGCTTTCTTCCTGGCTTATAGACAGTGCCTTCTCACTGTATCCTCACCTGGGGATAAGGGGGCACGGGAGAGGCGGGGGAGAGAGGGAGAGAGGAGAAAGAGAGAATCTTCCTTTTCTCTTTCTCTTATGAGACCACAATCTTAATCTTCCTCTTATAAAACCACAGTTCTGCCTGATTAGGGCTCCACCCTTATGGTCTCATTTAAGCTGAATTCTTTAATTACCTTCTAAAGACCCTACCTCCATGTACAGTCACACTGGGGGCTTCAACACATACATTTTGGGGGAGACAGTTCAGTCCATAGCAGGGGCTAAAGCCCCCGAAATGTATTCGTTCACAGCTTTGGAAGTTAGAGTCCCACATCTCTGTGTCAGCAGGCCATACTCTCTCTGCAGGCTCTAGGGGAGCCCCTCCTCACCTTTTCTAGCCTGTAGCACTCCTGGACTTCCTTGACTGGTGACTGCATCGCTCCCATCTCCGCCTCCATCCTCAACCTGGACTTCTTTTCTGAGGGTCGGTGTCTGTGAGTGTCCTCCTCTTGTAATGACACCAGTCCTATTGGGTTTATGGCCCATCCTAATCATGCATGACCTCATATTAACTAATTACATCTGCAAAGACCCTATTTCCACTCTTGGGCACATTCTGGGGTTCCCAGTGGACATGGATTTTTAGAAGTCGTTGTTTCACTTAGGATGCTGATGATGCAAAGCTGAGTCATAGGAGTTGGCCACAGGAAAAACGACTCTAGAGCTTTCATCACCATGCCCTTGAAACTCAACATGTTAAAGAAGCTTTTATGAAAGACCTTTTGTATTAGTCCATTTTCACGCTGCTGATAAGACATACTCAAAACTGGGCAATTCACAAACGAAAGAGGTTTAACGGACTCACAGTTCCACGTGGCTGGGGAGGCCTCACAGTCATGGCGGAAGGTGAAAGTCATGTCTCACATGGTGGCGGACAAGAGAAGAGAACTTGTGCAGGGAAACTCCCCTTTATAAAACCTTCAGATCGTGTGAGACTTATTCACTATCATGAGAACAGCACAGAAAAGATTCAATTACCTTCCCCTGGGTCCCTCCCATGACACGTGGGAATTGTGTGAGCTACAATTCAAGATGAAATTTGGGTGGGGACACAGTCAAACCATATCACCTTTAAATTAATTTAATATGTAGTCATTTACATTTCACAGGCCAAGTGCGGTGGCTCACACCTGTAATTCCAGCACTTTGAGAAGCCAAGGTGGTCGGATCACTTGAGAGCAGGAGTTCAAGACCAGTCTGGCCAACATGCTGAAACCCCATTTCTACTAAAAAAAAAAAAAAAGAAGAAAAAAATAGCCAGGCATGGCAGTGTATGCCTGTAATCCCAGCTACTTGGGAGGCTGAGGCAGGAGAATCATTTGAGCCTGGGGAACAGAGGTCATGGTGAGCTGAGATCATGTCACTGCACTCCAGCGTGGACAATGGAGCCAGACTCCATCTCAAAAAAATAAAAATAAATAAATTTTCTGACAATTATCCATGTATTTATCTAAACTCCTCCTGAGTTGATTTCTAATTTTAGTGGTGCAGACTTTAGAGACAATCCATTTCACATAATTAATATACACAGGAGAAAATAATTCTTTGATTTTATCTTTGCTCCCTGCCAAAGGCACTGACATATTCCCTTGAGAGATCGTGCACAGAATTCCCCCTCTTTCTTCTGTCCTTTCTCTTTCTTTCACTCTTTTCTCTTTCCTTTTTTCCTTCCTTTTCTTCTTCCTTCTGTTCCTTACAGTATGTTTTCCTTCTTTCTTCTTTGCTTTGTTTAAGCACCTGAGGAATAGGTAACTCTTCAAAGCCAGATGGAATTCCTTTCTTTATAGTTTTTTTCTTTCTGTTCTATTTTTCCTTTGAGTTGTACAAATGAATAATTTCTTTCAAGTTAATATTTTGCCTACTTAGAAGACAAGCCTGGAACATATTTTTCTACTTGTCAAAAATCTTATTTTAAATCTCTAACTAGGTAGAAAATAAATGTCACTTGGTCTAGATAACTAATCACTTCTTAAAAGAGAGCCTCACCTTGTTTGCTGCATCGATTCTGAATTCTGAATGCCTGCTGCTTTTATATACGAAAATCCTTTCTCTTCCTTTTTTGTAAATACAAAGTTGCTTTTTGCTTTCTTCTGATATCTTTCTTGATCTAATCACACTAGTTGCTTTAAGTCTAGCTATTTACAGACAATTTTATTCAAGAACACAGCTTTTGCTCCCTGTTCTATATCTAATTAATGAGGCCACTCTTTTATATCCATTAAGAACATTTTGATTTCCATGGTTTCATCTGAGACCCCAGTTGTCTCTTTTCGGGACAAATTAGAAATGGATTTATTGGATGTTCATTCACTGCCATGGGCTAAGGTAGGAAGGAGATGAGGGCTCAGAGGTGAGTAGGACCCGATGCAGTCCCTCCTGGATGAGGCACTCACACGATGGGAGAAATAGACACAGACAGACGTAAAGATCAAACGGTGTGGGGAGGACAGGACGGCATGCCCGGGGTGATGTGGAAACACACAGTCGGGGCCCATCCTTATCCAGGTCTAGGGTGAAGGCTGCTGGGTGGAGTGATGACCAAACTGAGCCTTTAGAGATGGATGCAGGGATGCCTTAAAAACATAAGGACAAAGAAACCAACACCAATGCAAAGCTCTTGTTAGAGGAAGAAACCATGCAAACACTTGCAAATTTTTGCAAAATAATTGTTTTATTTTCTCCAAGGTTTCTACAGGTCAGTAATTCAGACAAGGAACATGGGAATGGTTTGTTTCTGTTCTATGATGTGTGGGGACTTATCTGGGATGAGTCAACGGCCAGGAACTGGAATCAAGTGAATCCAGTTACTCTCCCATTGGGTGATTGGTGATAACCTTTGGCTGGGACCTCAGCTAGAGACCGACCTCGTGGCTTGGGCTTCCTCACCATATGGTGCGATAAAGTGGTTTCAGATAAAGTGGTCTTCCTACCAGGTGGCTCAGTCCTCCAGTGTGATTGTTCCATCAAGCAAAGTAGAAGCTGCATCTTTTTAAAATATAATGTCAAAAATCATACATGGAAGGATCATTTTATCCACCTTCCATTGGTTATAAGCAAGTCACTAAGGTTCACCCAGTTTCAAGTGGAAGGAGGCGGGTACTGCCTCTTGAAGGTAGGAGTATCTAGGGATTTGTGGACTTGTTTTAAAACCTCCACAGCACTTTGGGAGGCTGAAGTGGGTGGATCACGAGGCCAGGAGTTCGAGACCAGCCTGAACAACATGGAGAAACCACATCTCAACTAAAAATACTAAAAACAGTTGGGCGTGGTGGTGCGCACCTGTAATCCCAGCTAATCAGGAGGCTGAGGCAGGAGAATCACTTGAACCCGGGAGGCAGAGGTTGCAGTGAGCCGAGATCTCGCCACTGCCCTCCAGCCTGGGTGCCAGAGTGAGACTCCGTCAAACAAACAAACAAACAAACAAACAAAACCTCCATAGCTTTCACTGATTGATCCTTTTGTGATGATCTTGAGTGACAACAACAAAATATCCTAATAATAATGACAACAATTTTGGTTTTACTAAAATAAGTTCAGTAAGTACAAGACAATGAGTTAATAATGTTATTTGAAAGAGAAAAGTTGATATAAAAATGAGAATATGTATTATGTTTTGCTTATTTTAATGAGTAGTGGGTGTTTGTTATTCCTTCGATTAATTATACAGCTATTTAATTTTAAAAATATTCTTAAAGTCAAGGTTGGAAATAATGATGAAATGCACTCATTTGATGGAATTAACGTTTTGGAAGGAGCTGAAGTACTAACAGAGAGACTAGTCCTCCCCAGTCTGTCTGGGACATCCTGGGTGGTGGCACTGAAAGTCCCCCTTCCTGAAAGTCCCCTCTTTCTCCAAGTCCTTGGAAACTGAGATGATTGCTTACCATAGATAGCAATATTTTTAAAAAATGATTGTGTGTTTGTGGATTCTGCTATTCAAGTGTGTGTCTGTGGATTCTGCTATGCAATATCTATTAAGTCTCAGAAAAGCCCAGGCATAATACGTTTGAAAAATTAACTTCTAAGGTTTAAGAACATTTATTAATGTTACAAATGATTATTTGAGAGCTTAAGCAAGTGTAAGTAATGACACCACGTTTATAAGTACTTCTCCATATGCACTCAAATCCCCATGTGAACATTAAATAAAAATAAATAAAATTAAAATAAGCACAATGAGGAATAATTGGAAATAATAGGAGAATGAGAAAGAGCTGGCATCACGGAAGCCCGGTTTCAATCAGGAACGAGCCACCAGGTAAGAGTGAGACTGAAACGTGTGTCCTTGATTTTCAACAGAGGACCCTGGTGATCCTTACAAGAGCATTTCAGGGCCAGGCATGGTGGCTCGCGCCTATAATCCCAGCACTTTGGGAGGCTGAGGCGGGCAGATCACTGGAGGTCAGGAGTTTGAGACCAGCCTCGGCAACATGGCGAAACCCTGTGTCTACTAAAAATACAAAAATTAGCCAGGTGTGGTGGTGCACACCTGTTGTCCCAGCTGCTTGGGAGGCTGAGGTGAGAGGACCGCTTGAGCCTGGGAGGTGGAGGCTGCAGTGAGCTGTGATGGCACCACCGCACTCCAGCCTGGGCAACACGGTGATGCCGTGTCTCCAAAAAAAAAAAAAAAAAAAAAGAGCATTTCAACTCCTGCAGAGGTGGGGGTGGAAGAAATCTCAAATGCAGGTGTCTTTGGGATTACCTGAGACATCCAAGGTTAGAGTAAGCTGGAAACATGAGAAGAAACCAAGTAGATGTCACCCCAGTATCTGTAAGCACACTGTGCAGCCAGGCAGGGAGAACGCAGGGAGGGTTCGGAACAGGATGGAGTAGTGAACACATCTGTTGAATCCCACTGGGGTGAAGCAACCTTGCAGAGAGGGTTCAGCCTCACACTGGAATTAGCTGACATGAGACGCAGATCCAAAGCAGATGGATTGGAGGGTGTGGACTCGGAGGCCCCTCCCATGGATACTCTAGGAGAGCCTGAGTGAACTGGTGAGAACCACCACCCTGGTATTTAGGGGCTCAGATCATATGTTCCGGCCAGAAATTTTGTTCAGCCACCAATTCCGGCCCATCGAAGAGAAAATCCCAGTGATGAAGAGACAGTGGCTCCCAATTTGCTTGAGAAGGTAGCCTCAGCTTGCCGGAGTGGATAAAACCATTTTCTTAGTAAGTCTAGAATCCAGAAGGGTGAATAATTGAAAATAGTGGCGATAAACTGTGTTCATTAATGTTTTTGGTATAAAGCGTAGAAATTATGGGGAGATATTTTGTATGTAAAGTGTTTATAATACTTAAGGTAATTTATCACATTAGTTTAGAGATGAGCCTTGTGATTTTAGCTAAAACAGGCATTTAAAAATCGATTTCAGGTTTTTTTGATTTGAAGTTGAAAAGTATAAGAAAATTTACTTAACACTAAACAAGATTGGAATGTTTAAGAGAACTTGAGAGTCCTCAGTAAGTTTTATTTGTGAGATTTACTAGGGCTGTTTAAGTATTTGCAAGAGCTTTCCATGTTAATTAGGTGTGTATATTGCTTAAAAAGAAGCTGAATATATTAAATTTATGAACATGTCTTGAGATATTTAAAGGAATATAATTCACTAATGTATTAATACTTCCTCTTAAAATTGCATTAAGGTACTATATTTATGAATAGAGTAGTAAATTTTTTCAATTGAACTTGAAAGCTTTGGTAGAAAGATAGTTTTTGTAATGTTTGCTTTGATACAGTGAACATTAAAAAGAACAAAGCAAAGACCAAGCAGGGTGGATCATGCCTGTAACCCCAGCTCTTTGGGAGAACGAGGTGGGAAAATCACTTGGCCTCAGGAGTTCAAGACGAGCCTGGGCAACATGGTGAAATCCCCTCTCTCCAAAAAAATACAAAAATTAGCTGGGTGTGGTGGCACACCCCTGTAGTCCCAGCTCCTTGGAAGGCTGAGGCAGGAGGATTGCTTGAGTGCCGGAGGCAGAGGTTGTAGTGAGCTGAGATTGTGCCATTGCACTCTAGCCTTGGCAACAGAGCCAGATGCTGTCACACACACACACAAACACACACACACACACACACAAAGAGCCATTAAAATCAATTTTTAAAAAAAGCAAAATAAGTATCTGTGTACAGTTTCTTCTCTGTTTGGAAGATACCCTGAAGGCATCAAAAACCCATGGAGCTGGGCAGCTCAGAGGGGACAGTGCACACCGGCCTCTGTGCTGTGTGGGGACAAACAGGCCTGGTGAGCCTGGACGCCATCAGTGAGGACAGGCAGAGGCAACAAAACAGAGGAGGTGGTGGTACCCAGGGAACTCTCCAGAACACAGCCCTGAGTGCAGAGGGGGAAGCACAGAGTGACCTGGGGGTCAGCAACACTCAGGAAACTTTACAACACAAGCATCCGCAGCCCATTGCTGTGTGCTTTTCAAAGGCGACAGTGGAGAATAGCATGAGGAAGCATGCTGAAAAGCATGAGGAAGGGGCCTCTGCCGGGGATGGAGGAATGGTGATGGATGGAGGTTAGGATAAGGGAAAACAGCACCAAAGAAGAGCTGTGGGTGGCCTGTCGTGATGGTGCCAGCAGGTGTGTAGTCGTCTCTACGCTTGGCTGAGTCTTTTAAATAAAGCAGTAGAATAAAGCAGTGGATACTAGAGGCTGGCAAGGGCAGAGAGGAGGGAGGGCTAGAAAGAGATTTGTTAAAGGGTACAAAATTACAGTAGATGGGAGGAATAAGTTCTAGTGTTCTGTTGCACTGTGGGAGGAGTACAGTAACAATACCATTTTATATAGTGTCAGATAGCTAGAAGGAGGCCACGAAACATCCTCAACACAGGGAAATGATAAGTGCTTGATGAGAGGATGCTAATTACCCTGATCTGACCACTATACACTATACCCTGTATGTATTGAAACATCTCCACCTATACCTCATGGATATATACAATTATTACTTGAAATTTTAAAAATAACTTAAAATTTGGGGAAAGAAAAGCTTCACCTGTAAAGACGTCCAAAATAAATGAATTAAGCTAATCTTTTTTTTTTTTTTTTTTTTTAATACAGGGTCTCATTCTGTTACCCAGACTGGAGTGCAGTGGTATGATCTCGGCTCACTGAAACTTCCGCCTCCCAGGCTCAAGGGATTCTCCTGCCTCAGCCTCCTGAGCAGCTAGCACTACAGGCATACACCACCATGCCCAGCTAACTTTTATAGTTTTAGTGGAGATGGGATTTCACCATGTTGGCCAGGCTGGTCTCGAATTCCTGACCTCACCATTCACCTCGGAGTCCTAAAGTGTTGGGATTATAGGTGTGAGCCATCTCGCCCACCGTTGTTTTTTTTTGGGGGGGGTGGTAAACAACAACAACAACAACAACAACCACAACAACAAAACCTAGATAAACACTTCCCAGGATGTAGGACTCGAATCTGCCTCAACTCATCCAGGGCCTTAGAGGCAGCTCTCCTACTGCAAATAGCAAAAGATTTGGGATGAAAATCCTTGGAATTATCCCATTCAAAAGAAGACTGGCTACATTTCTGGGCAGTTGTGAATCTAAATGTAGCCACTGTCATATGCCTATTCTACTGTCAGCATCGAATAAACGCTGAGCCCTAGCAATCATTACAAGGGGAAGGATGGATGGGAGCTTTCATTTTCAGATCTATGTCTATAGATTAGATTGACTTTTCTATTGTAAGGATGTTACTGCTTTCTTGTTATTGCTTTTCCCTTAATAAAAGTCTGAAGTTGAGTGAAAGACAGCAGTTATCCCCTCATTAACTCAAGCAACTAATTATTTGATCCTCAGTCCCCCTGTGGGTTGCAGCCATTAAGGAATGTTAGAAGCTGATAAGGCAGAGGTCTTCCAGGAATGTCTCTCATTTTAATATTCTGACAGTTTTGACTTTTCTCCAGGGTGAGTTAAAATGCAGCAGTAGAAAAAAAGTACTCTTTTTTTTTTTTTCTTCCAAAATGAAATAGGGCCACACCTGGCTGGTGTTGGAGACACCATGAAATAGATCAGCTTGTGGCTGGGCACAGTAGTTCACGCCTATAATCCCAGCACTTTGGGAGGCCGATGTGGGCAGACCACCTGAAGTCAGGAGTTCGAGACCAGCCTTGCCAACATGGTGAAACCCCCATCTCTACTAAAAATACAAAAATTAGCCAGGTGTGGTGGCAAGTGCCTGTAGGCCCAGCTAGTCGGAAGACTGAGACAGGAAAATCGCTTGAACGTGGGAGGTAGACGTTGCAGTGAGCAAAGATCCTGCCACTGCACTCCAGCCTAGGTGACAGAGCAAGACTCCATCTCAAAAAAAACAAAAAACAAAAAACAAAAAAAACAAAACCAGACAAATAGAAAAACCGAAATGACTGCCTCTGAAGACACATAGTTGGGGCAAGTGGAGCATAATAACTACTGGCTGGGAGAGGAGATGGAACAGGCTCATGGCCTTTAGTCTGGGGGTATGGTGGAGACAATGTGTTCACCAAATCCTCTTGACTTTCCCCTGGCCATGTGGTTGGACCTATGCTTCCCAGCCTCCCTAGCAGTTTGGTTGGGACCATGTGACTGACTTCTTGCCGAGGGATTGTGGGAGAAATGATGTGATCTGGGTCCTAAACCCCCTGCAAGATGCTCTGTCTCTGCAGTCCTGGGTGCTTCAGGGTGTGGCACCACATACACTATGGAGGCTGCAGATTGAGATGCAATAATCTAAGAGGAGATTGGGTCCCTGAATCACCACATGGAGCAGAGCCTTCCTCAGCCTCCTTGGACTCTGCAGTGGAGAAGACATAGCTCCTTGCTGCTGAAAACCACTGAGATTTCAGAGCTGTTTGTTTTGCAGTCAGCATACCCTGACAAAGAAAGAAAGAGAGACAAGCAAGAGGACGGTCTGGGTGTGCCAATATGCTAGTGAATTCTCCCAGAGGTCACTATGTAGAGGCAGAGCTGAGTGAATACAACACTGGAAATAAAATCGGGAAAAAGAACCACACTTTACATGCGAAATACATTTCTTTGTTTTCTAAGCCACTCAGCGTATTTGTTGTTGTTGTTGTTATAACCACCCAAGCAGACTAAGACACTTGCTGTGTTCCAGGGACCGTACAAAGCACTGAAACACATAAGTGTAACCTTTTGTACTATTGTGGTCTGCATGTTAGTGACAGAGAAACACGCTTAAAGGGTTAAAGAAATAGCCTCAAAGACCGAAGGTAATAAGGGGAGGAAGCAGAGACTGAGCTCAGGGCCATGCTGTCAGCCAGGAAGGGGCTGGGCTGCCTCGCCAGAGGTATCGACTGAAAACTGAATTTAGAAACTGTTTTCCAGTCGTTGCCAGTTGTTCTCTTTTGCTTAGTGAACCCCTCTGAAGCCCAATGAACTTGAGAAGCTGCCTTCAGCCAGCAACTCGCAGAACTGGAATGTGAGCCCAGGGTGCTGCTCAGAGGAACTCTTCTCCACTGCTCTTTATTAATTTATTCTCTCTCCCTCTGCCTCTCTGCCCCTGTTCCCCTGAGTGTCTCACGCATTTGCACGCACATACATACACAGTAGCATACTGCTTATTTTCAGCCACTATACAGGAACTCTTGATGTTATCCGTAAAAACCCCCAAGCATGGAAGCATAGGGCCTTTCTGCCGCCGTGGATGCCAGCGTCACAGGGCTGTGAATTACTCCTGGAGCCACTTTCCATCATTCCTGACACAAATAGAAGTCTGAGCCATCCATGCTGACAGCTGTTTGACATGGAGCCCTCATGGAACACAGATGTGCTCTTTCTTTTCTCGTTACAATGAAGCCCCTCCTCCTGATAGAAGGAGGCACTGGGGTGGAAGCTGTTGACAGGAGGTTCCCAGGACTGAAACCTCACCCCGGAGGGAGCTGCAGCCACAGCTTGTCACCATTCTGCTGGAAACAGAGTTCCACAAGGACCACGGCCCCAACGCAAGGCAGCTTGGTTTTCAAAATACCCTCTATCCACCTGGATCCCTGGCCGTTCCTGTCTCATTCTGCTGCCGTTTAGAGGATAAACCTGCAGACACTCTGGCTGGAAAGTGTGGGAGGGACCCACCTGCCCTGGCGGAGAACTTGAACAGTGCTGTAGCTAATTGGCTGGAAGTAATGCCCCCAACTGGGAAAATTCACAGCCTTTAGGTCTCTCTTTTCTAGGGAGCAAAACATTTCTGATTAAAAAATCTTAAAGCTTAACTGCTGCAATTCAGCCTTCAAAGTCAGTTCTTCATGAAAAGGACAACTTCTTCATAAAATGAATCAATTTTGAGTGGATTTTTATTACATGTGTTTGATTTTTTTTTTCTTTAAAAGGGTTGCTTTTATTGGAAAGTACAATTTTAGAAACAAACCACAAAAGTAATTATTTTGCCGGTTTAGTTTCTGTGATTTTTCAGTGAAAAGCTCAGGATGAGGGCAGCCTCCTAAACTACAATCTGATGAGTAATCTTCAGCCCATCTCTCCCAAGGGAACATGGCGTGTAGAAGCCACATTTATCTTCCGGGTCTCAGCCTTCACCTCTGTGAGACAATGTCCCTTTGATAAAGGATCTCCGTGACAAAGCATTCTCCATTGTCTCCTTCACAAGCATCCCCTCTTTGCTCTTTGTGGGGCTCCAACCAGCACAGACCCTGTGCCTGATGGGATCCAGGGGAAAAGGGGGATCCAGACCGGCCACTGGCCAGGTTCACCACCTGCAGCAGCCTCGCCAGTCACCTGCCCTCGGTACCAGCCTGGAACATTCTTGCCACAGTCTCCTTGTGGGCAGGCCCAAGAGGCGAACGCAGCTGCGGAACTGATGGGTTTTCTGAGCTTCAGCGCCCTCTTCAGGCTGTCTCCAGTCTTACCTGGGAAGGACATGGGTCTTTTCCAGCATGAGATCTTTTCAATGTTGTGCTCATACCCAGTGTGGCTGTGCAAGCAGGTGCATGTGTGTTTGTGTGCGTGTGTGTATGTGTATGCAGGTATGTGGATGCATGTGCGTGCATGTGTGTATATGTGTATGTGCATGCATGCATGCATGTACGTGTGCATGTATATGTATGTGTGCATGCATGTGCATGTGCATGTGTGCATGTGTATGTATGTGTGCATGCCTGTATGTGCATGCGTGTGTGTGTTTGCATGTGTGTACATGCATGCATGTGCATGTATGTGTGTGCACATGTATGTATGTGTGCGTGTGCATGCATATGTTTATGTTATGTATGTGTAGGTATGTGTGTGTGTGAGTGGTTGTTATAATTCCTATTCCCTTGCTTCACTTGGTGGGTAAAATAACTATTACAAGGTAAATGGGATGTAGTTGCTTTATAACAGAAAAGAAGTTGTGAGGAGTTCTTTAAGTTTTCAGAGCAGAGTACTGGATGGAGTGAACTATTTCTTTTTGCAATAAGAAAAGTTTTCTCAAATAAAAATTGGGAGTAAATAATAAATGTTAAATGGTCTAACCAATTTAACAGCCTTAGCAGCAAGCGGCATGGCCAGTTTTTGTTCAGCTCCCTGAAAAAATGTGATATCAAGTGGGTCTTACTGAATGCATCTTAGGATTAAAGTAAAGCCTGCCTTTTAGTACCACATGATTTCATAATGTCCAGGCACCATCGGTTTGTTATAAATTAAAGATTAATATATAATTTTTGGTTTGGTTCAAAATACAAGGTGACAGTAAATGGATTAATTTGACAGATATTCAGGGAAATTGTGTTAGCCTAACTCAAGAAGTACAAAGGCGGATACAATTCCAGGCAGAAAAGATCCCAAAGAAGTCTTAATTGGTGACATATTGCTGACAAGGAAGTGCACAGACCAGCCTTGTGGAATCCCACATCCAGGGAAGCTGACTTTCCCTTGCAGACACCCCCACCAGAGCAGAGTCTGATGGATCACAAGCCAGGATAGGGAATTACAAACACCTCAAGCACCCGTGGAAACACTGGGTCAGCAACAAAAGCCACCTCCTGAATGCCCCTCCTTCTGGGGTATCAAATTCCAAGCCTGGGTGACCTGGTAAAGAACAGACCAAACTGGAGAGCACAGGTGCCCCTCAAATGGGCAGAGAATGGTAGCCAAGTGTGTAGGGTGGTCTCAGTGGGGCCACATCTTCCCTTTTCAAGGAATGTAGAAGGCCGGGTATGGTGGCTCACGCCTGTAATCACAGCACTTTGGGCGAAGTATCACCTGAGGTCAGGAGCTCGAGACCAGCCTGGCTAACATGGTGAAACCCCATCTCTACTAAAAATACAACAAATGTGGGAGGCCAAAGCGGGTGGATCACAGGGTCAGCAGATCAAGACCATCCTGGCTAACACGGTGAAACCCCGTCTCTACTAAAAATACACAAAAATTGGCCAGACATGGTGGCGGGTGCCTATAGTCCCAGCTACTTGGCAGCCTGAGGCAGGAGAACGGCGTGAACCCGGGAGGCGGAGCTTGCGGTGAGCCTAGATGGCACCACTGCACTCCAGCCTGGGAGACAGAGCAAGACTCCACCTCAAAAAAAAAAAAAAAAAATTAGCCAGGCATGGTGGCACATGCTGTAATCCCACTATTTGGGAGGCTGAGGTAGGAGAATCGCTTGAACCTGGGAGGCAGAGGTTGCAATGTGCAGTGAGCTGAGATCACACCATTGACTGTACTCCAGCCTGGGCGACAAGAGCAAAACTCCATCAAAAAAAAAAAAAAAAAGAAAAAGAGAGAGAGACTGAAATTTGCAGTTTGATGTGAAAATTCTCTGTTTACATTTTGGCAACCAATTTAAAACAATAAAAAAAAATACAGAAGGCCAGGGAAACAAGGCTGCAAGTTGGATCCAGCCTTTGAGCATCAGTTTCTAGCCTGTCTATCGTCTCGTGGCTAAAGGCTCTGTTTCTTCCTTGAGACTTGAGGCTGTGCTTGCAGTGTTTTAAGGAGACTGAGAACAGAGAATGGCATGGTTAGCCTGGTTCTAGACAGCTCTACTCTCTGATGGAGAAGTTTATGATTGGAGGTTTGATGTTAGCCATAAGTAAGCTAGGGGTTCTTTTCTTGGAGCAGACTCAGGCTCTTACATACCCCTGTGATGTTGAGGCCACACTTTCTTCTATATCAATAAAGCAAATGGAACCAAACACAACTGACACTAATAGATGAGTTAGTCAGGGTCTCCACCAGAATCCTCAAATGAGGATACATTGAGGGAATCAGGTTTTTCCTCCTTTTTCTTAATACATAATATTTGTACATATTTGTGGGGTATGTGTAATATTTTATTACATGCATAGAATGCGTATGCTCAAGTCATGGCATTTAGGGAGGCATGACAAAGATACAGGTGTGGGGCGACCCCAGGAGCCAAGCAGGAACTCAGAGCGGCTGTCAGCCTGGCTGAGACCTCCTGTCAGTCCAAAGGGACCAGGGCTTCATTGCAAGAAAAGAATCTTAAAGCCAGGCCACATTTAGAGGTGCTGTAGCCTTCTGCCAAGAGATACAGCTGTCCTGAGAAGACCTTGATGGTAGGGAGCCAGGGAATATTCCCCGACTTCACTTTCTTCTCTCTTGCCAGTCTCCTGTGGGGCTTTCGGTGACCAAACCTGGCATGGAGCCGGGGGCCACGGGTGCCCACTGGTGGTGTCCAGACCAACCTCGGCAGGCAGAGTTGAGAAGTGTGGAGCCTGGGTCCGCAGAGACCAGCAGCAGATACCCAGCTTGGAAGGTATCAGCGTAAGTCAGTGTTTTAGAAACAAACCGACATTGTTCAACTCTAGGTGGAGGCAGCTGCCTGGGGTCTGCTGCCTGATGAAGGCTCAGAGTGCGAAGCTTGAAGCCGCTTTCTTTTCGTGGAAAGGGAGATTCCCAAGCACTGACATAGTGTTCAAGACACACAAGTTTCAGGTGAACAGTCTCTCAAAGTACGCTGCTGAAGACTCAAAAGAAATGAAAGGCAATAACACCCTCATCGCCTGACTCAAATCACATCTGAGTGTTACCCACGTCTTTCCACCACTCCCTGGACTGGGGAAAGGTGGGACTAAGTGACTCCAAGTCTCCGTCTGACTCTGGGATACTCAAAATGCCCGTGGCTGTGACTGATCACAGCTTCATATGGATAAAGTAACAATTTTCTGCACTAAGCTTCTTGTTATTTCACAAACGAGAATGTTCTGTTTCAGAAGAATGAGAGCCTATTCTGGACTTGAGTTAGAAGATACCAAATATGTATTAATGCTCTTTCAGAGATTCTATTTGAGAAAAATAAGCTTTTATGCTACAAATGTTTATTGCTCTCTTTGTCTGTATAGCTCTTCAGGTTAAAATGAATATAATCCATATGCAGTATTAGACATTTCACTTTGCCTTAATACAGCAATCATGAACACGTATCAGCTGTACAGAAGGAAGCCTACTTGTATTACGGTTGATGGAATGTACTATAAATTGGCTTTTGTTTTACTTACAAATTTGTTATAGAGATATTTATTGGGCACACATATAACTGGTACTGGCATCATTGCTCTGCCAAAGTGTTTTGTTTATTTTTAGTGAAATCATGGATATATTAGAATTAATTCAATTGTAGTTAATTAAATGTCCAAAATAATCTTTCTACTATGGTGTACTGATTAATTTTTAACAGTAGAGTCTCTGAAGATTATTATTAGTTATACTGATATAAAGGCCATATAGCACCTAATTTACAAATTATAATTTACAATATCCATTATTTTAAATTTTATATAGCCAATTTATTTTGAGTTTACACCTTTAATTTCAGTGTGACTTGCTATGTCTTGCAAATTCCACTATCGGTTTTTATAATTTTTATCAACAACAATTGTGTCACAAAATCAGACACTGATAAATGCTTGATACTTATTGGATTCAGCAACAAAGCTGCTACATCCCTCAAGAAGACTTACGGTTCTGACACAAATAATAGTTGATACTTTCATTTATGTTAACAAGAAAAATGAAAATGAAACAACTAACATGTATCTTGGAACTGTATTGCATTCATCAATGCTATCAGGGACTTCTTTCCTGAATTAGATAACAGTTTTTGAACAATGGAAAGTTATTTATTCTCTCAACATTTGTGCTATTGACAATGAAATGGCTATAAACCCAAAATACTTTTAAGTTTAATTTACATTTTAAACTTTTTCTCCATTACTTTCTTAAGTCTAACCAATCAACAAAATAATCAAGTCCTGTTTTCTAGTGTGTGCCTATTTCTCTGGTGTAAACACCTCCACTGTAGCTGGTTTCAAGCTTCCAATGTCATATCACCAAATGTGGAGTTGCACACCATTGTATATTATTTCCTTTAAGAACATACATAATAGTAAAATGTAGTAAAATAACTTGGAAGTGATGAGTTTTGATTATTGATTACATTTGCTTTTATTATCATTTATTTAATTGCAAGTTTTCACAATTTAATTTTTAGTAATGACTGTGTTTAACCATCAGTGATTCCTGGAAATTTAACAATTGCCTCTTTTGAGCCTAGAAAAGGAAGCTTCAGCGTGCACTGTATGTTCATCCTAACCCTTCAGTGCTAGATCCAAGGGACCGGGAGGCCAAATACTATCAGTACCATATCCTTTCCCTGTGCATCTCATTTTATTAACTTTATTGCTGCCACCCTGGCCACCTTTTTGCTGTACAAATACCCTAAGTTCATTCCCACCACAGAGCTTCTGAATTTACTATTTCCTGGCCCAGAGCATCCCTATTATCAAATAAATGACTATACTTTATCAAATAGAGCTTTGCTAAAATTAGTTTTTTATGACTACATAATAGATGTATATATTTTGGGCGTACCTGTGATAATTTGGTACACTCATATGATGTGTTGAGATCAAATCAAGGTAACTGGGATTTTCATCACCTTAAATATTTATCTTTTCTTTATGGCAGGAACACTCAAGTTATGCTCTTATCGCTATTTTGAAATGTACAATAGATTAGTGTTAACTATAGTCATTCTCCTGCCCTGTTGAACATTAGGTCTTCTTTCTGCTAATGGTATTTTTGTACCCATGAATCAACCTTTCTTCTTTCCCCTTTCCCTCAACCTTCCTGGCCTCTGGTTACCACCAATTTAGCTCTCTCTTATACACCTACCCTACACAATCACACGATTTATGGTCAATTGTTCCCATTTGAAAATGTAAGTTCAATGTTGTCATATTTTCTGTTTCTTCAAGAAAATCCAGAAACCTGGATTTGTACATGAAATCTCACAATTAAGGAAAACAATGCTGCCCAAATCCATGATTTCCTTGGGCCATATTTAGCCTGTGATGTTACAATGTTCAATCCCTATTGATAGTATCCACAACTGACCCCACTGGTCTGACAAGCATCGTGATATTCGTGGTCACATCATTGGAGGGAGGCTGGAGGAGAAAGGACATTGCTGAGAAGAGCCACAATGAGTGTGCTGAGTCAGTGTTGAAGAAGAGGGAATGTAAGTTACTCATACACACCCATACAAAAGTAGGGTGCTGTGATGGTGTTGAACAATGATGCTGAGTATTGGGAATCACCATCACCTTGCCCTTCTGGGTCCACAGCAGACATCACTAGCTGATCGTGGCACAGTCTGTCCCAGAGCACCAGCACAGCCTTATGATGCTTCTCACTGTGGCGTGCGGGTGACCAGCCAGCATGATGGGGCTCACTTGCGAAGCCTGGTGTAAGCTTAACTCATACATCACCTTGTCCATGAGGCTTTTCTTGCCTTTTTGGATGTAATCACTTATCCATGTTGGATTCTGTGCAGAAAGGAGTTAACAAAACCAGCCTGTGACTGTATTTGCAAGGTTAGCCCTTGGCTGGTGTAAGGTAACAAATTTTGGGAGGGTTCCCACCATTTCCTGATACGAATGGCCCACTGTGCCTACCAAACAACATGCCTTTTGCTGAATATCTGCTTTCCTTCTGGGATCTGGCATTGTGGCACATGGTAGGCAGTGGGTACCCAGGTAAGCAGTTCCCATGATGCAGCTGAGTCCTTGAGCCTCTAAGGAGTATCCCTGTACACGGCATTTCACATGGGTCATCACGGCTCATCTCTGGATGAATTACACACATCCTGTGTGACTCCATGGGAGAGGACTCCGGAAGCTTGCTACTAGTTTCTGTTGAACTCTGCCCCATGCACTCTTTCTCTTCACCAATTTTTCTTTGTGTCATTTTGCTATAATAAATCATAGCTGTGGGGATGACTACACGCTTAGTCTTGTGCATTGTCCTAGTGAATCTTTGAACCTGACCTGGTCTTGGGCACCCGGACACAGATCCCACGGCACCATGTGCATCCCCCTGTGGAGATATAACTCTATCGCATTTCACTTCTGTCCTCGTGGCTCTCCTTATGGTGCATGATGCATCCATAATAAATTTCTCCTGAGAAAAATGATGTGTATAGATGCCAATGGGCAGGGCATCTGAGAAAAAAGATTCATGTCTCATGAGAGCTCTGGAGGCTATATTTTAAGGACTCTCAGAGAAACAAAAGCTCACTAGTTCTTTTCTGCATATGTTATTTCTTTGGATGTGACCAGGCTTTCCTAGGCTTTTCCACCGCAAGCTAAATTGTCGTTTTTATGGACACCACCTTTGTCAGTGGAGCTGATGAATACCGCTTGCTGCTCAGAGCACCTGCAAATTTCTTCTACAAATGGAGCATGTGTGCATGCAATCATGTGCCCAGCAAGGCAAACGGGGCCCATCCAGAGGCAACAATTCCTTCTAGAACTTAAATCATGCCTGGAGGAGTGAGCATCAACTCTGCAAAAGTGGCTGTGTGTTAATGCCTTTCACAATTGCAAGAGTCCAACATAGCCAAGAAACAGAAAGGATGATGCACAGTATGTGATAAATTACCTGAGCAGATGCACAGGATGTGCTTTTGGTGGCTTTCCTAGTAAGAGAGTCATTAGTGTCCACTAGAACCTTAGAGTGATATTCCCTTTACCCTCCCCCAATTAGAAAGAATGATGGAAAAACACAAAGGTAGCTATGGAAGACGTAAGAATACCTAATCGCCTTTCTAACCTGGCTTCTGGGACCTCAAAGTCTAACATTCTAACTTTACATACAGTGACTCCCATTAAAATGCCTGGTATTGCACGGCAGAAAACAGAATAGCATATTTATGTAGCATGGGGATTGGGTATCTACAGGGCTGGGCTCACAATCCAAGATCCACCACTTACAAGGTAGCCACTTACACACTCCGAGCCTCAGTTTTCCCAACTGTAAAATCCACTGAAGAGCACACAGCACACGGATTTGTTGGGGAAATGTGATAATGCAAGTCTTCATGTCATTTCTGACCACAGTCAGAGCTTCATGCTTGAAAAAGGTTAGCCATGATAATTGTTGCAGGTTGGGCCTCCCTGGAAAATGTGTCTAAGATGGGGTTTCATATGGATAATGTTCATTAAATAATGTCCTTAGGACTATCACAGTGGAAGGAAGGGAGGAGAATTGGGCAGGAGATGATGACACCTAGGTAGGTCCAAGGACAGCTTTGGCTGATCCTATAGGCAGGTTCTGGAATGGAATAGCCCAGCAGAGTTGGGGGGAGGGTATTCCATTGGGGATTGAATTGTGAGGCTGAAGTGGCCGTGCATTTAAGCACCTCCCTCAATCAGTCATTGGATGTAGGCTACCCAAGTGGGACATGGCCTTAGGGGAGGCAGCGCTCTGCAGGCGAGGCTGTCCTTGAAGGAGTTGGCAGCTGAAGATGCTCAGCTGACGGCATTCCCAGAAGCTCAAGAAAAAGCTCCTCCTTGCTGGCATGGGGAAGTTGTAAGCCCAGTGAGGATGGTGGTGATGATGAAGATAATGGTGATGAGATACATGGTCCAAAACAGAGTCAAAGGTGATGCTTCACAGGCTAGGTTGATGGAGGCAGAAAGAAACCACTTTCCTCTGTCCTTTAAGCTGCCTGTCACTGTCATGTTCTGTGCACTTCCTCATCACCTGCCCGCTGCAGGAGATTTGGTTTTGATCTATTTTAAGATGTATTTTCAATTGAGCTCAGATTGGGGCTATGTGGAGGGCTCTCAGAGACCGGTTTCAGCATCTGCACAATTTCTTTAAGTGCCACCTGCCTGTGGCTGTGTAATGGGCTTGGGTAATTACAGCTGACATTGCAATCGGCTTTCAGTTTTAAACACATGGAAAAAAGCCTCTGAAGGACCTAGCTGAAGTTTATCAACTAGTTTATCTTGTCAATGGATTTTATCCTCCACCACCGTCACTTATAAGTGAGCTTGGCTTTAATTAAGAGAAAAGTTATTCAGGCAATAATAGAAACATTGCTTTCCTTACCCGGAGAGCAGTCTGCTTAAAAGCTCAGGCCTGGATCACAGCATTGCCAGATCAAGACCACTGGTGCCTAGAGAAGGTTGCATAGCACCCCCCAACAACTCATGCCTACACAGAACCTCAGAATGTGACCTTATTTAGAAGCAGGGGTCTTTGAAGCTGTGTTAAGAGAAGGTCATACTGGATTAGGGTGAACCCTAAATCCAGTGATAGTGTCCTTATCAAAAGACAAAATGACGCATGAAGATACAGAGAGAAGACGACCACGGGAACACAGACAGGCTGGAGAGATACAAGTAGATATGCAGATGCAAAGGAAATCCCAGGAAAGCCAAGGGTTTCCAGCAACACCAAAAGCTCAGAGAGAAACATGGAGCAGATTCTCCCTCTAAGATCTCAGGAGGAACCAACCCTGCCAGAACCTTGACTTTGAACTTCTGGCCTCCTGTCTTTGTGACAAAGTTCTGTTTTTCGTTGTGTTGGTGTTTTTTGTTGTTGTTTTGTTGTTTTGAGAGGGAGTCTTGCTCTGTCGCCCAGGCTGGAGTACAGTGGGGCGATCTCGGCTCACTGCAGCCTCTGCCCCCTGGGTTCAAGCAATTCTCCTGCCTCAGCCTCCCGAGTAGCTGGGACTACAGGAGCACATCACCACGCCCAACTAATTTTTGTATTTTTAGTAGAGACGGGGTTTCACCATGTTGGCCAGGATGGTCTTCATCTCCTGACTTCATGATCCACCAGCCTCGATATCCCAAAGTGCCGGGATTACAGGCGTGAACCATGTGCCAGGCCAAGTTTTGTTGTTTTAAATCACCCAGTTTATGGTACTTTGTCACAGTAAAGTAAAAAATGGCAACCAAATGGCTGTTCCAGCAGCCATGCAATGCTAAAAGCAAACAAAGAAATAAATACCATCCTAAGATCAATAGGCTACAAAAATATGTAGGCAAGTGCCTTAGAGAAAGCTGCCTAACTGTTGATAACCAGTATGGTGAATGTCAAGGAACTACTAGAATTTACACAAGAAATCGATCACTTAAGGCTAAGACCAAAGGGGAAAAAAATAATTTTGGGTAAAGAATTTCCTCGACAGTGCAAGTCTATACCTGTGATAAAGGCCATGTGGTTTTATTAAAGCTTTTGAAAAAACAGTTACACTATGAAAATAGTAATATTTACTGTGTGATATGGTTTGACTGTGTGTCCCTACCCAAATCTCATCTTGAACCGTAATCCCCATAATCCTCACATGTGAAGGGAGAGAACTGATAGGAGGTGATTGGAGCATGGGGGTGGTTTTCCCCATGCTGTTCTCGTGATAGTGAGTGAGTTCTCACAAGATCTGATGGTTTTATAAGTGATGGTTTCCCTGCTCTTGCTCTCTTTTTTGGCCACCTTGTGAAGAAGGTGCCTGCTTCCCCTTCCCCTTCTGCCGTGATTATAAGTTTCCTGAGCCCTCCCCAGTCATCTGGAACTGAGTCAATTAAACCTCTTTCCTTTATAACTTACCCAGTCTCAAGCACAGTATCTTTATAGCACTACACAAACGAAGTAATACACTGTTTCTATAATTTGCTGAGTGCTATGTGCCAGGCAATTCTCTAATCATTTATGAAGATTCTCATTTAATTCCCTCAACTCAGTGAGGTAGGTTTAATTATCACCTACGTTTTACCAGTAAGGGCATCAACTTGCAGAGACTTCACAGTAATTTAACAAGATTTCGCAGCTAGTGAGAGTCAAAGGCTGGATTTGAACACAGAGATGCAATAGTACCGCCAACACCACAACACACCAATTGTCCTACAATAAAGCCTTTCCTGAGCTTTCGTAAATCCACACTGGCTTGTCTTCGATTGTCCTCGGAGAGCTGTTTTGTAGATTATGGGTGGAGCAACTGCAGGATGCTGGGACTTCCACCTGCCAGTGTATGTTGTAAAATGTAGACTAAGCTGCCCAAGGTTCAGTTAACTTTCTTTTTTTTTTTTTTTTCTGAGACGGAGTCTTGTTCTGTAGCCCAAGCTAGAGTCCAGTGGTGCCATCTCGGCTCACCGAAACCTCCAGTTCAAGTGATTTTCCTGCCTCAGTCTCCCGAGTAGCTGGGCTTACAGGTGCCTGCCAACAAGCCCAGCTAATTTTTACATTTTAGTAGAGACGGGGTTTTGTCATGTCGGCCAGGCTGGTCATGAACGTCTGCCCTCAGGTGATCCGCCCGCCTCAGCTTCCCAAAGTGATGGGATTATAGACATGAGCCACCACACCCGGCCCAGTTAACTTCTAAAAATGATAATGATCATGGTTCAGTTTGGGGTGATATTTGTCTCTGGGCTTATTTACATTTCTAGGTAACTCAGGCTTTGCTGTGACAGCCTGGAAATGATATTGCAATTTGGCCACACACGAGAAAATATTTCTCTATTTTCCACAAATACTTTTGTTTGTTTGTTTTTTGAGACAGAGACTTGCTCTATTGCCCTGGCTGGAGTGCAGTGGCACGATCTCAGCTCACTGCAACCTCCACCTCCTGGATTCAAGCAATTCTTGTGCCTCAGCCTCCCAAGTAGCTGGGTTTACAGGCACCTGCCACCACGCCCTGCTGATTTTTGTATTTTTGGTAGAGACAGGGTTTCACCATGTTGGCCAGGCTGGTCTTTAACTCCTGGCCTCAAGAGACCTTGGCCTCCCAGAGTGATGGGATTACAGGTGTGAGCCACCATGCCTGTCCTATAAATGCTTTTCAGAATTCAACATCAAAGTTATTTAGCCCTTTGATGAAACAAACTCAACAATGTGCTGTACAAATGCATGATCACAATGGTCAGGATGCGACAGCAAGTAAAATGAGCATTGGGAATTTAGACAAGACTAAAACCACAAGTCAACCAAAAAGTGATGGGCTCTGGGTGGTGCCCAAGGTACTTTAGGAAAAGCATAATGTTCACTTAGCAGAAATCCAAGGTAAAATGTAGTAACGGACTTGTGTGCTGTGTGGTTTATACACTTGAGTTTCCCCTTGCCTCCATGTACGCTGGGTTTTCTAACTGCACGTGCAGTCATTTCTCTACGTGATACGGGAGTTAAGAAGAAGTTACTTAGGCAGATAGTAAGGGTATGGGGGTCCTCGGTAAGGCTTTTCTTTTTAATGAAAAGCAGCCCCCAATTACTTCCCTTTCTAACAAAGAGCAATCTGGAAAATTGAGCTGCAGACGGAGATACCAGCAGTTGTGCCAATCACGTTCAAGATGGCGGCTCCATTTTCCCTTCTCTTTGTCAGCCACGTCTACAGTAAGAAGCAGACAAGATGGCACGGATCAACTAGAAAGCCCATAGGGTGGGGCAACCAGCCTTCCCCATGCACTATGTAAACGTCATACCTGATCCAAGCAATCCTTGAGTCCTATGTAAATCAGACACTAACTTCTCCAGCCTTCCTATAAAATCTGCTGCTGTCGGCTGCCTCCCCACTTCTCACACGTCTCTCTCTCTCTCTCTCTCTCTCTCTCAAGAAGATGCTCTCCTCTCTCCTTTCTTCTGTCTATGAAACTTTCCACTCCTTAACACATCCACATGTATCCTTGCCCTGAATTCTTTCTCGGGGCAAGACAATGAACCCCGGGACATATACCCCAGATAATGTAGCCGTTTCATAAGCACTCCCAGGAAATCAAGATAAAATGGACTAAAACAGAATAAGGAGTCTTCTTAACCATGTTCTTGACAGAAGCCCTCCCACAACAATATATGAGCATCCAGAAAGACAAGAGATTTCTAATCCCAGGCCAACTCCCACCTAAGGAGTTGCTCCAGGCGATGTGAGAAGGGGAAGTGGTTTGACATGAAACTGACCTAAACAATTGCACACACACATGACATGGTGACCGTGGCAAGGAGGGAAACGGACATGGATGGAGGTCCAGGGACCTGGATCCATACAAGGAGGCAGGAGGTTTCTCTGAGGAAGTGAAGCTTAAACTGAGGTCTGAGTGGTGAGAGGTGGGTAACAAGGCTAGGAGGAGAGGAGAGAACATCTATCAGAGGGGAATTAGTTTTATATTGCTGCATAACAACACACACACACACACACACACACACACACACACACACACACGCACACACACTCTTAGCAGCTTAAAACAACATCCAGTTATCATGTCCCAGTTGCATAGCCTCATGTTCCACTGGGTTCTCTGTTGAGGTCTCACAAGACCCAAATCAAGGCATCGGCCAGAGTGGTGTCTTTCTTGGAGGCTCTGGTAGGAGGATCTGCTTCCAGGCTCGTTTAGGTGATTGGAACAATTGTTTCTTGCAACTGTATAATTGAGATCTTCCTTGTTTCTCAGATGGCTATCAGCCAGGGGTCATTCTCCTCCTCTAGAGGTCACCCACACTCCTTACCAGGAGGTCCCCTGCATTGTCAAAGCTGGAACAACACGTTCAATCTTTCTTCTGCTTTGATTCTGACTTTCCCTTTCTCCAGCTGGAGAAAACTCTTGGATTTTAAAGAGCTCCTGTGATTTGCTTAGACCCACCTGGATAATCTCCCTATGTATGGTCACTGATTAGTATCCTCAATTGCATCAGCATTTTTTTTTTTTTTTTTGAGATGGAGTCTTGCTTCTTGCCCAGGCTGAAGCACAATCAGTGGAGTGCAACAGAGTCTCGCTCTGTTACCCAGGCTGCAGTGCAATGGCACAATCTCGGGTCACTGCAAACTCTGCCTCCCAGGTTCCAGTGATTCTCCTGCTTCAGCCCCCCATGTAGCTGGGATTACAGGTGCAAGCCACCATGCCCGGCTAATTTTTGTATTTTTAGTAGAGATGGTATTTCACCATGTTGGCCAGGCTGATCTTGAACTCCTGACCTCAGACGATCCACTTGCCTCAGCCACCCAAAGTGCTGGGAAGCAAAATTAATTTTGCCAAATAATATAGCATGATCATGGGAGTGACATCCAGGGGTGGAGGCCACAGGGCCACTTGAAAGTTCCACCTGCCACAGTAGATATGACATGAAGGTTCAGGACCCTGCAGTGCCCTGTAAGATGCTGTAGAAGATTGGGCTTCATTTAGGCACAAAATTTAAGGTTCTGAGACTGCTCGGTGTTTCTGAGAAAAAGGTGAGGCCATCCAGGGGGTTCAGGCAGGGGATGAGGTGGCTATATTTGCATTTTGGAAAGCTCACTGTGGTTGCTGTATGAGTATGACAGGAGGAAGACAAAAGCAGATGCAGAAATTGCTATGTTGTTGTTTTAGGCAATCAAAGATCCCTGTAGTCAATCTAAACAGATCAAGTTTTAATTTTTTCCTCAATCATTTTTGTAAGATATAGGGAAAAACTGGAAACTTTATAAAATGTAGCAATGTAATTTGTAAGTAACCCATGACAACACAGAATATGAATTCATTTCTATTAGAAAATGAAAAAAAGACAGAGTGGATGCAGGAAGCAGTCAGCATCTGTTCTATGGTCCAAGGGTGAGATGAGTGAGACTGGTACAAGGATGCTTCAGACCAGGAGGACAACTCTGTTCTTTTTTTGAATCAGGCTCACTCCCTTTGACCTTGTGACCCAGCTCAAGCCACTGAGCCCACAGGAGCCCCGATTTGACCCATTCAGCAAACATTTATCGAAACCTACTTTGTGTCAGACACTGTCCTAGGTCCTGAGGCTGCAGTGGTGAACACAGCAGAGAGAAGTTCCTCCTCTTGAGGAGCTAGGATTCTTCCAAGGAATGCAGACGAAGAATGAGTGAAGAAACAAAGAGTTTGGCAAGTGGTGATGAGTATTAAGAAGAATAAAGCTGGGTAAGGAGACAGCAAGGAATGAGGGTGGCCTTGGGAGTGGAAGGGCGGGAGTTCTGTGTGACCAGGCGGCCTGTGAGCAGAGAGGATGTGAGGAAGTGTCTGCAAGTGGAACAGTGTTGCAAGCAGAGGGGATTACATGCAGAACAGCAAGGGTATGTGTGTCAGGTTCAAAGGCTGCCAGTAGGGTCTGCAGAAGAAGGTGAGTCCAGAGCAGCCAACAGGGGCAGGATGCAGGGGGGCTCGTGGTTGCATTAAGGGAATTGCTTTATATTCTGAGTGTCAGCACTGATGAGTTTTGAGTCAACCAGAATAGAGTTACGTGGGAGCCTGTCTCGGGTCACATGAGCTCTAACATGCATTTGAGAAGGCATGCTGTTCCCTGGCCGCTGTGTGGAGAACAGAGGAAGGAGTGGATGGGAGCAGTTAGGTAAACTGGAGTGCTGAGATTAGCAGGTCACTACAAGTGTAATAATCCAGGTGAGCCATGCCGGGGGACTGAAGTGGGATCATGGCGTTGATGAAAAGAGTCAAACTCTGTAAAATATTTTAAGAGATTTATTCTGAGCCAAATATGAGTGGCCATGGTCCCTCATACAGCTCTCAGGAGGTCCCGAGAACATGTACCCAAGGTGGTCGGGGCAAAGCTTGGCTTTATATATTTCAAGGTGGCATGAGACATCAATCAAATACATTGGTTTCATTCAGAAAGGGGGGGCAACTGAAATTGGGGGCTTCCAGGCTATAGGTAAATTTAAACGTTTTTTGATTAACAATTGATTGAGTATGTCTAAAGACCTGGGATTGATAGAAAGAATGTTCAGGTTAAGATAAAAGACTGGGGAGGCCAAGTTTTTTTGTGCAGAGGAAGCTCTCAGCTGACTTCAGAGGGAAAGCAGGTTATAAAACACTTCTTATCTTAAAAGGATGCCTGGCTCTTTCTTGACTATCTCCTGGTTCTGAAAAGGAAGGATGGAAAACAAAAGGGAAAGTGAATTCTCTGTAGAATGTGGATTTTTCCCAAGACACTTCTCAGGGCAATTTCAAGGTATGGCAAGGAAATATATTTTGGGGTTAATTACTTTGATTTTCTTCCTTGTCTCGTAGGTTATGCCAGAGTTGGGTTGGAAAGTAAGTCATGATATATAGTGTTAAATAAAAACCATCTGATGAGAATTTATGGTTTGTAGGGCATGACTCCCAAGATACCTTAGATAGGAACTGGGCAAGATAAAACAATCAGAGCTTAGTCCTCAATGGAGATGGTGAGAAGTGGCCATGTCCGGGTTCTGGTTGGCATTGGAGGTGGACACCAAAGGACACACTGATAGATCAATGTGAGGGATATAAGAAGAGGGGAATAGAGGAGGGGTCCATGGATTTTTAACTAAACAATAGGCAGAGTGCGGATGCATTTGCTGGGATGGAGAAATCTGGGGAGAAAGAGGTTGTGGGGTGGAGAGCAAAGGCTTCACCTCGGGACAAGTTGTATTTGAGATGTTTGTTAGACAGCTCCGTAGAGAAGGTCAATACGTGGTTAGAAAGACAAGTTTGGAACTCAAGGAAGATGTCTGGGCTGGAACGTTCAGATGTGTTTTCAGTTCCTGATCATTACGTATCACAGTCAACTGTTTCTGCAAGGCTCAGTCCCATCCTCCCTCCAGTCCTCTGTGCCAGAAGCTTGAAAGGTGATTTAGTGGAGTGGGGGCGTCATGACAGTTGCAGCTCTCAGAGCCCTGATTCCGGATTGGAGCTGAGCCTGGTAACTTCCATTCACTCCATCCTATAAGTCATTACAGAGTCTGCTTTATACATACTCACAGGGCTTATAATTCCCCTTTATGGCCAAGCAAAGTTTCAATTAAATAAAAATAATGCATTTATTTACTTCCCATCTTCTCTGAGAAACTGTAATGTGCTTGAAGATGGGGACAGCACCCGTGACAGTAGCCCCAGCACCTGGCATATTGTCTTGAGTAGAATAATTTAGGAATGTTTGGGTTGCAAGCGACAGAAATCCAACTCAAGCTTAACAATACCGCCCATGTGAGCTGAGAAATCAGGGGTAGGGTGGGTTTTAGGTAGGACCAGATTCAGGCTCAAACCCTAATACTGGGGCTTCATTTGCTTCCAGCTTTTCCTTCCTCCTTCTCTCTACTGGCTTCAGTCTCACTATTCTTGTGGCTACAGGCAGGCAGGACAAACTCCAGCCCTTATTCATAATCCCAGAAGTTCAAGAAAAGGTCTCACTGGGTCTCAGTGGCCTAATTCGGTCATGTTCCTCTCCCTGAGTGTTTCATCATGGAAGGGAATAGCCATGCCCTTGCTGAGTAAGGGCTGGGTCACGTGGCTCTTTCCTGGGATCAGGAGGAGGTGGGGATTCCCCAGTGGAAATTGAGGTGTTTTTCTGAAAGTAAGGTAAAGGATGCCAGGCAGTAAAAACAATGGTTGCATAGAGGTTAAATGAGAAATATTGGTTATGCAGATGAGTCATCTCAAAGGATAATCTGTTACGATTCCTATGTTCCCTAGAGCTTAGAAAGTCTAAATAACTGGCCGGGAGCGGTGGCTCACGCCTGTAATTCCAGCACTTTGGGAGGCCGAGGAGAGCAGATCACAAGGTCAGGAGATCAAGACCATCCTGGCCAACATGGTGAAACCCCATCTCTACTAAAATACAAATAATTAGCTGGGCATGGTGGCATGTGCCTGTAGTCCCAGCTACTTGGGAGGCTGAGGCGGGGGAATCATTTGAACCTGGAAGGCAGAGATTGCAGGGAGCCGAGATGCACTCCAGCCTGGAGACAGAGCGAGACCCCATCTCAAAAAAAAAAAAAAAAAAAAAAAAAGAAAGTCTAAATAACCTGTCTAGGGTCACATGGGAAATGGGTGGTAGATGTGGGTTTAAACCAAATTTCTCGAATCCACCAGCAATACAGTGCTCCCAGCCCCCGTCCTCTGAGGCCCTTCCTTTTACCTTCACATCACGCGGAGGGTCTCTGGTCCTGAATTCTCTAGCATGAAGGGGCTACACAGTGCCTAAGGTACCGTTGGTGAAGTGAATTAAAGCAAAGACCTGGCCTGACAAGCCAGTCAGGGCTCAGACAACTCCTTAGTTTTGCTTGATTTGCAAACATAAGTAGAACTTAACTTGAGCTATTTCTTAAGTTAAACCCCTCTACCAAAGAAAAACAGAATTAAGCTCAATCAGAAGCAGCCAATAAGCTCAGATAACTAGGGACTCTCCACTGGGATAAACCAACTAAAGGCAATTGGATAACTGTAACCAACCGAACATTGTCTTTGCTTTACTTCTGTATTTGTTCTGTAAAAGCCTAATCTTTGCATTCTCTCGGTGGAGCTTCCAGACCACTTCTCAAACACTGTTTGCTCAAATACAGCCATTACATTTGTATTGTGTCTCGGTTCATTTTTTAACATTATCCAGCAATCATTTTAACGGTTTCTGTCTTTTTTTGTCTTGTCTCTCTAGTTGAATAGTAAGATCAAGAGAAACATAAAGAGAGGAAAGCGGCTAGGCGCGGTGGCCGACGCCTGTAATCCCAGCACTTTCGGAGTCCGAGGTGGGTGGATCACGAGGTCAGGAGATCGAGACCATCCTGGCTAACACAGTGAAACCCCGTCTCTACTAAAAAAATACAAAAAAAAAAAAAAATTAGCCGGGCATGGTGGTGGGCACCTCTAGTCCCAGCTACTCGGGAGGCTGAGGCAGGAGAATGGCTGAACCCAGGAGGTGGAGCTTGCAGTGAGCCGAGATGGCGCCATTGCACTCCAGCCTGGGCCACAGCAAGACTCCATCAAAAAAAAAAAAAAAAAAAAAAGAGGAAAGAGAGAGAAAGACATACACAGACATTCATGTACGTGCACGCACACACACACACACACAACAGAAAAATTTTGCTACCCATTTGCTACAGCAGGAGATTCTTCTGACAGGATTTGTAGAATTCATCAAGTGCCAAGTTTAAGCCTCATCCAGCCACCCACCCAAGTTTGGTTGCTTAAGGTTTGCTGATTGAATATGTAATGGCATTTTATATAATTGTTTACTTTTTTTCTCATCTTTTTCCTGTCTCTTTTTTTTCCCCCTATCTTAAGCTTATGCATATTTGTACGTATCTTACTATGCAGCTTAAGGAAAAACAAATGAGAACACATTAGTTTCTATCGGCATAGTCAATAAACAAATAGGTGAATGAATTGAGTGAGCGGCTGTTGGATAGTGACCTCATGATCACGGGCAATCTATCTCGACAAGAGAAATTTCTCGGTGCATTTGGATGTCCTCTGTTGATATATAATTGGTCACTTACTGATTTCCTCCAGTTATGAAGATATCATGCTGTAATATGCTCTTCGCTCCACAGATCCTTTTGCTGACTTCTACGCTATGGATTTATGTTGTTTCCATGAGATGATACAGAGTAGGAAACGTGGTCAGCACCATTCCCCTTGATGGGATGAGGGGCAGCTGGGGAGGAAAGCCCTTTGCAGCTGCCCCGTAAAGAGGCTGATCCAAGAAGCCCCTTCCCAGCCTCATGAACAAGGCACAGCCCCTGCCCCTGAGCTGAAGCCCTGTCCGGCTGCCTCTGCAGAGTCGCTGGACTCAGTTCCACCCAAGCTCTTGGATTCCCTGTTTACATTAGAACAGGTGCCCAAGTTCCTGCCCTTCAGGAGACAGATCTGGATCTCCCAAGGGCATGAGGAGGACAGGCAGGCTTCCGGGTGCTCTGCTTCCAAGTGAGCACTTCTGTGTGTCTGCACGTGCCACGTCCTGCAGTTCGCCTGCTCAGGTAAAGAAAGACGCTACTGAGAAAAGCCTCCTGTACTTGTAAGTAAGCTATTTTATGTTTTCTGCAATTTACCATAAGCATGCTCATCATCAGCCTTAGCTGTGCATCGACTGTAGATACAAAACAACAACAAGAGCTATAGACATTGGCAAAATGCTTCCTATTTAAGGTGCTTCATTGGTCGAGATTCTGTTCCTCTAGTTACAGTCATTCGGGGCCACCCTCATAGCTTTGCTTCTGTGGGTTCCAGCCGCTCTATCTTTTAGTAGATTTTATTTAATTGACTTGTCTTCTTTAATTAAACATTTACTCCTGGTTTGTCCTAAGCCAAACTATCCACGAAATGATGCATTTCATGTGCTAATTCAACTTTCCCTTAGCATGCAGTTAGAATATAGCTAACTATTAAAATAAAAACAAAGCTTAAAAGCAAATACAACAAGCTATAAGCAGTCATAGAAACTTGGTGGTAGATACATGGATGTTCAGGCTACAATTATTTCAGCTCTTCTTTTTTTAATATTCACAATC
The DNA here is from genome assembly GCF_003255815.1 of Theropithecus gelada. Classification (NCBI taxonomy): domain Eukaryota; kingdom Metazoa; phylum Chordata; class Mammalia; order Primates; family Cercopithecidae; genus Theropithecus; species Theropithecus gelada. The sequence goes on along the minus strand of NC_037679.1, from coordinate 87,210,226 downwards.
AAGTGATGGAAAATAAAAAGCAAATGCTTATTCATGCTCCCTAAAATCATCTCTCCTCTCCCAGTGGTATGCACACCACGCTTTGACAATCTGATAACTCTTTGACCTTCATACTTTTTTCCATATCCGGGTAGAATTTGTGCTTTTACTGGCTTTATGTGGTCCTTAAATTACCGCATGATCTAAACTTGAATGAATATGCAGGGTTCATGTTTTCAAGCACATGTCTGGTCCTGCTGGGCATTAGGGTTTCCATCTGCCTGGAGAGAACAAGAAGCTGACCTGGCCTGCCTGCCTCCCCGCGCTGCAAAGAGGCTGGTGTTAGAAGCTGATCTGATCAGGTAGGGTGCAGGCGTCCTGCATGCATTGGGCAGAGAAGGAAGGTGCAGCCTCTTCCAGCACAGGTGCTGAGAGTGGACAGGCCCCGGGGCCTGGCTGTGGAGCACACCAGGATCGTTCACTCTCCTGTCTGAGTTCCCTTTCGACCGTTTCCAGGGGAGCTGGGACCCCTCACACAGTCACTGCTGTCATAACCAATTTGAAGCAGGTTCTCCCACATGTGCCTCAGCGGCACAGGCCCTTTGGGAGCTGGGACAGATCGTTCTGGGCATTGGTCCAGAAGCGCCTAATCTGTGGAGGCAGGGGAGGACTTACTCATAGAGAAATCGGGCAGGGAGGACCCTCGGCCGGCCTTCCTGGGTCTCGTCCCATCCCCGTCTCCTTTCTGCATTGTGTTGATCCTTTCACTCCACACAGCTTTCTTTTAGGACCTACTGAGGGTCCCCCCCTGGAACCTGGCTGAGCTGAGCTAAACTGTTCACAATCCCAGAAGTAACCCTACCCTGACTTAGGGGATAAGAGAGATTCTGTTTCTCTGGAACATCCTGACTGACATGAAACTCATTACAGCATCTGCCTCAATCCCTCCTTCATGCATTCTTTCTTTTTCGTGTCATACTCACCATAGCACTGCCATCCCCATTTTCGCATTATAAAAATAGAGGCTTGGCGTATCAGTTGTTTCTCAAGAAAAAAATTCAGGTGAGAGGCAGAGTCAGACGTGAGTACAGAAAGGTCTCGTTCTGAAGCTTACCCTCTTCTTTTAATTAATTAATTAATTAATTAATTAATTTTTTGAGACAGAGTTTCATTCTGTCGCCTGGGCTGGAGTGCAGTGATACAATTTCGGCTCACTGCAATCTCCACTTCCCATGTTCAGGCAATTCTCCTGCCTCAGCCTCCCTAGTAGCTGGGATTACAGGCACCCACCACTACGCCCAGCTGATTTTTCTGTATTTTTAGGAAAGACGGGGTTTCACCATGTTGGCCAGGCTGATCTCGAACTCCTGACCTCATGATTTGCCCGCCTCAGCCTCCCAGAGTGCTGGGATTACAGGTGTGAGCCACCACGCCCGGCTGCCTACCCTCTTCTTTTTGCAGCTTTTTGTTTTGTTTCACATTTTAATGAACATGCATCTCATCTTTTTAATAAACTGAATTGTCATAAATAGAATAGTGCCTCAAGAACTGCAAAAATTGTTTTTCAATATTAACTTCCGAGATTTCTTTTTATTTTGCAAAATAAATATTAATTTATCTGTAAACCTGACATGATTTACAAAGAAGTGCCTCTCAGCTTTTAAAACTTTGCTGGCTTTGAATTGTTCTATTGGAGATTGAAAACTTTAATTCAGAAAAACACACATACACTGCATTCCTGCCTCTCAAATTTTTTTTTTTTTTTTAAACAGAGTCTCACTCTGTCTCCCAGGCTGGAGTGCAATGGTGCCATCTCAGCTCACTGCAACCTCCACCTCCTGGGTTCAAGCGATTCTCCTGCTTTAGTCTCCTGAGTAGCTGGGATTACAGGCACACACTACCTTGCCCAGGTAACTTTTGTAGTTTTAGTAGAGATGGGGTTTCTACTAAAGCCCATCAGGATGGTCTCAAACTCCTGTCCTCAAGTGATCCACCCACTTGATGGTCAGGATGGTCTCAAACCCAGGATGGTCAGGATGGTCTCAAACTCCTGTCCTCAAGTGATCCGCCCACCTCGGCCTCTCAAAGTGCTGGGATTACAGACATGAACCGCCACACCTGGCTGCTGCCTCTCAAATCTTGATGAAAAATATCCACCAAAGAAGACTGTAACACCTTCCCTTTACATTACTTAGATCAAGACTCACTTCCGTTACTCCATAGACCTCATTTCAGAATCTACACAATGGAGCCCCTGACCAACAGTCACCCTCTTCAGACCATGCTTCTCTTCAATGTCAGTGCAGAAACCTTAAAACAACTTTCTGAAAGAACTCTGAGATTTCGTTCATAAGGGAAACAGAAGATTCTCTGGTAAAGCGTTGAGATGTGATTCATCCCTGTATTGTTTAAGGCCTATGTGCCTGTTGGGTTTGTTACCCATCCATGATTTTTGTAAGAAAAATAACACAACCAACTAGGAGGAAAATGTTGCTCATCTTTCTTCCAACGTGAAGATTCCCTGATCAATCAGTGGCAACTCCATGGTAGAATAAGAAAGGAGGGAGTTAACTGACGGGTGGGCTGGTAACAAGAAGAAAGGAAGAAATGTATGGTGAGAAGATCCAGTGATATCCTTGGCATCTTCTGTTCCCAGCTCTGTGACCATGTGCCTGTGCTCTACTCCTCAGAGCCTCAGTTTCCCCATTTGCCAATGGACAGCCACACCACACAGGTTCATAGGCTCCTTTTGGAAGAGAGCAACATAAGGGAATGGAACTGACTTGTCAAACCCTATAGCATGATGAAAGTGAGGGCCTGGTGCTGGTGTGATTCTTCCTCCTCTAAGCCCAGGAGGGTGAGCAGGGGCAGTTGCCATGGCAGCCAATGCTGTGGAGCAGAAGCACTGCCTGTCTCATCAGAATGGCTGCCCTGAAGTCAGCAGACTTCATGTTGCCTCTAGGAAGTTATAATTTCAGTATCAAGTCACTAGGTTATGCACTGTAATGAAAAATAATCACATTTATGCACTGTACTTTCAACATCTAGAATATCCACAACATAATGAGTGATGTTTGTTGTTTAGAAATTACAAATCATTCTCTCGGTACCACGCAGGTATGTTTTTCTTTTTAATAGGGTGACTGATATGGTTTGACTGTGACCCCATCCAAATCTCATCTTGAATTGTGGCTCCCGTAATTCCCACGTGTTGTGGGAGGGAGCCGGGGGGAGACAATTGAGTCATGGGGGTGGTTTTCCCCATACTGTTCTCATGGTAGTGAAGGAGTCTCGGCAGATCTGATGGTTTGATAAGGGGAAACCCCTTTCACTTGGATCTCATTCTCTCTCTTGCTCCCACCATGTAAGATGTGCTTTTTGCTTTCGGCCGTGATTGTGAGGACTCCCCAGCCACACTGAACTGTGAGTTCGTTAAACCTCTTTTTCTTTATAAATTACCCAGTCTCGGGTAGGTCTTTATCGGCAGTGTGAGAACAGACTAATACAGTGACTTAGGTCTGTCTTCCCAAATCGCTTCTTCAGTGGGCACAGCTCCGTCATCCTGCTGATATATGAGGTCTTGGAAAAGAACAGTTAACCAGCTGACACCAATATCCAAGATTCAGTCCAAAGTATGTACCCAGTTGTTTCAAAGACTCTAGGCTGCTCACGATGGTGGATATTGACCGTTGATCAAGGGACATCTTATAAAGACAAATGCACAGAATCAAGCTACTTGCCACTTATACGTAAGATAAATTTTGGGGAAAATCGCCCTATGCTTTTCTTCATTGCCCTGGGAGCACCTCCCAGGTGGAGAATCCCAAGTCTTCTCCTGCGACTGAAGATTTCCTCCATGTGGCTCATGAAATCTAGGTCGGAAGGGAGTGAGACTCCACCCCTGCTTTCCAGGAGGGTTATTCCTTTAACAAACAAAAAAAAAAAAAAAAAAAAAGGGCTAGATCTGACTTACGGATCCATTCATTTACATTCACAGGACCCTAATTATCCTAAAAGAGCAAGGCTGATTTCATGAAAAACAAAGAGTGCATCACAAATGTATGATCTGCTCATTCAGCAAGTTTAGCCAAGCTCATATTGCCTAGTGTTTCCCTGCTAAAGGTTGCGTTTAGAAGAAACTCTCAGTTTAAAAGGACACAGATCCAAAAACCAACAATACAAATACAAAATTTGTCAGGATTTTCTTTATTGCAAGTCATGGTCATTGCGATGGGGTGATTCATGCTACTGAGAATCCTCATGTGTTCCAAGGTTGACTCAAATAATGCTATCAGGCTGTGACATCTTTGTCTCTGCCTTTTATCTCTGCTTTAATCTGTGTTGGTCTCACCTTTGGGCAAACCTTCTCCAAAAAGGGGCCCATCGACCCCGGACTGCCAATGTCTTAGCAATGCCAGGATAAAGAGAGCAACTGAGGATAAAGGGAGCTGCCTGTGTGACCACGCAGTGCGTTCACCTGGCTCTCTGCCTAGACAGAGCCTATTTATCAAGGCGAGGGGATTGCAATGGAGAAAGAGTAATTCATGCAGAACCAGCTGTGCAGGAGCCTGGAGTTTTACTGTTACTCAAATCAGTCTCCTCAAGCATTCGGGGATCAGAGTTTTTAAGAACTACTTGGTGGGTAGGGGGAAGCCAGTAAGCCAGGAGTGCTGATGGGTTATGTAGGAGATGAAACCATGGGAAATGAAAGCTATCCTCTTGCACTGAGTCAGTTCCTGGGTGGGGGCCACAAGATCAGATGAGCCAGTTGATCGATCTGGGGGGTGCCAGCTGGTCCATCAAGTGCAGGGTCTGCAAAATATCACAGCACTGATCTTAGGAGCAGTTTAGGGAGTCAGAATCTTTCTGTCTCCAGCTACATAACTCCTATACTATAATTTCTAATCTTGTGGCTAATTTCTCAGTTCTACAAAGGCAGTCTGGTTCCCAAGCAAGAAGGAGGTTTGTTTTGGGACAGGGCTGTTATCATCGTTGTTTTAAACTGTAAACTATAAACAACGTTATTCCCAAAGTTAGTTCACCCTGCGCCCAGGAAGGAACAAGGACAGCTTGGAGGTTAGTACCAAGATGGAGTCAGTGAAGCTAGATCTCTTGCTGTCTCAGTTATAATTTTGCAAAGGCGGTTTCACTTGTTCCAACGATATTAATAGCGATGATAATAAAGTCCAGCTTGGCTTAGTCCATCCCTACATACCGAGTCAACCATGATGGCAAGAAATATTGAATATCATTCAGTGGGGGCAGCTCTAGCCATCCCTCCTGGAACAAGAGCTTGGGTGATGCACTTTCTTCTCTTTTCTTTTCCTTTCTTTCTTAACAAGAGCTTGGTTGATGCTCCCTTTCCCTTCTTCTTCCTCTTCCTTTTCTTTGAAACGGAGTCTCTCGCTGTCGCCCCGGGTGGGAGTGCAGTGGCGCAGTCTCAGCTCACTGCAACCTCCACCTCCCAGGTTCAAGCAATTCTCCTGCCTCAGCCTCTGGAGTAGCTGGGATTACAGGCAGGTGCCACCATGCTTGACTAATTTTTGTATTTTTAGTAGAGACAGGGTTTCACCATGTTGGCCAGAATGGTCCCGAACTCCTGACCTCAGGGGATCCACCCATCTCAGCCTCGCAAAGTGCTGGGATTACAGGCGTGAGCCACCGTGCCACACCGGCCTGTGCTTTCTTGAATGTGGATTAAGGTAGTGGTCCCAGAAAGGGCATGGAGGCAGTGGGGAGGCCATGACAGCTCCAGTTTGACCAGTGTTGTGATAAAGATGAGAACACAAAGGCAGGAACTCAGCCCTGCTAGATCACAGGTCATTCCTGAGAGCCCACAGCTGCCCTAAGCGTTGAGGAATGGGTAGAAGTGAGCCCAGTAAAGAGGAAGGAACAGGTGGAATGAATATGGAGTCAAAGGGAGAAGCAGAGGCAGAATTCAGAGAAACAAAGACATAGAAAGAAAACGTGTATTGATTTGGCTTGGCTGGAGCACAGGAGCTAGTGTGGAAATCCAGACCTGCCGGCCTTGCGAAGCTGTGTGCAGAGTCGGAGCTTTATCCAAAGGCTGCTCAGAGGAAACGGGTTTTGCATTTTCGTATTTGCATCCTGGGGAGAATATTTATATTTTAGAAACTCCCTTTAGCAGTAATGAGGCGTTGAAATAATGAAAGCAAAACATGAGCAGAGATCAGCTAATAGTGCAGGAATGTCTGTAAAAGGGTGTGTGGCGGAGTTCTATCTACCAGCACAGTGGAACTGAAAAGAAAACAGTGACTGACAGGACAGGAGGGAAGTTCAGGTGAAGTGGCTGTGTTGTCTGGGGTATACACCTTTGGGTTCCTTGTTGCGTGCCGGGAAAATTTAGAACATGGACACACATGAGGAGTTTAGGAGCGGAGATTTAATAGGCAGAGAGAAGAGAAAGAGAAATAGCTCTTTCTATAGAAAGAGGGGTCTCCGAGTGGAAAGGACCGTGGGCTGGGGGCAAATGGGCCGAATTTTATAGCCAAGTTTGAGGAGGTGTCTGACATAGGGCTCACAGATTGGTTCGATCAGGAATGATGTTTACATAGTGCTCGGGGAAGGCTGGTGGCCGCACCCCAATCTTATTATGGAAATGGGCTTTCCCGTTGATCAGCGTCATCTTGTCTGCTCCTTACTGCGCACGTGGCTGACAGAGAAGGGAAGATGGAGCCGCCGTCTTGAACATGTCTAGTCCCCTAGTTCCTGCTGGCATTCACCCGTGCAGGCTCCCAGCTTGCTTGTCTGTGTCTGCAGCTCGACTTTACGGGCTGCTGTTTGTTAGAAAATGATTTGGGGCTGCTTTTCATTAAAAAAAAAAAAAAAAAAAAAAAGCCTTACTGAGGACTCCCATGCCCTTACTACCTGGCTGAGTGATTTCTTAACTCCTGTATTACAGGGTGTTGGATGACTCCTGGGTTCTTGGTTTAGGAAGTAAGACAAAGGGGGATACGTATGCTTGCAAAAGGGGGTTCTGGAAACACGCATTTGGTATTCAAACCCCAGCGCTGTCCTTATTAGCTGTGCAGCTAATGGGCAAGTTCCTTGCCCTCTCTAAGCCTTAGCCCCTCTATCTGTGAAATGAGGAACAAGATATTACCCATTTTGTAGGGTTCCTGTAAATATAAGTCACTTAGAACAGTCCTGACCATAGTGAGCTTTCAGGAAATGTCAGATGCTCTGATTATTACATTCGTCTTCATTATTCTTTGCCTCAGAGAACAAATGAGGAGCAGCAGAACGGAGCAGGAAGAGGATGAGGACTTGTCTGCTGTGGTCATGCTCAGTGTGACCCAGAGACAGGCCCTGAGTCGTGTGACTTGCAGGTGTGCAGCCACGCGTCACTGGCCCAAACTCACCTTCTTTCCTCCTCCTTCCCGCTCCATCTCAGCCTGAAGCTCCTTCCCTGGAGCAGTCTTTCCATTCTGAAGGACTGGCTCTTCAGAGGTCCCTTGTCCATAAGCAAGAGCCTCTGGCTGGGACTGCACCACACCCTATTCCTGGCTATGGTCCCCATAGTTGAGGCACTGGCTGGAAGCTCCCTGGGATGAGGCTGGACCTGGAGCTCAGGGCATGGAGAGAAGCCCACGAGAGGGGAGGATGGAGAGCACCCTGCATGGTACAGCCAGCATGAGCCATGTTGGAGTCCCAGGCAGAAGGAAGAATATTCACCCCCAATACATAATTCAATCTCAATTGTTATTAAGGTCAAATGTTGTATCACAAAGTTACCCATTTTAAAGTGAACATCTGAGTGCATTAGTATACTCACCATGTTGCACAGCCCTATGTAGCTGCAAAATATTTTCATCATACTGAAAGGAAACCAACAGCCATGAAGCAGTCACTCCACATTCCCGCCCTGCCCACAGCCCCCGAGGACCACCAGCCTCCTTTCTTTCTCTGTGGATTTGCCTATTCTGCAGATCTGATGTAGACGGAATTAGACATCGGTACCCAAATGAATACTCAAACCATGCATGTTATAGTATCAACCAGTCACGACAGAGAAAAGGTGGAAACAACGCAAACGTCCATTGGCAGATGAATGGGTGGGCACAATGTGGTCTATCCACACAATGGAATATTATTAACTATAAAAAGGAACAAAACACCGATACATGCTACCAACACTCTGCTAAGTGAAAAATGCCAGACACAAAGTGTACCTATTTTAATGTATTTTTCATGATTATTTTTTTCTGGAACATTAAACTAAATGAAAAAAAATTGAAAATTGAGAAGCAGGCATATTAAAAGTTGCAGCATTATTTTTAATTTTGAATATTTTACTTACACCCCAAATGAAATTTACTGTATTTTTATTTTCTTGGCTTTAATGAAGGCAACCTCATCAATAGTATTTTCATAAAACCTTCATTAAATTATTAAAATTTCCATAAAGCATAGGTATAAGGGCACACAGTTTTCCTTTTGCCTTGGGCTCCAATATCTCAGGATGGCACTGGTGGACCCTGTCTTTATTTAAAGTTTTGATATTTTGTCCACCATGGATTTTTTTGCATTCATTTTGATTTCTTAACATACTTCATTAAAATAGTATTTATCTTGATTGCTGAGATTTGTGGCACCCCCTTAACTTTTGTGTCCAATGGGAGGGTCTAACTTATGTCCCCTGGCCTGGCTCTGGCGAGGGGACCTCAGAGCCTGTGTCTGGGTTGTTTCAGGGCCGCTGGCTGGTGATCACAAGCGTTGCTGAGAAGGAGCCCGCTCTGACACGGTGCCAGGCGCTTTCTCAGTGCTTTATCCGTGTCAGCTCATTGAATTGTCACAACTGTAGGGAGTCTGAAGTAGAATGTCAGGCCCTTTTTGAGGATGCAGAAATTTGTTCCCAGAGACACTAAGCAGCTTGTTGAGTCACCAGCCAGGTGGTGAGAGAATTGGAGTTTGAACCCAGGCAGTCGGGCTCTGCAGTCCACACTCTTGGCTACCCCATTGTCCTGTCCTGGATGCAACAACAAGCTTGTCTCCAATGTTTGCACAGAACCAGGGTGGCCAAATCACTCCAGTTTGCCTGGAACTCTTCCTGGCTTTAGCAGTAAACTTCTGCACCCCAGGAAAGCCCTGAGTCTTGGGCAAACTGAGATGGTTGGCTTCCCCGTCCACAACAGAGCACATAGATTGGAGTTCGTGGAGCTGATTGGAGTCTTTGGCTGTGTTGTTCTGTCACTGAATCACTGTGTGACTTTGGGCCTGTCACTGGACTCCCTGTGCCTTCATTTCCTCTTTCATAAAAAGGAATTTATGAGATGATTGTCATTCAGGTTAATGATTTTTTAAATCCCTGTTTGGTCTTGGTGTAGATTCAAAAAGAGTGAACCAGGAAACTTAATGTAATTGAAATGCTTTTAGCTTAGAAAAGAACAGAGCAGAGGGTAACTAGCTCAGAATGTTTAGTTGGTGACATGTATTTATGAGATGGAAAAGTCTATGTCTGATGGGGGACAGAGGCTTATCTTCTAGACTGGAAAGGAGAAGGGGATGGAAGAGCCACCGAAGAGGAGAATACAGGTGAGAAGTAGGGTGTGGGCTGTTATTTCTCCTGTACAGAGAAGCAACTTGGAAAGGCACGTGTAACAGGTAGGACAGTGAGAGTAGGGCCAATTAGGAGGGAAACTGGTTTCTCTAGAGGATGAAAGCACACGAGGCAGTGCTGACAAAAACAGGATGTGTTAGATCGGGGATTTCATTCAAGCTGCTGGGAAAAGGGACAGATTATAGAGAAAAAGGCTGCAGAGTGCCTCTCCCAGTACTTACGAGGTGAGATGAGAAAACCAGGCATGTGGGATCCTGCTAAAACCAGTCGAGGATCCCCGTGAGAATGAGCTGCCCTGATAGCTTTTCTGGCTGCTTGGACTTGGAGGCCATCTCCTGGCAATGATTTTATACCAAGAAAGGGAAAGTGCCTTTGCAAAAATTATAACAGTGAGAAAATTATGGCTGTGAAAGAGATCTGTTCTAACCCACCCCCATCTTGCCTTTTTCTAATTTATTTCTGGACTTTTGGGCTGAGCTGACTTTGGAAGACATTTAGCTGATATTAATGGTTCAAAACTCAACCGCCTTTGTAAAGCTAATGAAAGGCCGTCAGGGTGGGGGAGGAGGGGAATCTGAAGTCTGCTAAAGTGTGGACACACATTGTCAGTCATTCTGGCCAATAATCCACCATTATAGATTGACCTTTTGAAATATAATACCTTTTCAGGGTTTTCTTTCTTTCTTTTTTTTTTTTTTTGATATCTGACACCATGTCTCCATGTGGACCAGTCTCGCTCCTGTGACCCCACCCAGAAGTGATTCAATGCAAGAGGACCGCTTGGATTTCCTATGACTTCATCTCTACTACAACACATCAGCAGCAAGCACCCAGTGCCTAGCAACCCCCGGCCCTTACACCACACTGTCTTTGAAAAACTCCTGCTTAGGAGTCTCGGATGAGACTGATTTGAGTGCTAGCTCCACCTCCCACGTGGCACGGCTAGCCTCCTGTCTGTGAAACTCTTTCTTTACTGCAGTGTTGTGGTCTTTATTTGTGCAGTGGGCAGGAAGATCCCCTTGGGTAGTTGCAAAAGGTCACCTGGAAATGAAGTGACTACTAATTAGATATGAATCAACATGGTGAGCAAAGGTCAGGGGAGAGGTTTGCACTGCGGTGATCGATGGTCTCAAGGGGTCGGGTCGGATTTGCAGTAAAAGAGATTTTCCTGGAATCTGAGTGATGAAGAATAACTTGGAAACGTAAACTTGGGAACTTGTCTTTCCTGCTGATGTGTTCCTAGTCTGGGTACATCAACTGAAAAGTGTTCACAAATTGCTTCAACATTCAGGACTGGGATATAGCAATGTTTTCGACTGAATTTTTTCTTCTGTTAATACACTTGTTCTAGTTACTTGAGTGGTGTAGTCACCTTGATTGCTTTTATACTCCTTATATCCACCGAGGAAGGCTGAACCCAGCCTAAACAGTTCAGCCTGGTGGAAGGGAAGCTGCATATTAATCTGATTATACTTATTCCTGAGCATAGTAAGATACTAGTGTGCTTTTACATTTAAAAAATTGTTATGCTGTCGTGGAAGCTTAAATGAATGCAATGCAGTCCTTCTTAATGACATTCAAATGCACCCAATTCCTCTTTTTCCATCACTCCTATCATTCTCTCTAGACCCCACTATCCTCACCTGGACACTGCAGCAGGGCCTATCCAACGCTCCTCTAATTCATTTACCACACACTGCCCACAGTGACGTCCTAAAGTGTTATAGTAACCATAGCACTCACATTTATAAAACCTTTCACTGCTCCTCATTGCCCCAAGAGAGAATGGACATGTGTTTGGGTAGCTAGCAAGCCCTTGGGGGACCTGGTGTCTTTTACTTATGGTGTTTCATAATTTGTGGCTTCCTCCACTTGATACCAGTCTCCAGCCAAGTGTAATCCTTCAACGGCCCTGAACTGACCTTCTTGGTCTTCAGGGATTTTGTAATTCCTGCTGCTTCAGCGTGGACCACCTTCTGTCACCCAGTTCCTCCATACTTGCACCTCCTCCATTCTCTGTCTCGGCTTTCAGATGTCACTGCTGGGGTCTCCTCCTCTGGGAACATGAAACTTCCTAAGACTGTCGGATGATCCCCCAAAGTTAAGAAAGCCTGCTTGATCTGGGCTGGATAATCTGATTATTTAAATAGGAAAGGAACAAAAATTCGGGCATCCTGAGACAGAATCCAGTCCAATGTTGATTTAGTCCAGTGTTTACATACTTAGTGTGTCCTCTCCCTGGAGATGGAAATGTCAGTTATCAGGGGCACTGGATGCTAAGGGCTGACGAGCGGGAGGAAGGCCTTGTCCTTTTGTTTATTTCCAGGGCAGAAGCTTTAGCCACTGTCATCTGTGCAATCTGGTTATAACTTCCCCTTGTTTTATGAGGGCTTCATGAGCCATATTCCACCCTACTTTTTCAAGGTCACTTCTCCATCCATAGAGCCTGTTTGAGGAGCCTTATGCAAGTCAATTGCATGCTATTTTTTTGTTGTTGTTGAGATGGAGTCTTGCACTGTCGCTCAGGCTGGAGTGCAGTGACACGATCTCGGTTCACTGCAGCCTCCACCTCCCAGACTCTCATGCCTCAGCCTCCCGAGTAGCTGAGATGATAGGCGCCCACCACTATGCCCGGCTAATTTTTGTATTTTTGGGAGAGACGAGGTTTCACCATGTTGGCCTGGCTGGTCTCAAACTCCTGACCTCAAGTGATCTGCCTGCCTCAGCCTCCCATAGTGCTGGGATTACAGGCGTGAGCCACCATGCTCAGCCTGTTCGTTTTTTTCTCAGTCCCACATAGAGACACCTTATCTTATTAAAATGAGTGCAGTGACCCTGGCACAGTCCATAACAACCATGCCCCTAAAAAGAAGAACATTAAAAGAGGAAATTAGGAACTTTAGCCTTTTCTGAGGACATTCTGGAAGGTCCATTATGACACATTTTAATTCCCGGGTACAAGGTTCAAGTCCTAACAGAACATTTCATATATTACATTATATATAAACTCTCTAGAGTGGTCTTTATTCTTCATTAGTTTATGGGATAGAAAATTCATCATTAACCTTGACCGTGAATAAGCACCCATTGACGGTGTAGGTAAATGAATGAGCTTGCTTTGTTTTATTTTCAGAATTAAAGAAGTGTGGGTCTGTTGTCTCCTTATGGTAAAGTCTAAGCTTAGGAAACCCTCAGATGTACTCTTTGATCAAAATGATGCTCAAAACATTCTGTTTTTTCAAGGCCCAAGGATCGGTGCCCCCCACCCCACTCTTGTTCATTACCAAGAGCATCCTCACAGTCCATTGGAAAGTCCAACATGAAGTAATTAATTTGTTTTCTATGTTTATCATCTGAATAATAGATTCAGGGCCTGTCCTCTCCTGGAAAGCTATTAATCATACCCTTTGCTGTGTGGCACAGGTTTGATAATGCTGGCCTCACAACCATGCCTGGCTGGACTGGAATTGCGGATGATGTTCACTAACTGCCTTCAGAAACTGTTCAAGACATTTAATGAAGACACTTGTTTTCTCCATGTTTCTCTTGGCGACAAAAAATATAGGCAATAGCTTTTTCCTCCAGATTGCAAGTGCTTTCCTAAATCCTCTGTCTTCTTAATGGAAGAAGATTTCCATCTTGACTCCTATTATTTGAGAGATTGTGAAAAGCAGATGCTCCAAATGTATGTGGTGGGAAACAAAACAAACCAAAAAAGCATTTATGAAAAGTACAAAAAGTCGCACACATAACAAAAGCTAAGCCCTTCTTTTCTTCCTCCCTGGTTAACTTTGGAGCCTTGTTAAAAGACACTCTGAACAAAGAGCTCTTTAGAACAACAACAAGAAGTTTCACCAATGCAGAGAGCAATTACAAACTCTGTTTAAATGGGCCTCAGAGCCACACATAGAGAGCCAGGGTTGCCCAAGGCCGTTCCCAAGAACATTTCTGAAGTTGGGCTTAAAACAATTTGTTTCCATTATCTTTTACTCAAGGTGGGTTCTGGAATAATCTGTGGAATCAATTGCAAAATTCAGCATAAACTTCTCCTTGCAGAAACTCTGGTGACATATCATTTAGCTGAATCTCACTTGATAGATACTAATGAGAAATGCAAGCATGGGTTTGATATACTATGGACTTCCTTTTTGTAGCTAATACAAGCCAATTCCTGAGAAGACATGGATTTAAAACATTGTGTTATATTCATCATTAGACACCCTTTTATTGAATCTACTGTACATCCCTAAATAAAATTACAGAGTGACAGGATTCAACTTCGCATCAATCATCACTTGAAAATGGGAAGAGTGAGAAAGGGTGGCGTCTCCTTGGGGCCCATGGACAAGGAGAAGTTTCTAATTATTAAGCAGAGAAAATGGAATGCGGCTTTGCAAAGGCAAGTCAGAGCAAGCTCGCTCCAATCTGGAGATGTTCAAAAGGTATAGCAATGGCAGCACCTGAAAAAACCTTGATTCTGTGAACTCACTCATGCAATGTAAAGCCCAAACCATGGCTTCATATGTTTGAAAAACTCTAGTGTATAGTGTGCATTTTAATTATAAAAATCAATCAGCCAGGCACGGTGGCTCACACCTGTAATCCCAGCACTTTGGGAGGCCGAGGTGGGCGGATCACCTAGGGTTGGGAGTTCAAGACCAGCCTGACCAGCATGGAGAAACCCTGTCTCTACTAAAAATACAAAATTAACTGGGCGTGGTGGCATGTGCCTATAATCCCAGCTGCTCGAGAGGCTGAGGCAGTAGAATCGCTTGAACTTGGGAGGCGGAGGTTACGGTGAGCCGAGAATGCACCACTGCGCTCCAGCCTGGGCAACAAAAGCAAAACTGTCTCCAAAAAAAAAAAAAAAAAAAAAAAATCAAAAAGGACTTTTCTAGTTTATGGGAATTTTAACTTTTTTATTATAAAGGTAACACATATTCTATGCATAAATACATAAAGTGAAAATTACCCAATGACCAGCCCCTTCAAAGTCCACTTATAACCGAAACACAGCTTCAATCACTTGCCACTTGCAGAGTCCAATTAACAAGAGCCAGGTCCAGTATAAGAAAATGATTTTGTTCCAAAGCTTAGCTTAGGGGAAGAAGTACAGGTGCCTGCCTTTAAGTCCTTGCTTTTAGGGAGGAAAGCAGGGGCTTTTAAAGGAACACTTGGCATGAACAGAATACAGGGGAGGAAGCGAGCAGCTACAGGGTCATTCTGCTGGGTGCTCAAGCTGGCACCATGGCTGGCAGAGTTAGGCTGCCAACTGGCCATTGTCTGGAGATACTTTCCAGGCGGAAGAGAGTTCCTTTGAGGGCATACATTTAGGTTGTAAATTGACTGTTGTCTCCTGAGGCAATCTCCTGGTGGGAGAGAGTTGCACTCTGGAGCTTCTAAGAAAGCACGTGGTTAGATAAGCTTGCCCCGTAGGGAGGGTCTGGTGAAGGGAAGGCAAAGTTATAGGTGCATTTCTAAAGAACTACATAGGAAGTGGGAAATAGGGGAAAAGGGGAAAAGGGAAAACAATAACAAAATAATTTTAAAAAATAACTCATTCTCTCTTAGAAAAATGGGGATACTCAGTGACTTGCCCCCCAAGGGGGAACCAATGTTCATAATTTATAAGTTATTCTACCTAAGTTCTCTCATTATGTCCTAAAAAATCTTTTTGCCCTTAAAATCTACTTATATGACAAATGTGTGCATCTGTATCATCACATTCAAGATGTAGGTGATTTACATCACTCACAAAGTTTATCTTCTGCCTCTTCCAAATTTCCCCCTGCTCTTGCACCTGGGGAAAACTTGATCTGCTTTATTTCACTAAAGATTAGATTTTCTTTTCTGGAGTTTCATATGAATGGAATTGAAACGGGAGAGTTCCTTGACCCCGTCACAGGATGTGTGACAAGGGTGTGGCTCCTTTGTTCAGCCACCGTGTACACTCAACCCCCTCACTGGAGTAGGAGCATGCAGATGGACAGGTCCAGGAGCCAGGTGAGCACTCTTGGGCTCCGGCCTCATGGCAGCGTCCAGGGGTGAGAGGCTGGGACTCCTGAAGCCCAAGTGGGCGCGTGTTACAGTGTGCCCTTTTAGCTTTGCCATCCATGGACGGCATAAGTATTAAACAGCTCAGTCGACCCTCTGCCTTTGGCAAGGGCTAAAGGTGGTGGACCCTCTGCCTTTTGGCTGGGGAACCATCCTCTTCTACCCAGTATTTCCCTGTCTTCTGTCTTTATCGGAATCACATGGTATGTACCTGTGGCAGATGTCAAAATGCACTACCCAGCTCTCCAGCTCTGATAGTCTCAGCTGCTGCGTCTCTTGGCTCATCTCTGGATTTGCCCTGAGGCCACCTAACCCCAGCCTGCCCCAAGCTAACAGCCAAACTCAGCTAGGATTCAAGTGCCAGCCCACTCCCACGGACACTTGTAACAGAATATTTTATCTTGAGGACTGACTGCTGACCTGGATGAAAGTTTCTCAGAATTCCATTGCAGCCTTTGATTCTTCCTACAAAATACTCTTGCCCTCTCCCTCATCTTTCACAGGTATTCAGCTGGTATAATGGTGTAAAGGAGGTTGCTGCCTCCCTTGCTTTGACCTCACTGTCCTTTGCAGCTCTTGCACTGTCTCATCTCATCTGAATGTCTGTTTCTTGGAGGACTTGAAATAACACATTTGTCAGACCTCTCAACCGAAGCTTGGCCATTGTAACCCCTGTGACCTGCACATATACGTCATATACGTCCAGATGGCCTGCAGGAGCCAAGAAGTCTGGAGCAGCCAAAAAACCACAAAGCAGTGAAACAGCCAGTTCCTGCCTTAACTAATTAACCCACCTTACGACATTCTACCATTATCACTTGTTCCTGCCCTGCCCCAACTGATCAATCCACGCTGTGACATTCTTCTTCTGGACAATGAGTCCCATGACCTCTCCACCATGCACCTTGTGACCCCCTCTCCTGCTAACAATAGACAACGACCTATAACTGTAAGTTTCCACTGCCTACCCCAGCCCTGTAAAGCTGCCCCTCTCCTATCTCCCTTCGCTGACTCTCTTTTCGGACTCATCCCACCTGTACCCAAGTGAATAGACAGCCTTGTTGCTCACACAAAGCCTGGCTAGGTGGTCTTCCGTACGGACACGCGTGACAGCATTAATATGTTGGCTTCCTTTCTTTTGCTCAGCATAATGTTTCTGAGATTTATCTGCAATATCGTTTGTCCGTAATTTGTTTTGGTGGTTGTTGTAGTATTCCTCTGCATGAACAGGCCACTTTGTTTATGTATAGTTAAATCAAGCTTAGCCTAAAGCTTCCTCCTTACATATTTGAAGTTCAGCCTAAAGGTTTTCTGTACATCATGAACTGTAACAAGCGGAGGTGTAAACAGACTGTAGCCCACACTTGTGTCAATCACTGAGTTTTGGTCGATGAAAGGTGGACAACTGTTTGAAGCGTGTTCAAATAAGGCAAACACCGAGCTGTAACCAACCTGGCCATTCCGTTCTTCACTTCTGTTTTCTCTACACCATTTTCCCTTTTCTGTCCATAAATCTTCCTCCACGACTGGAGTCTCTGAGTCTACTCTGGCTTGGGAGGCTGCCGGATTCGTGAATCATTCATTGCTCAATTAAACTCTTAAATTTGATTTGGTTGAAGTTTCTCTTTTATCAGTATTCATGCATTGGTGGACTTTTGTGCTGAGTCCAGTTATGGGCTCCTACAAATAAATCCTGCTATGAATACTCATAGACAAGTCTTTAGATGGTTGTACACTTTTCTTTTGCTCGAGTAGATAAGTAAAGGAAGTATGATCCCAGAAATCAGAGGCAGGTCTCAGTTAATTTGGAAAGTTTATTTTGCCAAGGTTGAGGACACACCCATGACACAGCCTCAGGAGGTCCTGACGACATGTGCCCAAGGTGGTCGGGGCACAGCTTGGTTTTACACATTTTAGGGAGACATGAGCCTTCACTCAATATATGTAAGAAGTACATTAGTTCCATCCAGAAAGGTGGGGACAACTCAAAGCAAGGCCCCCCACTGGGGGCTTCCAGGCCGCAGGTAGGTGAGAGACAGATGGTTGCAATCTTTTGAGTTTCTGATAAGTTTTTCCAAAGGGGACAATCAGAATATGCATCTGCCTCTGTGAGCAGAAAAATGACTTTGAATCAAACGGGAGGCAGATTCGCCCTGAGTGGTTCCCAGCTGGAGGGGACCCAAGATACTTTCCCTTCACAGAAGTAAAGTCCAGTCACCAGGTAAACATATGGGTAACCGTTTAAAAATAAATGGACAGTTTTCCAAAAGTTTGTGTCATCTTATGTCCCCATCAGAAGTGCGTGAGAATTGAAATGGCCTCATATCCTAACAATTTTTATTTTTATCTTTTTGAGACAGAATTTCACTCTTGTTGCCCAGGCTGGAGTGCAGAGGTGCGATCTCAGCTCACCGCAGCCTCTGTCTCCTGGGTTCAGGCGATTCTCCTGCCTCAGCCTCTTGAGTAGCTGGGATTACAGAATGTGCCACCACGCCTGGCTAATTTTGTATTTTTAGTAGAGACAGGGTTTCTCCATGCTGGTCAGGATGGTCTCGAACTCCCGACCTCAGGCAATCTGCCCACCTCAGCTTCCCAAAGTGCTGAGATTACAGGCGTGAGCCACCATGCCCAGCTAACAATTGGTATTTTTGCATTTAGCCATTCTAGTGGAGTGTGGCGGTGTCTCATTGTGTTTTTAATTTCCATTTTCCTAATGACTAATGATTTGGACACGTCTGCTCTTTGTCCATTGTATATCTTCTTTTGTGAAATGTCCAAAGGATTTGTCTATTTCTACTAGGTTGCTTATCGTAGTACTGAGTTTTAATATTAGTATACTTTATATATTCCAGATGTAAGTCATTTGTCAGCTACATGAATTGTGAATATTTTCTTCTAGTCTGTGACTTGTCTTTAACTTATATAATGATATCTTTCAAGGAGTATACACTTTTAATTTTGATGATGTCAAATTTATCAAATTTTTCTTTATGTTTCCTGCCTTTTGTGCCCTATTGATCAAAATCTTTGCCTGTCCATGGTCATATTTTTTGTCTATATTTTTTATTTAACTGTATAAAGATTTTAACTTATACTTTTAGATGCACAATAGTTTTCAGTCAATCTTTGAGTATTGGGTGAGGTAGTGGTTGATTTTTACTTTTTATCCAATTGTGCCCCCACCATTTGTTGAACAGACTTTATTTCCTATTGAGTTACACTGTCAGACTTATGAAAACCATACACATGTGGATATACTTGTATATTCTCTGTCCTATCATCAGTTATATGCATACACACAAACACAAGCACATAGTGTACTTTGTTGGTTACAATAGCTATACAAAAAGTATCCTCCAAATTAAAATGTGAAATTAAGGAAACCATACCATTCACAAAATATCTAAAATCATTAAATACTTAAGGATAAATCTGACATTTGTGAAAGACTTGAACTCTCAAAAGTACAAAATACTGCTGAGAGAAATTAAAGACTGAATCAACAAAGCTATGTAATATTTCATGCTCAAGGCTGTCGTGCCTCCGTATTAAGATATGAAATATCCCCAAATGATCAATAGATTCGATGAAATGCCAATTAAAGTTTCAGAAGGTGTTCCTTGTAGAAATTGCCAAGCACATTCTAAAATGTATATGGAAATAGAAAGCACCAAAACAATTTTGGAAAATGAAAATTGAGCACCCTAAAATTTACAATAATCATTGCAATGTATCTCAACTTATCTTGAAATAATATTGACATTTCATGTGTGTCTGAAAATGTACAAGGGCATACTTCTGTTCCTCCCCCTCATCCTTTGTGCTATTTCTTGCCACATTTTACTTCCACAAATATTGCAAATGCTATAATTCATTTCTCTCATTTATACTTTAAAAAGGCAATTACCTTTTGCATTAACTTAGAAATTAGAAAATATTTACATTTATATTTACCCACCTACTTACTTCCAGTACTTTTTATTCTCATGTGTAGTGGATCTTTTCCCCAAAAGAATTTCCCTTAGGGTATTGCCAGTCTGCTTCTAATGGATTACTTTAGCTTTTGTCTGAAAAGTCTTTGGCCTTTATTTTTGAAAAAGATTTATAGTGCATACACAATTCTAAGTTGATGGGGTTTTTCATTTCCTTATTTCACTGCACTTTAAAGATGTTACTCTTTTTTCTTTTGGACTGTGTGGTTTCTGATGAAAATTATTTCCTAGGTATGTTCTGTAGGACATAATTTATACACATATAGATTTTCTTTTGCTGCTTTTAAGATTCCTTTTTATCACTTGTTTTCAGAAATTTTATTATAATGAGTACCAATGTATTTTTCTTTATGTTTCCTTGGCTGTGGGTTTATTTATCATTTTAAATCTATGCTTCATAGTTTTGATAAGATTCGGAATTTTTTAGCCATTAGTTTTTCAATTATTTTGGATTCTTACTCCTCTCTTTGTGGACTCCAATTGATTTAGAAATTAAATACATGATAACCACACAAATATTTCAGTGGAAGGCGGTAATAGTTATATAGATACTGCAGAAGAAGACATTACTTTTCTTCAGCCATCAAAAATTATACGTGTGCATCCAAAGAAAAAGTCGCAAAATGAAGCACAGAGAGAAATATGTCTTTTTTTTAAAAAAAAGGCGAAACAAAAAACAGAGTTTCAGTGCCCTTTGAGGCAGTACAAAGCAGTTTAATACAGATTCCATTTTTCTTCTCATTACATTCATATTCTTCATTAAATCCTTGAGTATACTCAGTATGTTCACAATAACTCTTTTAATGCTCATATCTGCAGATGCCATCATCTCTCTCATTTATGGGTCATTTCTACTGACTTATTTCCTTCCTGTGTTTAGGTCATGTTTTCCTGCTTCTTCACATGTCTTGTAATTTTTAAATTGAAAGCCAGACAGCTTAAATTTTGCATGGGTGTATGCTAGATTTTCTTTACTTCTTATGAAATACATTGAAGTTTATTCTTTTTATATCAGTTTGATGTTTAAGTCTTGTTTTGAACCACTTTTAAGACTTGTCCAAAGCACCCTTTAATCTATAGCTAATTTAGCTCTGCTTCTAAGGTATGGCTCTTCTCTACTGAATGCCTTATGTATAAACAAAATAATTCCCCACCCTTTTTGACCTCTGGTCATTTTCATCATACAGCTCCCTGGCAATTCTAATTTCCCCAGAAGTTTTTGTTTATTCAACCTGTGAGTTTTTTCCCAATACTCATGGAGATTTTTATCAGCTGAAGACTCAAGCGTGCCTATGTGCACATTCGTGGAACTCCTGCTATGCACAGCTCCTTCCTTCCAGGTACTCTGTCCTGTAAGTCGTAGGAACATCAGCCTTCCCAAAGTCCAATCTCTTTCTCCCCAATTCTGTGAGAACAGGTGGCTCTGTTTGGGTTGACCCTCCCTGCCCTGCAGCCCAGAAAGTGGGAGTGATAGATATCATCTTATTTGATTTTCTTTTTTCAGGTATCATAGTCTTGCCCTGCCTATTGTCCAATTCCAGATAACTTGTTTCCTATAAGTTGCCCAATTATAGGAATATTTCTGTTTTAAATTTGTTTGCTGTAAAAAGGTGATTCTGGGTTGTTTTTCCCTCCTATGGCCAAGACATAAATTTTCCTCCTATTTATTTTGAACATAAAAACAGCTTTCCATGTTTTATCCTCCCATTTTCTTCCTCCTCCTTGTTATTTCCCCTCTCCCACCTCCGTTATACCCTTATCATGACCAACATTATTACAAGCAACAGCTAATGTTTTTTTCCAGGTGCTAAGCCAAGTATGTTACTTGCATTTTAAAATTTAATTCTCTTGCAGGGTAAAGATGAATAAATTCTGTGGACCTAATGTACAGCATGGTGATTATAGTTAATAATAATGTGTTGTAACCTTGAAATTTACTGAGAGTAAATATGAAGTGTTCTCATCACAGGCATGCACACACACAATGTAACTATGTGAAATGATGCACATGTTAATTAGCTTGATTATGATAATTATTTCTCAATATATATGTGCCAAATGATCACATTGGACACCTTGAAAATACACAATTTTTATTTGTCAGTTATATGTCCGTAAAGCTGAAAAAAAGAAAAACACAAAATTTCATTCTAACAACAGCTCTCAAACTAGGCTGCCAGGACTCCCTTTATCTTAGCCCTCCTGATACATGTGGTCATATCTCATCATTCTCAGCCTTCCAGACAACGCTGCAAAGATGCTGATTTAACTCTGTCTCCTAAATGCACAAATATGTGCCCCTCTTGTCAGATGGGGGTCTCTTTACTTACATTTTATTTTATTTTATTTTCATTTTTATTGAGATGGAGTCTCATTCTGTCACCCAGGCAGGAGTGCAGTGGTATGATCTTAGCTCACTGAAACCTCTGCCTAATGTTCTGAGAGAAGAAAGGAGAATCACTGGAACTCCTGCTTCAGCCTCCCTAGTAGCAGGGATTATAGGTGCCCATCACCATGCCAACCTAATTTTTGTATTTGTAGTAGAGATGGGCTTTCACCATGTTGGCCAGGCTGGTTTTGAACCCCTGACCTCAAGTGATCTGTCCTCCTCAGCCTCCCGAAGTGCTGGGATTACAGGAATGAGCCACTGAGGCCGGCCTGTAACTCATTTTAAAGCTATTCATCAGGCTAAACCTGGCTCAGGATTCTGTTGGTCTTCATATCCTCTAAGAATCTTCCGTGGTGGTCTTCGTGTTCTCCCCTCCCACCCTCACTTTGCTAGGTTGAATTAGGCCCCGGCTATATGCACAATTTTATTCCAACCCATGCAGAGCTCTCCCATAATTCCTGCTGTTTATACCAGACACTACTTTGTACTTTCTCCGTTCTTCCCTCAGAACGTTAGTGTGAGGTCCATCAGATTCATCTCTTTGTTTCCAACGCCCAGCACAATGCCAGATGAAGTGGCTGTTAACTGAATTCTAGCTGTATTAATGGATACATGCATGAAAGGATACACTTTTCTCACTAATAGTCTTAGCTTCATGGAACCAAGGTCATTCACATTCACTTACATAGCCTACTCAATCGGAATCTGCTAACCTCCTCGTCCTTAAACACAGAAACAGTTTCCGTATTCCTATTGTACACAATTGGTACTCATTAATGCTCTCTTAATTAATCCCCTGAGAAGTGGGAACCATACAATCCAATTGACCAATTGAATCTCTTTTCCTTCTGGAGCCAGAGGAATGGGGATATTAAAAGTTTCCTGAATCTCATTATCAGTTCAGAATTTTAAGTGTGTGTCCATGCCCGCTATCACCCCTGGAGCATCATGACATGAATGAAAGCCCGGTGCTTCCCAGGTTACACAGGCTGGTCCCTTATTTTGTAGAGGGTTTAACTGATACTCAGACTCTGACACTCTCTAACATCATGTGATAATTTAGTTGCAGAACCAGGATTAGAGCGTATGTCCTTCTTGCTTACCCAGCATAAGCTTCCGTCTCATTTGTGTCCTAACTTTGCTCTAATTTCATCTGATTTATGCATATATTTTGCTATCTATCATTTATTAATTCATTAATTCATTCATTTGATAAACAAGTATTTTATCTGTTATATATGCCAGAAAAATACTCAGATAAATAAGAAACAGACTCTACTGTCTTCTTCAACTATTCAGCTTCTATTCAACATTGCTTCAAGCATTTATTTATTTCAACACCATCATTTTTAAAGTTGATACATACAAATACAGCATATCTGAGTCTATACAATGGCTAGTTCAAAATTGATCTGAATTTTATCTATATTTCTTAATTTCTGATTTCTTTTTCTTTGAGCTGAATGACTGACATTTACTCCAAAACTTATTTTATTTAAAATGAATGCTTGATTTTTAGTATTTAGAAAAATATGAAATATATAAAATGCCCTCTGGTATACTTGAATTGCATTTTCTTCCTATCACAAACATTGAATTCTTTTCAAAGTATAGTTTAATGTGCCTATGCAATCGTGCACAATGATATATTCTAGGTTGGCCTCATGAATGAATTTTGAGAAAATGTCCTATTCCCAGCACTTTCACATTGTATGGGGAAACAATTTTTTAACTTTGTATTTGATCGATTGATCTTAGTGCTTTGAAATTGGGCTAAGTATTATAGATGACCATACATGAATAAAAAATATCCATGACTGTGCTCCCTGGCGCAGAGAGTGAAAATAAAGTTGTCTTAGGTTGCAGGACTGGTTCCTAAGACAGCTCCGAGATCAGTGCTCAGGGAGTGGCTGCCAGCCGTATCTCATGCCTTTGAATCAATAAGAGCCTGAAAATCATTTCAGATTTCACACTCCCGCTTTGCTCATGTTTCTAGCTGAGAAACTGCTTGTACCTACAAGACAGTATAATTTGTTAAATCCGTCTGATTCTAAGTGTAGCTACCCACAGAAAATTCAAACTCTGTTCTCTTCATATCACACTTTGATCTGAGGGCAGCTAAGCCCTATAAAATACTCACATAGGTAATGTAACCTCTGGCTTTGACCCGTGGAATTAATGCAGGTGAAGCTCAATTTTACCTCTGAAAACATTTCAGCACGATGCCAGAGCAGGTTTCCACTGCTCCCATTAATTGATGATAATACGATACCACTTTCATTTGAACATAAGGAAAACCTCCATCATTATCCTTGGTGCCTGGGACATTCCCCATGGGGCCTGGGTTCGATTTCTTTCTGTAAATCTCCCTTACTGAACAAACGCAGGAGCACCATCTGGCTGGTTAGGATTTCAGAAGGTCTCTGTTGAGTAACAGGAGTCAAGAGCTCCACCAAACTAGGAAATAACCTAGAAGTGATGCCTTCTTGCAGTTTCAGGGATTCCATTAAGAGTGACAGGTGACTTGAGGATGTAGGGAGAGGAGAGTAAATGCAAAGTAGTCTCTGTCTCATTTCTGCCAAAACGTTCACGCCCAAAACTTTACATCACAATGTTATCTAACTGAATATTTGCATTTCTCATTCTGGATTGATAATGCAAGCAAGGCATATACTTATTAAAATATCCAGTGCTTCAGTTTACTTATCGATGTCAGGAAGGTAGGTGCTAGGGACAGGAATGGCAAGATGTTAATGGATGGAATTGAATGAAGCTTCTTCTGCATATTTGTGGCAATCAGAGAGCTATATATGTCCTTAAGTGATCTAAGAATTGCAATGAGCCACTGGGTGCAGTGGCTCATGCTTGTTATCCCAGCACTTCGGGAGGCCAAGGCAGGTGGATCACCTGAGGCCAGGAGTTCGTGACCAGCCTGGCCAACATGGTGAAACCCTGTCTCTACTAAAAATACAAAAAAAAAAAAAAAAAAAAAATTAGCCAGGTGTGATGGTGCACACTTGTAATCTCAGGTACTTCGGAGGCTGAGGCAGAGAATCTCTTGAACCTGGGAAGAGGAGGTTGCAGTGAGCCGAGATCATGCCACTGCACTCCAGCCTGGGCGACAGAGCAAGATTTCATCTCAGAAAAAAAAAGAAAAAAAGAAAAGGACTCGCAAAAGTCCTCTAAGTATATCAGGGAAATTGCAAGCCTGGAGGTGTGTTTCAGAAGTCCCCAGGGATCTCAGATCCTGCCCCCAGTTCTTTTTTTAACTGGAGGCAGCCAATGTACTTTCTGATAACATAATGCTTGGTACAATCAATTGGTTTGTGCTAATGTGGATGCCACAGTCCCTTCAATGTGAGTCCATGCAGCACTAGTGGGTGGCCTTTACTGAAGCTGGAAGAGAATGTAGTAATAATCAGGACCTTCTCAGCATAGGCTATGTCCAAACCTTGTTTGAGTGGTATCCAGAAATCTCACGATATCATTATAGCCGAATAGCCTCAGAAATGAAATCAGAGTTTGAGTAGATGTGTGATTCTCCGTAGTCATCTGGAAACATATTTGTGTTTGTTTAGTATCCATTGTGTGGTGGTGGCAGGGAAAGTATCTTTTCTGAACCGATAATAAGGTGAAGTTCCCGCAAAACCACCCCTGAAAAAGCCTCTTTCATCATGATTAAGATCAGATGCATCACTGTGAAATGATGCCAGTCAATGCCATTTTAAGAAGCATCCACCATTCAGATAACCCTCTCTGTGACAAAGAAGGACAGAGACATTCAGTATGGATTTTGTCATTATTCTGGGGTTTGGCCTCTTAATAGCAAGCATTTAAGGTGAGATAAATGGAAAAAATGCCTTGATGTAATGAAGATGGGTATCTGTGTCCGAGAACAATATTTCCAGAAAAGAATTACGCCAAGAGCTTCTCCTCATATTACCAAGAGGAGTGATACATCTTTTAAAAAGTTACTTCAGTAAGTTCAAGGATAATGAAAAACTATCCGGATGTTAAAGAGACATGGAAAGAATGTGAATTAAATCATTTCACAAAATGAAAATGCATAATTACTTATATAGAGGTGTTAAACAAGTGAAAAAGTTGGAAATATATTACCCTGGCATGCTGAGTGTTTTGAGTTAAAGGTATTTGAAAAATAGCAGGTGCAGGAAGATTATCCTGACCTCTTTTCTGTGTCTTCAAAGCAGATGAAATTCCCATGTGAAATTCACCTTCATTATCCCAAAAGAAATAGCATCTTTATCCTCAAGGACGAGAAGTGGAGACCAAAAAGAATTCAGTACAGACTTTGTGAAAATAACTCCTGTCTCTTATGTCTTCCCACACAGTTTAGCCGCTTCTTCACAACTTTCTATTCTTTGTCCAATCCAGTATATAAGTAACTCTGTCTAACTGCTTAAGACTTTTTTTTTTAATGACGGCCCCCATGCCACGTAAAACTTGTATTAGATATATTTGCATGCTTTTCTCCTTTGATCTATCTTAAATTTCAATTTAATGTTCAAGCCCATCTGACAAGAAGCCCTAAATGGGATCCCCACTCCCCTACCCACACATGAAACTCAGTGAATTATGAAAATAGATTATTCGACCTCTTAACTCTAAAATTTTACATATGTAAGTCGGGCCCCCAAAACTTTTTAAACACTATTCTTATAATTTGAAAAATGGGTCTGGTCCCTTCTATTTGACTATGACATGTAGTAGATACTGCAGGGCCCACCCAGATCCCCTCACCAGGAGCTGCCAGAGCATTAGCTGCAGACAGCTCAGAGCTGAGTCCCTCTCTGGGAATGTCACTGGCCAAAGGAAAGTGTCTCTCAACGTTAGGCACCCTCCCTGCAGCAGCCAGAATCCAGTAATGGTAGGCGGCGGAGAAACAGTTTACAAAGGCCCAACCCCATTGCCTCGATCAGGTCAACTCTGAAAAGCCAGCTCAGCATCAGGGGCTCCCCTGGGATTCCTGGGGGCTGATGCCACAACTCACCACACATCACCACCTTCTACAGGTAATTCCTCCTCCCTGACTGCCTGGCAGATGCTGCCTTTGAGAATCCTGCCCAGTGAACCTCCGTCTTAGAGAACGTTTCTAGCACACCTAAACTGAGACATTTTATGAAGAGGATTCTGTTCACAAATCAATGTACACCCAGGAGCACACTGTGCAAGCATCTGTGTGCTGGGTACAGTAGGACACACAGGGAAAGATCAAAACATTCCTATGCGCCAGAGGATGCAAATGCATGACAGTAAATCGACTGAGTTGAGCTCACAGATATGGTTCCTTTGATTTGCCTGAGAGTTTAAAAAATTTGCATTCATTGACAATGTGTAATATCAGGATATTTTACATTAAATATGAGATATATACACTTCTTTAAAAATGAAAATCTGAGATGTGGCAGTACTGGTATGCATTCCAACAGCCACAATCAGCTGGAGATAAGGTAGTAGCCACTGTGCTCTTTAGACAGCATGAGAGGTCTTTAGTGAGCCACAGTCTCCAGCACTCCCTATTGCCCCACACCAGTTAGTTTCATTCATCTGTCTAACGCGCCTGGCCCCTGCAGGCATTTGAGTTTGTGACTTCTCATCTTGTCTATGACTTCTGTCTCTGCTAGAAAAAAACTTGAATTTCTCAAGGCCAGAAACTGTTAATCCTGTTCCAAATTTTTCTCCTCCCAGAAACTTGACTTTTAACCTATGAGAGTTTATTTAACTGGTGACTCAGATATGTCTATTTAGCTGGTTTATTTAACTGGTGATTCAGATGTGTCTGCTCAGGGAGAGAGTGACTCCATGGCTGATAGTCTGTAGAATTTAAGTCATTCATTTATTGTTATCCTATTTTAAAAGTTGGACTGCGGGTACATAATTAAGTTAAACTTTTCTGTTGATAACACATCAGTGGTCTGTGTAAGGCCTTCTTCTTTTTTTATTTATTATATTAATTTGATTGCATTCTCTATTCTCATACCCATTCCTACTTAGTCCACAAGCACAACTTGAGCATGTGGGTATTTGTCCTTAATACAGTGGGGTGTGTGTGTGTGTGTGTGTGTGTGTATGTGTGGGTTTTCATTTACAAAACTGGTATTTGCTCACATTCTTTTGTCCAACATTTTTCAATCAACGTTGTTTTTTTCGATATGTCTCTGATGTGCATGTTCACCTGGGGAATTTTCTTGGTTGTGTGAATGTATTTGAACCTAAACTTCTAATTATCTAAAAGTCCACCGTCATAAAATATTTCCTCAACCCTTGGTATGTAAGACTTGGGGTCATGCACAAGTCTGTGGCCCCTGCTTCTAACACAGGACTCGGCCATTCCTTTCTATGGACACAGCGCGCAGAGTGCTAGTCACTGAGCACGACTCAGAAAAACGGAAGCATTCTCCCGGTTTCCTCTTAGTGAAGGGTGCTTTGGTATTGATTCTTGTTTAGAAAGATACTCCCCCCGCCCCCCGCTTTTTTTAATCCTCCAAGAATGGAAATTTCACTCTCTTCTTGACGAAAGACATCTGTCAAGACCCAACTTAAAACCCAGGTCTCTCAAATGCCCAGATTCTCAGTTTCCAGGAGAAAGCTGAGTCCAGAACCACCGACTATAATTCCATCAGCTCTTCCCTGCAGCATTTCCACGACCTGTGCCTACCCTGGACAATGGCCCTTCCCTCCTATGCCATATCCTCCCCTTCAAACCACAAGGGTAGGGGCAGTGTTCTAGTTATTTTGTGACTCCCACAGTCACAGCCTGGTACAGGGCTTAGCGGCAGATGACCAGGAAACATTGACTGGAAAAGCAGACGTCATTTTTTTCTGATGAGAGCTTCAGTTCCACTGACTTCTCCTCCTTCAATTTGCCTGGTCTTCCTTACAATTGGGAGTTTTCTTGTGCAGTGCAATCAGCCACAGATAGACGCATAAGAAAGTGTGCTGGGCGAATGGATCTGCTTAGGATACATGTTTGATCATTGGAAAAGTCAAGGTTTATGGCACATTAATGAATGTGAAATACGTGTTGTGGCATCTTTTATCCCCTCTGCAGCAGCATTACTGAGGAAAGATAAAACAAGCCCATGAGTACACTCTGAAAATAGCAACATAACTCAATCATGTGTCCTCAAAAGAGTTTGACTTAAAATTGAAAGAAACTATTTTGTCTGTTGTTAAGAATATAAAAGTA
Organism: Theropithecus gelada; assembly: GCF_003255815.1. Classification (NCBI taxonomy): domain Eukaryota; kingdom Metazoa; phylum Chordata; class Mammalia; order Primates; family Cercopithecidae; genus Theropithecus; species Theropithecus gelada. Next base: position 87,181,022 of record NC_037679.1, on the reverse strand, counting down.
GGACAAGCTATAGGAGATCAATTTTAAATCATCTGAAGCTACAGGAAAGATTCTTCCTGAAGCTTTTTTCAAATGAGGTAATGTGTTTTTCTGTCATGGCCTTTTAATAAAGAAATCATGCATTATGCAAATGTTAACATTGAAACCAATTATGAGCAATTGAAGTTAATTCTTTTAAGAACATAGAATTGAATATGACCTTCTTTTTATGAATATAATGCCTTTACCAAAATAAAACAATGAGAGTTATGTCTTATGCATTAGCTCACACTGTTGGAGAAAAAATAATTTTCTATTTTTCTCTTTTTGGATGACAGCACATTATCAAAAACTTTTATGTACAAAATATTATTTCTTTATTAGTAAATGTAGGGGGTTCAACAATGACAGGCATTGTTTCACAATAACTGACATCAAAACACTGGGAGTAATTACACCATCCTCATTATACAGATGACAAAAGTTAAGCATCAAAGGTTTATTTGGCACTCACAGTAGGTCAAAATAACCTGAAATACACCCAGTGTTGAGACTTTTGTTTAAAATGAGTGAATATCCAATAGGATAGTAAAAATGTAGTGTATTTTAAATCTTTATTTTTAAAAAATAATGCTTTATTTTATTTTATTTTTTTATTTTTTGAGATGAAGTTTTGCTCTTGTTGCTCAGGAGTAAAATGGAGTAAAATGGCCTGATCTTGCCTCACTGCAATCTCCGCCTCCCAGGTGCAAGCAATTTTCCTGCCTCAGCCTTCCAAGTAACTGGGATTACAGGCATGTGCCACCACACCTAGCTAATTTTTGTATTTTTAGTAGAGATGGGGTTTCTCCATGTTGGTCAGGCTGGTCTCGAACTCCCAACCTAAGGTGATCTACCCGCCTTGGTCTCCCAAAGTGCTGGGATTACAGGCGTGAGCCACCACGCCCAGCCAGTAATGCTTTTAACCCTTATAAAATAGAGTATGATATTAGGATGTATTATAATTCACAACATAAATCTAAGGGGTGTGCATATATTTAACTTCAAGGGTTCACACTTGAGACACTTCACGAATATGAGGTCAGGGTCTCCCTTCTCGATAGGAATCGACTTATTTGTGTATCCTCGACCCCTGTCCCCTTTTCCTTTGGGAGAGTCCTGGACTGAAGGTCATGGGATTATGTATGCACTTAGTTTTAGTTTACGGTGACCTTGGACAAGACTTTCCTCTTCTCTAGGTTTCAGATCCAATCTGAATGGCACAGGTGCCAAACAGATAATTTCTAGTCTGTGACTCTAAAAAAGATGTTATAGCTCTTTGTACCAAGTCTGCTCTGCAGACATGTGGCACATTTTATTACGCTTAGGAAGTGTTTTAAACAGTTTCAAGTAAGTCTTTTTAACATTTTAAGATTTTGCATAAATATCCAGACTTCCTTTGTCTCCTGGAGCATCTGAGGTTTTGGTGCACCAGCCTGCATTCCTGCAGGGCCCCAGGGTGGGAGCTGGGCTGCCGTTCCTGTTTTCCACACCTCGGGCACCCCGAGACTCTGGTCTGCTGGTTCCCCCACCCCACTGATATAGGAGCTACAAAGAAATTAGTTAGGAAGTTAGTGAGGGTAACAAAAAGCAGACCCCCAAATCATTTCTTTTCAACGAAGAGCAGTCTGTAAAACGAAGCTGCAGACATAGACAAGGAAGCTGGAGCCTGAAACCCGGCACGGGGGAATGCCAGCAGTTGTGCCCATAGAAAAGGGCTACCTGAGGGCCAGGCGTCTTCAACATGGACGCTCCATCTTCTCTTTTCTTTGTCAACCACGTGTGCAGCAAAGGAGCAGGCACCACGGCGCCAGCCAGGTAGAGACGCCGTCTGCGTAGTAAGAGATGAGGCTGGGGCAGCCAGCTGCTTTGTGCGCTTTGTAAATGGCACACCTGGTCCAACCAATCATTGGGCACTATGTAAACCAGACACTGCCTCTTCAAGATCGTCTATAAAAACCCCCGTGCGTTTCACCTGGAAACTGGACGACCCGCTCGAGAGCCCCTGTCCGTCTGCAGGAAAGAGAGCTCTTCTCTTTTCTCTTTCCTTTGCCTATTAAACCTCTGCTCTTAAACTCACTCCTTGTGCGTGTCCTCATCCTCTATTTCCTCAGTGTGCGGCAACGAGCCTTGGGCATTAGCCCAGATGCACGGCAGCAGGACGAGCCGCGGACAACACCCCGCAGACACCGAGGTAGTGAAAGGAAGTGGCTTTTAATCAGCTGGAAGCATCAGCAGACTAACGTCTCAAAATCCGAGCCTCTCGAGTGCACAATTTCTGTCCCTTTTAAGGGCTCACAGCACTAAAGATTTTATATGGACGGGCCGTGATTGATTGAGCAATCGAGGGGGTATGTGACAGGGGCTGCATGCACCCTTAATCAGAGTGAAACAGAACAGAACAGGAAGTTGCACAGTGTCCTTCCATACAGCGTCTGGAATCTATGGGTAACATGGGTTACTAGGTCATGGGTTGAATTTTAGCTATCAGGCTAGGTCAGGCAGGCCCAGGCCTGGTTCTGGGTCTGGTTTTGGGTCTGGTGTCTGGCACTGGGCTGCCTGCCTTTGATTTCGCTTCCTTGTTTCTTCTTAAAACAGGTACTGAGTATAAAACAATATGGGGGGGGGGTCTCTTTCTCTCTTCTGTCAGCGCAACGCCGCTTCACCACGTCCATTCCTCTCTAGGCTGAGATGGTGTCACTGCGATAACTCACTTTGCTTGCCCTACTGATTATCTTTTTTTTTTTTTTTTATTTTTTTTTATTTTTTTATTTTTTATTTATTTATTTATTTTTTTTTAAATTTTCCTACTGATTATCTTAAAGTGGGGTCTTTCTTGTGCCTGTGTCTTTCTCAAGACAGCACCCGTGGTCAACTATAAGAACTGTTAATTCCAAGAAAAGAAGCCCTTGTACTCATTTCAGTTTGCAATCCTTTTCTCGTGAATATTGAAAGATTCCTTAAATCTGGGCTTCTTTTCTCTGAGCAGAAACCCCCTAGCACCAATCCCATTAGTCTAGGCTCATAGACTGTATTTTTCTTCTCTTTTTTAAATAGTCTTTGTATTTCTAATCTAAATTTGTTGCCCAGATTCGGTTACAATTAAACATTCATATGCAGGGAATTGGGAAGAGGCAGAAAAGAGATTAAATACACCTGCTTTTCTCAAAAGGCTTAACTTCTGTTCTGGAAAACCCAAAACCCACTATAAATGGAGTTCCTCATACAGCACAATGTAATAACGGTAAAAGCAATCAGTTATGAATCCTTCGCTGTTTGCTGGGATCTGTTCTGTGTACTGTCTCCCTCTCTCTCTCTCTCTCTCTCTCTTTTTTTTTCAAGATGGAGTCTCACTCTGTTGCCCAGGCTGGAATGCAATGGCATAATCTCAGCTCACTGCAACCTCCACCTCCCAGGTTTTAGCAATTCTCCTGCCTCAGCCTCTGAGTAGCTGGGATTACAGGCGTGTGCCACCACACCTGCCTAATTTTTGTATTTTTAGTACAGACGGGATTTCACCATGTCGACCAGGCTGGTCTCGAACTCCTGATCTCAGGTGACCCACCTATCTTGGCCACCCAAAGTGCTGGGATTATACGTGTGAGCCACTGGACTTCGCCAATTCTGTGTTTTGTCTCTTTTTAAAATGACAATAATCATAATTGTAATAACAGAACACATAACATAAATATACTTCCAAATATTTAAACAGAATATATATTTTTTTATTTTAGAAATAAAAATCTATCATGTTCCCCATATTCCTGATACATATAAATATAAAATTTACTGTCATAACCATTTTGAAGTCTACAGCTCCAGAGTACCAACATTCACATTGCTGTGTAACAAACTTTCAGAACTTTGTCACCTTGCAGAACTGAAAATCTGTGCCTCCTCTCTGTCTGTGAATGTGATTGCACTAGCTACCTTCTATGTCGAATCCTGCGAATCCTGTGGTATTTGCCTTTTTGTGACTGACTTCTTTCACTTAGCGTAATGTCGCCAAGGCCCATCTATTGTGTTGTCCCATTTAACTCTTAAGACAATCCTGGGAGGTGGATCTTATTTACGGATGAGCAAACCAAGGCTTCAACAGGCGTCCAATGTCACCTGACAACGTCTGACAGGTCAAGGATTCAAATCCCAGTTGAAATCCCTGTTGCTACCTCTTAGGCCAGGGCTTCTCAAATCAGGATCTGCTGGGGTGCTGGAGGGCAGTCTTCAGGATTTCTCAGAAGCTCTGCCATTTTCTACAGTGTATTTCTATTTTTGTGGCTATCTTTTCCTTTCTGTCTTTTATTTGGGGAAGAGTCGGACTCAGGTGCAAATACTTAATCATTTTTCTCATCTAATGGTGCAATTTATCCCATGATCTGTAGGAATCTGTACTATTCATGCGTTTCCTTTTCCTCCCCAATCCTAGATTCTTCCTCCCGGCATCTTCTAAGGCACAGGTGTTGGCTGTAACTTGAACAGAACAAATATCCTTATAAAGTCTGCAGTGTTGGTGTGTACGTGCATGGGAGTGTATGTGCGTGCATGGGTGTGTGTGTGTGTTTCAAGTCACATATTGAACTCTGTATTTGACACTCTTCTTATTTTTTAATTTGTTTTGCATTGTTCTTAGTTGTATCAAAGTTATCACCTTTTACATTTTGAAGAATCAACAGGCCCATAGATCTGTAAAACATCGCAAAAAGGAGCAAATTCTGTTCATCCACTCCTCCCATTATTCGTTTCCCAGAGCTGTTTTCAACACATCTAGCTGAGTTTTGGTATTTATCTTCAATTAGCTTAACACCATGTTTTTCTTATTTCTGTTCTTATTTACTAGCTTCAGCCATAATCTCTCATAGTTTTAATATTGCTGATGTGCCTTAAGCTTTCTTTCACTTCCCTCATCCCTGTGTGCACCCTTCCCATCCCTCATTTCCACAATGTTTCTAACATACATTTCTTTTAACTTTTATTTTAGGTTCAGGGGTACACGTGCAGGCTTGTTAGGTAGGTAAGTTGCATGTTCTGGGGGTTTGGTGTACAGATTATTTCATCTCCCAGGTGATAAGCATAGTACTCGATACACAGTTTTTTGATCCTCATCATCCTCCCTTCACCCTCAGGTAGGCACAAGTGTCTGTTGCTCCCTCCTTCATGTCCATGTGTATTCAATGTTCTGCTCCCACTTAGGAGTGAGAACATGTGGCATTTAGTTTTCCATTCCTGTGTTAGTTTGCTCGTTAGGGTAACGACCTCCAGCTCCCTCCATGTTGCTGCAAAGGACATGCTCTCATTTGTTTCTCATGTCTGTGTGGTATTCCGTGGTGTATATGTACCACATTTTCTTTATCCAGTCTATTGCTGATGGGCATCTAAGTTAATTCCATGTTTTTGCTATTGTGAATAGTGCGGCAGTGAACATATGCATGTATGTGTTTTTATGGTAGAATGATTTACATCCTTTGGGTATATACCCAATAATGGGATTGTTGGGTCGAATGGTAGTGCTGCCTTGAGTTCCTCTAACATGCATTTTTTTCCTATCAGTATTCTGTTAATATTTATGAACATACAAGCCCTAAGCTGAACCACCTTTTGCTTTCTTGACTTTTACTGCTTTTCCTTGAGCTAATAACTGTTAGGCTTTTTATTTGCTTAGATATCTATGCTTATTGCTAACATGGTCACAACGATCTGTTATTCTGTCCACCTTTGCTTCCTGAAGGAGCCTCCTGCTCTGCTGAGCTGCCGCAGCCTGGCTGGGTGCCTCAGGCCTGAGCACCAGTGCCCCAGGCTCACCCTTCACCATCTCCCGGGCATCCTTCTGCCTCTCGAGGGCTGGATCCCCTGTTTCCCGTGGGCAGAGTCCTCTCTTTCTCTGTTTGGTGAAGTGCTTCCTGCACTGTATGCTGGGGATTGGGTGTGTGACATTTCTTTCTGAGTTCTGGATATCTGAAAATGTCTTTATTCTTGCCCCACATTTGATTAAACACCACGTATATGCGAATACTAAACTGGACATCAGTCTTCATTTGAATTTGAATGCACTGATCTATTATTTTGTAACTTCCATTATGTTATTGAGAAAATGGAAACTACTCTGACTCTAATTTTGTAAATGTGGTAGAAATGCACACCCCCGATTCACAATGATCAGAGACTCTGGTTTGCTGCTAGAGAGAAAGAGGAAGAAATGTGATTGGCTCAAATCTCTAGTCTTCTCAGTACTTTGAAGTTTACCTTGGATTTCCCAGTATTTTATTTTTAAAATGTACGTATGTAGTCCCATGTAATGCATCTATGTGGTCCCATGTATATTATGTTTGTTACTTCTATTTGCTACGTGGCATTTCATGGTAAGCACCTATGGCTATGTCCACACCCATTCCTCATTGATGGAGAATTCGGTTGCTTCCATCTTCCCACTAACACTCAGAGTTGTTTACCCACAGCCGAGTGCGAGAATGACCCTGGGCTATTTACCACTAGCAGGACTGCAGAAAAAGGACATAAGTGTGTGTGTGTGTGTGTGTGTGTGTGTATGTATTTACTTTCACAATTTAATATGGTTCCACTAATTTGCTCTTTAGAATGTGAGCCAGATTTATTTTGCTCCCAACAGTGGCAAGGATCCCATTACGTTATGTCCTTACTAACTCTTGGAATTAATCCATCCTGCTCAGTATCCCCAGCTGATGGGCGTAAAATGGTAACCCATTGCTGTCTTTTACATTCTTAATTTCCTAGTTAGTTTGAACTATCTTCAACTCTTAGCCTTTTCCTTTTAGAAGTATATTCTTAGTGATTTAGAATAGTTTAGTGGCTGCTTTTTAAAAATTTTATATTTTTCATTTTCATGAGTACATAGTAGGTATATATAACTGACTCCTTTGAATGAAAGGCACATCTAACTATTTCAGCATCTTTGTTAGTGTTGATATTCAAAATTGTTTCAGCAACAAGTGGACACTCAAACCAGGACAGCATTACACAAACTGTAGACTTTGGCTCCCGGGGATACAAATATACCCTGTCTAATGTGGACGTCTTGGGAAGACGTGACCATTGGTTTGAGAATTCCGTTCTGTCCTACACAGCATGAATAAAGCCAAGTGCAATGATCTGTGTTAACAGCAGTTACAAGGAGGACTCCCTTTGAGATGCAACAGTGAGGAACAGTTGACTGGAAAAGGAGGTCTTTGGGTGGCTGCTGATGGATGGGGAGGAATTCTTGTTACCAAACTTCCATTGTTGCAAAGCACACTGGTGAATGAAGCCAAGAATGGAACTCCATTAGATATGACTAAGCTCAAGGAAATGGCTTACAGTATGGGGAAATCAATTAGAAGATGAAAGCTTGTAAGCAAAGTAACTTAGGTATATGAGTTAATAAAGATAAACATAAATGCCCTCTCTCAGCTTCCCAAATATCAATTTTTCCTACCACAGTTTGACATTTTTATTGTGATTTTTCATAGTTTATGGAAAATGAAAATAACCATCTATATGTATAATGTGAAATTATTTGCATAGATCATGTTTACTATTCTCGGCACTAAACATCCTTGTAGCAATTAATTTTTAAACAGCTGTGCATGAAATTCTTAAGATATCTGATATATGTATCCTTCTTATGGCTAATGAAAAAGTCTCTTTTTCTAGAAAAAGTGAAAGCTTGTTAGAAAAACATTTCATATTTATGCTGAGTCATCTTTTCTATAAATGTCATCTTTTTCTTTTTTCAATAACTAAACTAACTTTTATAATACAAAAGAATGGAGTGGGCGTGCCTGTGCCTAATTTTGCTCCAGGGTAATGAAAAATTTATATCCATGCAGGCTCACTGACCTGAGTCATGTGGCTCAGCCGCAGAGACCCCATCACTCACAATGACACGTTGCATCAGTGTCCTGATGAACAACCCTGCTGGTCTAAAAAGAAACTCTTTTAATCCTTAGCAATGTATTGGATGCCATCTTTTAACAAATACGTATCTGCCTGTTGCAGAATCAATAACAAAATGTGTTTTCTACACATCAGGTAGTCCTTTAACAGAATCATTTTGTGAATTTGATTATTTCAGGAGACAAACACTCAAGAAAATGAATATATGTGAATAATCATAATTATAGATGCCCTCTGCTTATGGTGAAATATATAATACATTTTAATTTTACTCTCATTCATTAAAATATAGGCTGGAGAGTGATGCAGTGCGGATTTCATAGACAAGAATACAGTTGCCACTAGCACTTCAAAATAATGTGGTTCATGACTGCTGAGATTTTATCTGAATCCCCTTTTCCTCTACATTTATTTTAGAAGAATATTACCCTATAATTCATAGTAAATAATGCAAAACTTTGAGCATTTGTGAAGTGGTCCTAGGATACAGAGAAATGGCTTGGGAGCAGTTTTCCCTTCTATTATTATTAGTAGTAGTAGTATTAATTTTGACATGGAGTCTCCCTCTGTCACCCCGGCTGGAGTGCAGTGGTGGGATCTCGGCTCACTGCAAGCTCCGCCTCCCAGGTTCACACCATTCTCCTGCCTCAGCTCCCTGAGTAGCTGGGCCTACAGGCATCCACCACCACGCCAACCTAATTTTTTGTATTTTTAGTAGAGATGGGGTTTCACCATGTTAGCCAGGATGGTCTTGATCTCCTGACCTCATGATCCACCCGCCTTGGCCTCCCAAAGTGCTAGGATTACAGGCATGAGCCACCATGCCCGGTCTCCATCCATTATTTTTAATACTATTTTAGCTTTATGGTACGGATAATATATTTATCACTTTAAAGCTTTTGCTTGAATGTAGTATAATTCACTGATTATCGCTGTGTGTGTTCAAAAACTTAAAACAATAAACACACATGCACACAGAGATCATTAGCGCATCGTGCCTTGAATTATCACAAAGTGGGCAGAGGCACACCTATGTAATCTCTTCTAAGGTCAGGAAACAGACATTGAGGAACATCCAGAACATGCCACAGCAGCCCCCTGTGATCACTGGCCTCATCCTCCTTTAAGATAGCCATTATTTCAAGAGGATAAACTATTTGCCTTGTGGAGTCCAATACTGGAGATTTTATTTGGGAGAGTCCTTCAGGTGGCTGGGTGTGACCTTCATTCATTCGTCTTTATTATGTATAGCTTCTCATTGTGTGAATCCACTCACATGTATTTATCCATTCTGTTGTTGAGAGACACTTGAGTTGTTTTCGGTGTGCAGATCTCCTGAATAATGCTGCTAGGAGTATCCTGGTATATGTCTTGGTGGTCATGTAGTTTTGTTGAGTATGGTCCAAACACTGAAATTGCTTGACCATGGGGTGTATATTGGTTCAACTTGAGGAGATCTTGCTAAAATAGTTGTCCAAAGTAGTCAAAACAGATTTTATCCCTACCGTCAGTTTATGGCTGTGAGACTTGCTCAGTATCTTTAGGAAAACATCACCTTGTCAAGCCTTTGAATTTTAGCCATCGAGTAAAATTTGTGACGATAGCTCATTGAGGTTTTAATTTTCACTGTCCTGGTAATTAATGAGAATATGCACATTTAGATGTATTTATATGACATTTTGGATACTTTTTGTGAAGTGACAATTCACATTTCTTTCTTTTTTTTTTTCTACTGGGTTCTATGTCATTTTCTTATTGATTTTAGAATTCTTTTTATGTTTTGGATGTGAGATATTTGATGAATACACGTATATTGAAAGTACTTGCTCCAACTTGATGGTTTCTCTTTAGATTCTAACATCGTCAAGTTTGTAATTATTTAACTTTATTGTTACTGCTTTTTGTATCTTGTTTAAGATATCTTGGCATATCCCAAAGGCATGAAGGTATTATCTTATGTTTACTTCTAGAACATTTATTGGTTTAATATTCACTTTAGATCCATACAATACAACTATTTTTATTTATTGTGTATGGAATTAATTTTCCTCATAAAGTATCTAGGAATCTCTACCATTTATCATTAAAAAATCACCTTTTCATAATTCTCTGCATTGACAGAATATCATAAATTGAGTGGCCATTACATGTGAGTAGGCGTCTGGGTTCTCTGCCTGGTTTCATTGGTTTATTTGTCTCATCCTGCACACGTATCACACTGTTTTAATTAGTACAACATTAACTAAGTCTTGATATCTGGGAATATTTTTCCTAACTCTGTACTACATCTTCAAGATGGTTTCTGTTATTCTTGTCCTTTTATATTTCTACACACATTTTAGAATCAGTGCATACATTCTGATTTAAAATTTTGTTGAGATTTCGATTGGGTGCGCATTGACTCTATAGATCAACTCGGTGACATTTACTTATTTGTGCTATCAGTTGTCCCAAGCTATGAATATTTTATATCCGTTTATGTATTTTTAAAGAATCGCTGAGTAATTTTAAAACTATTTTTATTGTGAAGGTCTTGCATATCTTCCTTTATTTTTATTCCTATATATTTGTTTTTGTTATGTTGTAAATAGCATTGAAAAATCATTTATAGTACATTGTTGCTGTAGAATATAAAATGCTGTTAAATGAAAAGACAATTGATTTTTTACATTGATTTCGTAACTGGAAAACTTGCCAAATTTACTCTTTAATTCAAATAGTTTTCCTGTAGATTATTATAGATTTTTCATATATTTGTATGCATGTGTGCATATATGTATGTTTATATTTATACATATATATTCATGCTGTATTATTTTTATACATAAAATAATGTATAAATTATACATGAATTATATAAAATATTTTTATATAATTTTATATATAATGTATATTTCATATATATAATTTTTATATTTTTATACATCATTTTTATATAGCATAAATATATATGTATAATATACACACATACATGCATATATTTCTGTAGAATATAGAAACTTTATTTTTTCTTTTACATTCCTTATAACTTTTCTTTTAAAAATTTTTTTTAAATTATACTTTAAGTTCTGGGATACATGTGCAGAACATGCAGGTTTGTTACATAGGTATACACGTGCCACGGTGGTTTGCTACACCCATCAACCTGTCATCCATCTCAGGTATTTCTCCTAATACTATCCCTCCCTTAGCTCCTGACCCATCAACAGGCCCCGGTGTGTGATGTTCCCCTCCCTGCATCCATGTGTTCTCATTATTCAACTCCCTCTTATGAGTGAGAACATGCGGTGTTTGGTTTTCTGTTCCTGTGTTAGTTTGCTGAGAATGATGGTTTCCAGCTTCATCCATGTCCCTGCAAAGGACATCCATTGTGGAAGACAGTGTGATGATTCCTCAAGGATCTAGAACCAGAAATACTATTTGACTCAGCAATCCCATTACTGGGCATATACTCAAAGGATTATAAATCATTCTGCTATAAAGACACATGCACACATATGTTTATTGCAGCACTGTTCACAATAGCAAAGACTTGGAACCAACTCAAATGCCCATCAATAATAGAGTGGATAAAGAAAATGTGGCACATATACACCATGGAATACTATGCAGCCATCAAAAGGATGTATTTTGTCTTGCTTTGTTTACTGACTCAGCCCTTAGTGTAATGTTGAATTGAAGTGGTGATAGCGGGAGGCTTAAGCTATTTCTGTATTCCAGAAGACAGATTTTGGCATCTGACTATTAGGTATAATACTTGATGTAATTATTCGTTGATATCTTTTATCACAGAAGTCAGCAAATTTTTTTTTCCGTAAAGGGCCAGGCAGCAAATATGTTAGACTTTGTGGGTCACATGTAATTTCTATCACATATTCTTCTCTTTTATCATGTCCTTCCCTTCTTCTTTTTCACCTCCTCCTTCTTCTTCTTCTTGTTCTTTCATAACCATTTGACATTAAAAAAAATGTTTTAGTTCAGAAACAGGTCATGGGGCACGTGGTCCATGGAGGTAGCTGCAAACCCCAACTTTCAAATTAAGAACACTTCCATTTTCCAGGTTTTTAAAAAATAATCAATAATGTAGACTTCTGGTTTTCTAAGAATGATAACAATGATTAATTTTATGTGTTTTTTCCCTAAATCTGTTGAGATTAATATAGATTTTTCTTCTTTATCTTCATAAAACTTTGCATCATGTTATTTTGCAGTAAGTAGCAAAGCTTTTTGTTGTTGATGGATTTTTAAACTAACCATAACACCTCATCTTTAAAGATTCTTTTACACTAACATAAAAGTTTTAAAAGATGTGAAATTACTCTGCTTTTATAATTCACCCTCAGAAGCATCTACTATTAACATTTTGGTTTTAGTGTTCTTTTTTTTTTCTATAGGAGCTCAATTAAATTGTACATAATTTATATGACACAGCAACTCTGTATTTTTTGCTTAAAAGTAAATTTGATTGTCTAAAACGGGGGTCTTTCTAAGAAAAAATGAGTTTCTAGATTGAATGAATAAAGAATGATATAATTATCTACCAAAAATCAACTGAACTCTTGAGTATGCTCTTCAAATCTGTTAAAGTCATACATTTCAACAGAGTCTGGAAAATGAAACGGTATCTTTTATGGTCAAAATTGGAAACAATAAAAGAAAAATGTAAAATCCAAAAACAGTCATTGGATTGGGTAGAGAGGAAACATAGTATAGAAGAAACACTGATTTGTGGTCATTTATGTCTTCATTCAATTCCTCATAAGGCATCACCCTTAATACTGGCTTATCATGGTGAATGGGACAGACATTGTTTCCTTTCAAGAGCTCACAAGCTACAGTGAAAGACAGAGTGAAATGGGTAACAGGAGAAAATGTGGTGTTATGGAAGGGTGATCTAGAAGCACACAGCACAGAGGCTTCCACACCTTGGAGTTAGGTTGGGTAGCCCAGAATCGGTGACTTGTCAGCAGAGACTGGAGTGTGTGGGACAAGAGAAAAGTAGGGTGGTCAGAAGGAACAGCCTGTGCAGAAGCTCAGAATGGAGACAAAGCAGGAGACTCCCTATGTGGTGTTGAGAGAGAGGACCTCTGATGGAATTGCTGGGACGCTGGGTCATAAGGAGACCTGCAGCCAGACAGAGGAGCACGCATTTCATTCTAAGGGTGAAGGGCTATGATACAGATATATATTCCACCCTGCAGCAGGGAGGAAAGACTGCCATGCTCAAGAGTAGAGGCAGGGAGTCCTGTGGGAAAGCCATTGCAATAATTTATGGAAGAGATGGTTGCAGCTTGAATTCAGGTTAAGGAGGTGGCATAGAGATCAGGAAGTAGATTGGAGAGGTGGCCAAGGAGATGGAAGTAGTAAGACTCAGTAAGGCTGGGTGCCATGGCTCACACCTCTAGTCCTAGCACATTTGGAGGTTGAGGTGGGTGGATCACTTGAGGTTGGGAGTTCGAGACCAGCCTGATCAACATGATGAAACTACTAAAAATATAAAAATTAACCAGGTGACACATGCCTGTAATCCCAGCTACTCAGGAGGCTGAGGCAGGTGAATTGCTGGAACTCGGGAGGCAGAGGTTTCAGTGAGCCAAGATTGCACCACTGTACTCCAGCCTGGGTGATTCCATCTCAAAAAAAGAAAAAAGACTTGGTGATTGTGTCTACAGGTGGAGTAGAGAACTGGGATTCCAGTCCCATAAGTGGAGTCATCTTAGGGATCTTAGGGATCATAGGGTTTGGAAAATGAGCTCTTTGCTGAAACCAGACCCTGGCAATGCTGGGACTAGAGCTGTGTGGGTTGAGGGCTCTCTGTGTAATGTCTTCTGCCCACTGTGCTCTGCTAAGCGCAGCCTTTCTCACTGAGAGCCTCTACCTCTCCCAATTGCTGCAAAACTCTGCTTCTTCTAATGCCCAGCGTGGGTCATCTCCTCCACTGTGTCCGTGTGGACCACCCGGGGCAGAGTGACGGTGTTGTCTTCTGTGATGCAATGAGTACAGAGGTTAACTCCGTCTGTGGCTTATTTTAATTTTGCTTTCACATTTTAAACCTAATTGATAACAGGCTCCACAAGACTAGGAACCATTCCTTGTATCTCAAGAAGCATCTGAAGAAGTCTTAAGCTCTGAAATTCAGATGCCTTTGGAAACCAAATGAATAAGATAAATGCATGAAGCAGTTGCATGAAGCCAATACATAATTGCCAAGGTTGCTTTGCTGTTTTCAAATCAAATGTTTGCCAATTATATAATTTGAGAAAATTCTACGAAGACACTGGCTAGCAGTTGATAAAGATTTAAGGTGAATGGTGGGTACTTTAGAGGTTATGATACTATTCTCTTTACATTTGAATGTGTGTGACATTTTCAACAATAGTTAAAAACATGCTGCCAGCATGAAACAAAACATATCTACCCTTTGTATCCAAGCTATAGCCACCACTGTGTGGCCTCTATGTAACTGCTAATGAAAGAGGGGTGAGAGAAAGATGGGCTCAGGTTTACCCTGAGATTTAAGGAAATTAATTTATTTCCAACTGTTTCCAGTAGGATTCTCTTCACCTGTTGCTCCTTGTTTTTTCAGTTTTACACACACGTGGACATGTGGGGCTGGGAAAGTTGAGTCTCAGCCTACCCATGAGGTTGATTCAATGTAGTAAGTGTGATTTTAGAACAGAAAAGCTGGTGTGAGCTCAGCATAGTCACTGTTGGCTGCACAGCTTTGACTTGGACCCCAGGTTTACTTGTCTGTGAAATGGGAGATTTACAGATGTCAGTAATAACTAAATAGCATGAGATTTTTAATGATGCCTCAAATACTGTGTATGACTTTAAGCAAATGCAGATGGTGATTCTGCAAACCACAACAATAACAGGTGCCATTTATAGACCACTTTCTAATGACAGGGTATAAAGTCTGCAGAGATGATCACAGTTAACCTTCACACTGGCAGTAGTGATGTGGGGCAGGCGAGCCCTGAAATTGGGGCTTAGCCTGGGAGGGTTCTTGGCTTCACCCAGGAAATAAGTCAAGGGTGAGCTGGTGGTGTAAGACAGCAGCTCTTATTGAAGCGGCATGCACACCAGTGGCAGAGGCACTGCTCCTTGCAGAGCAGGGCTCCCCCACAGGTAGGGCACCCAGAGCAGCAGCTCAGAGGCAGTGCTGCAGTCGTATTTATATTCACTTTTAATTACATGCAAATTAAGGGGCAGATTATGCAGAAATTTCTTTTAAAAGGGGTGGGTCATTGCCATGGAAAGAGGCAATAACTCCCAGGTGTTGCCATGGCAGCAGTAAACTGACATGGCGCACTGATGCACATGTCCTATGGAAAGCTTCTTCCACCCCCACCCTGTGTTAGCTAGTCCTCAATATGGTCCTGTGTCCAAGCCCCACCTCTATAGTTGAGTGCCGTTTGCTATCTCAGTGTTGGTACTCTATGAATATAAATAAGAAAACTGGGGACTAGTAAGCAGAGACACCAGGCAGGGGGCCCAACACCAGGATTGAATGTAAGCCTGCCCTGCCTGAAACCTGCTGTCTTAGCTTGCCGTGTGTGAATTTTCAGGGACTTTAAGAGACACAGTTGTTTCACTTTAAACCAAATTGTGATCCCCAGGCATGCTGAGGGCACGGGACTCACATTCTGTTTCAGCAGAATTTAGGGGAAAGAAATTTAGTGCATCTTCCAGTCGAGGAAATATGGGCCTCTCGGGTTTCTACCCTGTGGGAATGACCAAGAGAATGGTGGGTTAATGACAAAGCTGGCTCCAGCCCTTCCCTCTGCCCCTTACACTCCTTCTTTCTCAGCTGTGTTGGCCACAGGCAGTGCTGTGGGGCGGGTGCTGGAAACAACCCACAAAATACAGTGACAGTGCATGTGACCAGGGCTGAACTTACCATGACTTACAAACCTGGAGTGAACTCATCTTCCTCTGGTCAATTTTCCTGTATTCTTGTGAGCAAAATTCTACCCGGTATTTGGCTTCTTCAAAGGCCCTACATTTGTAGACCTGTGCAAATGTGTTTCTCTCCACACACAAACACCCCCAGATCTGCTCACAAAGGCTGATTTATGGGGACCAGTCACAGTGGCTCACGCCTGTAATTCCAGCACTTTAGGAGGCCAAGGCGGATGAAGCACTTAAGGTCAGGAGTTCGAGACCAGCCTGGCCAACATGGTGAAAACCCATCTCTACTAAAACTACAAAAAAATAGCAGGGAATGGTGGTGGGCGTCTATAATCCCAGCTACTCGGGAGGCTGAGGCAGGAGAATCGTTTGAACCCAGGAGGCAGAGGTTGCAGTGAGTGGAGATCATGCCACTGCACTCCTGCCTGGGCAACAGAGTGAGACTCTGTCTCAAAAGAAAAAAAAGAAAAAAAGAATAAATAATAAAACAAAGGCTGATTTATTGGGATTTGAAAACAAATAGGGAAACATTTAATAGGGTTCGAGCTGCATTCTCATGCTGCATGTCTGGAAATATGCCAGTGATACGCCACTTACTAAAAGAAGAACTTCGTATTTCTTTGAACTAAAATACCTTTTATCTTTGGAGTTCGGTTGAAAGAATCAACATAACAAAAAGCATCAATTCTGAAGCTGGTAGATGCCATTAAATAGAAAATTAGGAGAGTAGACTTCTTGGGATATTATTGACTACATCAAATAATCTTCCTCAAGAGCAGAGAGAGAAAAGTAAAGGGCTTTAAACAATTTTGCATGTGAAATTCAGAGTTAATTACATTTTTCACAAAATTATTTATATTATGCAGTTTTCTGTCTTTCATTTCTAAATAACTTAGACAAACTTTTATTTCCAGTACATTGTTTTATTTCCGGTACATTTTACATTGAAATACATAAGTTGCTATTTCAATGTAAAATTGACATAACTGGGCTAGCTTCTCCTTTGGGGACACTGGGACTTTGCCTGATCTCTGAGTTTCTCCTTTACATGGGGTGCAGTTTAGACCTTCCAGCAGGGCAGACCCGTGTGAAGGATCAGAGTCAGAGGAGAGCGGCCCCAGGGTCCCCACCCAGAGGGGCTGGGAGGGTGTGTTGTGATAACTGCACCCCAGAATTCTGGGTCGTTCCTGCCCTGTACTCAGGAGCACCACCTTACACAAAAACACAAAAAATTCACAGCTGTTTTAAGATGCAGCATTATGTATCATTCTAATACCAGCACCTGATAATAAACTTCAATATTGGATTCTTATGTTTTAAAGTGTGTGGTGTTAAAAATGGGACAGAGATTACATTGACTCATTGATACAGGACACACAAGTGTTATTGTCACATATAAAAGTTATATCTCTCAATATAAGAGCTTCGTAGCTTTTGTAAAAACAGAAGTGACCAGAATATACAAAACAAATGATAAACTTGGGCCGTCAGGAACATCATCTTTGTGACCCCTTCAAACATGTCTTAAAAATGTTTATGGCCAGGCACAGAGGCTCACGCCTGTAATCCCAGCACTTGGGAGGCCGAGGAGGATCACCTGAGGTCAGGAGTTTGAGACCAGCCTGGCCAACATGGTGAAACCCCATCTCTACTAAAAATACACAATTAGCTGGGTGTGGTGCATGCGCCTGTAATCTCAGCTACTTGGGAGGCTGAGGCGGGAGAATTGCTTGAACCCGGGAGGCAGAGGTTGCAGTGAGCTGAGATTGTGCCTCTGCACTCCAACCTGGGCAAAAAAGAGCAAAATTGCATCTCAACAAAACGAAACATGTTTCTGATGCAGCAATACTTACTTCAATTCTAAAAACTACTAGTGAATTCTAATATTAGTCTCTATCTTTCAAAGCTCATGGGCTAAAAATGGGATATAGAGACTTTCTAGATATGAATGTAGGACAAAGAAGTATTGTTTTTATTAATGAACTTTTTTTTAGACTAAGCAAGCATTATAATTTTGTAAAGAAGAAAGTCAGAAATATATAAATAGAAGTAAACATTGAAAATATTTTTTCACCATCATCTCTGTTTTCCTATCCCCAAATCCCGTCCTCTGGACACACACACACACACACACACCACAACACATTCATACACACACACACACACAAATACATGGTTACAGATACACATATGCACACACTCATGTTTATAAACACACATACTCAAGTATTCAGGTGAGATTCAAAGAGACATAGTAGCAGTTTTATTCTTTTGCTACAATTGCAATGAATTATATGCTTTGTGTCAAATGAATATAAGCCCTTCCTGGTTCATTATATAGTTTCTGGGAATTTGGTTGGCATAAATTGTGATCTCTGAGTCTAGCTCATTCTGGGCACTCATACACTAAATATTTTTGAATTATATAGTCTACGAGGATTGAAATGCATTCATCATTGTCAAGATTTGTCACGTGGTGGATTTTAGAGAGCCCAGTCAGAGGCTACTAGACCTGTAATAATTGAAACAGTAAATAAAATTATAGTCACTGATAAATTATTTAAAAATTCAAATACAAAAGCTATTGAATATCTACTGAGATCCATCCACTGTGCTTATTACCTAGGACATAAAGCACAAACAGGACAAAACTCCTTCCTATTTCCAAACTCTCAGCCTAACAAGTGAGACTGACATGTACATGAGAAGCAGCAAATTTAAATGTGCACAGGCCTTGGGCAGATAATGAGAAGATACGAATAGAACACACACAAGGCAGGAGAAAGTGGTGAGGCTTTGTAGTTCACCAACTAGTATATGCCCTTCTGAAGGCAACAAAATATTATAAAATATTCTGGGCAAAGAAAAAAGATTTAAAGATGTTTATAATGCAGCAATACTGATCGTTTCAATTCTAAAAACTGGTGTTTTGGGCTGGATTGAGCCAATGTGTTGGTGGCTTGCAATACCTGAGGCAGACAATTAAATATAATATTTGAAAAGCTCTAGGCAGAAATACGGGATAAATTAATTATTTCTGTGTGAAGTGGAGGTGATCAGGAAGCTACAGATGGGGGAATATTCCAGCAGTCCCAGCAGGGTGACTGGATGTATGCCAAGTGGAATGAGGCCGGGCGTAGGGGAAAGAACTGCAGGGTCTTCTTCTAATGTGAGACCCTCATTCCTCCTTTATCCGTAGCAGGTTGCTTCTCTCTGAGATATCCGGACAGGGGTGTGTGCATGCATGTGCGCGTAGACACACTGCAGCAGGACGAGCCATGGACAAAATCCCACAGACACTGAGGTAGTGAAGGAAGCGGCTTTAATCAGCTGGAAGCATCGGCAGACTAACGTCTCAAAATCCGAGCTTCTCAAGTACACAGTTTCTGTCCCTTTTAAGGGCTCACAACACTAAAGATTTTACATGAACGGGCCGTGATTGACCGAGCAATCTAGAGGGTATGTGACAGGGGCTGCATGCACCGTTAATCAGAGTGAAACAGAACAGAACAGGAAGTTTCACAATGTCCTTCCATACAGTATCTGGAATCTATGGATAACATTGGTTGCTAGGTAATGGGTTGAGTTTTAACTATCAGGCTAAGGTCAGGCAGGCCCAGGCCTGGTTTTGGGTCTGGTGCCTGGTACCAGGCTGCCTGCCTTAGGTTTTGCTTCCTGTTTCTTCTTAAAACAGGTACTGAGTATAAAACAATATAGAATGGGGGTGGGGGGGAAGGTCTCTCTCTCTTCTCTCAGTACCTCTACATCTATAAGTGTCAATACGGGATCCATATAGGGATTGTATTTAAAAATAATTGTTGACTACTCAAGCAAAAGTGTGAAATTGCCGGCATTTATTAGCTTGCATCACGTGGTGTCAGCCTACTCACAGTGTTGGGCCTGCATTGGTGGCACCATGCGTTGGTGGTGCTGTGATTCCTGACACACAGCGTTCACCAGCTAAGGGCCTCTAGGAGTTGTGCTTTACGTTGTCAGATTCACCTCAGGGTGGTTTTTCTTTCCTTAATAGAGTAGCTTCTACAGAGAGAATCACATCTGGTGCTTCGCTCAGTTCTCCCTGGATCCCTTTGGCTTCTGAAGCCTGCCCCAGCTATTTTCCTATAAAGAGTGCCTTCGGGCCACTGCATCAACTTTCTGTCACCAGAAAGGGTTGTAGAAAGGCTCGAGGGCCTGGGAGTTTAGTCCCTCCCCACAGTGACTCACTGCCAGTGACTGATGATTCTGGCATGAGAAAGCCCAATTCTCATCCCAGGGTCTCTTTATGACACAGCTAATCTAAGAATGGTGCTGTGGCTGAACTGCACACATGTGGGTTAGCCTGCTGGGGTTCAAATTCCACCTCCAGCTGAGCGCGACGTTAACTGAGAAAGTGAGCTAAATATGCTGTCTGCGAGACACGGTTGTGGTGAATATTAAATGAAAGAATCTCTGTAACATCCCCCAAACTCCTGAACAGGCACAGTGAGGACTCAGTGTACAGCAGTGACCCTATTATCCTGCAAAGGACATGAGGTGGCTTCT
Organism: Theropithecus gelada; assembly: GCF_003255815.1. Lineage (NCBI taxonomy): Eukaryota > Metazoa > Chordata > Mammalia > Primates > Cercopithecidae > Theropithecus > Theropithecus gelada. Next base: position 87,160,643 of record NC_037679.1, on the reverse strand, counting down.
CTATCCTGCTGCCACTTCTGATGTCCAAAGAAAGGAATGTTCCTAGAGGCTATTAGTCATGGCCTGGGTGGCTAGGCTTACTTTTTCTGGGAAAAATCAAGCCCAGGTGAGCCAGAATGAGCTAATATGCACTAACGTTCATGCCTGGTCATGTGGAAGCAAAGTGTGCTGCAGGAAGATGGGCAGAGGCCAGCATGGCAGAGAACAGGTGCAGGGGACGACCAGTGAGAGGTCTGTGTTGTGTGTGTGTGTGTGTGTGTGTGTGTGTGTGTGTGTTTGCATGCATGCATGTGATCATGAGAGAGCCATGTTTTTCCCCAACCAGAAATGAGACAGAAGGAGAGGCATGCTCCTGGAGGAATCTCATGCCTACGGTGCTTGCTGATTTGCAAATGTCATCTTTCAAGACTACCAAATGAAGGCTCGTTAGTTTTGGGAACAAAGGGATTGAAAGAAATTTACAGGTTTTGTTGTGGAATGGGCGGCGGAGAAGAACAAAATTTACCCAGTCATGCAATCCTTCCATGGCTAGGGCTTTAGAAATTGAGGGCATGAGATTTTGCATGAGTGGGACAAAAGCTGGATCCGAGTAGGGACAGGCATGACTGGCTGCAAATAGATTGCCTTTTCTCAAGGAAGCCTGTCTGATGTATTACGGAGAAGCTGAAGTGAGGTTAGTGGAGGCAAAGATTAAAAATGAAGCTTCACATTTTACGACATTTTGGTGCTCAGGCTGAAAGGGATCAGAAATGATAAATTCTTCGTGACATCTGAGCGTTTGGATCATTCCCTTCTCACCTGCAGCCTCTCTTCACTCAGGAGTCAGATGTGGGTTTCTGCAGGCAGCCCAGAGAGCTTCATAAACACCCCCTCACCTGTTGTTGATGTGTAATGATCACAGCCAACCACATCAAGCACTGATGATGCATGTCACAACGAGGCTATGTGTTCAATGCTTTATTCTGTGATTTTTTTTTGTCATCTGCACAGACACCTTGGAATTAGTAAGTGCAAATATTATTCTCATTTAATTTATGTATTAACAGGCTCAGAGAGGACAAGCAATTTGCTCAAAGCCACACAGCTTGAGAGTAATAAAGCTAGCATTTGAACTCAAGTTTTAACCTGGTATGTATTGGTGGTGTATTCTGACTCTTGTGCAATGTAGTAAAAAATGAATCTTAAGTTACGTCAATCAACCAGTGCAAAAACTTTCAGCTTCTTAAATCGATGATTTCTTGTTTTTTTGAGACAGAAGAAAAGTCTCAATAAATACAACATTTAATATGTCAATTATCCATATTGAAATCTATGGTAATTACTTAAGAGTGGTAACATTATTTATAATTTCCCAATTCATAGAGAAAATATGTAAGTAAACACTTTCTAATTTGAAATAAGAAAAGGTAAAACAGGCAGGACACAGAAAAAAAACAGCAGAGTAAGTTGACAGCCCAAATATATTAAGAATTGCATTACATATAAGGAGACTGAATTTAACGATTAAACAAAAATAAATGTCCCTTTGAATTAAAATGAAATGATATTTATAGGAAACTCACTTAAAGATTGGAAAAATTATACCATGCAAAAAATACCAAAGAAAGATTGTGTGTCCAGAAAAATATTTGACAAAGTAGTCTTTACAATAAAGCATGCAATTAGAGTTAAGAAGACTTTGTAAAAGTTAAAAATCATTGAAAAGATAGAATGATTTTTTTTTTTTTTGAGATAGAGTCTCACTGTGTCAACCAGGTTGGAGTGCAGTGGCACGTTCTCAGTTCACTGCAACCTCTGCCTCCCAGGCTCAAGTGATCCTCCCACCTTAGCCTCCCAAGTAGCTAGGACTACAGGCATGTACCTACCATGCCTGGCAAATTTTTGTATTAATTGCACAATTTATTATAATTATTAGAGACTTTATCCCTGCTCATTCCCCAGTCCCTTGGTGCCAGTTCGGTTGCTAAGGGCATTGCAGACAGGGCAGGTTAAGAGCAGGGCCCTGGTTTTATTTTTTTATTTTTTATTTTTTATTATACTTTAAGTTCTAGGGTACATGTGCACAATGTGCAGGTTTGTTACATATGTATACATGTGCCATGTTGGTGTGCTGCACCCATTAACTCGTCAGCACCCATCAACTCATCCTTTACATCACTTATAACTCCCAATGCCACCCCTCCCCCCTCCCCCTCCCCATAATAGGCCCCGGTGTGTGATGTTCACCTTTCCATGTCCAAGTGATCTCATTGTTCAGTTCCCACCTATGAGTGAGAACATGCGGTGTTTGGTTTTCTGTTCTTGCAAAAGTTTGCTGAGAATGATGGTTTCCAGCTGCATCCATGTCCCTACAAAGGACACGAACTCATCCTTTTCTATGGCTGTATAGTATTCCATGGTGTATATGTGCCACATTTTCTTAATCCAGTCTGTCACTGATGGACATTTGGGTTGATTATGAGTCTTTGCTATTGTGAATAGTGCCACAATAAACATACGTGTGTATGTGTCTTTATAGCAGCATAATTTATAATCCTTTGGGTATATACCCAGTAATGCGATGGCTGGGTCATATGGTATTTCTAGTTCTAGATCCTTGAAGAATTGCCACGCTGTTTACCACAATGGTTGAACTAGTTTACATAAATCCCACCAACAGTGTAAAAGTGTTCCTATTTCTCCACATGCTCTCCAGCACCTGTTGTTTCCTGACTTTTTAATGATTGCCATTCTAACTGGTGTGAGATGATATCTCATTGTGGTTTTGATTTGCATTTCTCTGATGGCCAGTGATGACGAGCATTTTTTCATGTGTCTGTTGGCTATATGAATGTCTTCTTTTGAGAAGTGTCTGTTCATATCCGTTGCCCACTTTTTGATGGGGTTGTTTGTTTTTTTCTTGTAAATTTGTTTGAGTTCTTTGTAGGTTCTGGATATTAGCCCTTTGTCAGATGAGTAGATTGCAAAAATTTTCTCCAGGGCCCTGGTTTTAATACTATCTCTACTGCTTCCCAACCCTGCCCCTAGACAAGCAGGTTTACGTCTCTGAGCTTCAGTTTTGTCATCTCTACTATGAAGATCGTAGCATCTCCCTCACAAGGCTGCTGTTGGAATTAACACAGGGACCCACATCTATAAATCAGTTTGCAGAATGTTCCACACATAACAAATATCCATCAAATATTAATCACAATGACAGCTTGGGTCTTCTTACTGCTTCCCGCAAAGGCCATTTCTCACATAGTTTTATATCACAATAGTTTTAGCTACTGTATGACCCTAAGATAATACTAGTCCATCCGTTTGATAACTGTTAGGGCAAAAAAGAATGTACAGGCAATTTATAGAAAGAGACATGCAAATGCCTATTAAATATGAAAATATAATGAAACTCACTGATATGGTTTGCCTGTGTCCCCACCTACATCTCAACTTGAATTGTGTCTCCCTGAATTCTTGCATGTTGTGGGAAGGACCCAGGGGGAGGTAATTGAATCATGGGCCTGGTCTTTCCCATACTGTTCTCATGATAGTGAATAAGTTTCATGAGATCTGATGGGTTTATCAGGGGTTTCCTCTTTTGCTTCTTCCTCACTTTCTCTCTTGCCGCCACCATATAAGAAATGCCTTTTGCCCTCTGCCATGATGGTGAGACCTCCTCAGCCACGTGGAACTGTCAGTCTAATTAAACCTCTTTCTTTTGTAAATTGCCCAGTCTTGGGTGTGTCTTTATCAGCAGCATGAAAATGGACGAATACATTCACTAACGCTTAACAGAAAGTAAATTAAAATCATGAACCATCCAATAATAGCAAATTTTGGCCAGATGTGAGAAATGATGGGGTATCACTGTCTGCTGGTGGAAGTTGAATTGGTGTAGTTACAGTGCGGTAACTATTCGGTAGTATCTATTAAATTGTTTAATAGTTAAGCCCTCTAGCCTTTCAAGTCAACCTCTTTTAATACCTTGAGAAAAACTCACATGCATGTATAACGGAGAAACCCAGAAACACATCCCATCATTGTTGGCATGACTGAAAAGTTGGAAATAACCAGTGTCTATCACTGACAGAAGTGGCTGATAAACTTTTACATCTCTGGCTGGGCACAGTGTGAGCACTTTGGGAGGCCAAGGCTAGTATATCACCTGAGGTCAGGAGTTCAAGACCAGCCTGACCAACATGGTGAAACTCTGTCTCTACTAAAAATACAAAAATTAGCTGGGTGTGGTAGCGGGCACCTGTAATCCCAGCTACTTGGGGGGCTGAGGCAGGAGAAACGCTGGAACCTGGGAGGCGGAGGTTGCAGTGAGCTGTGATCGTGCCATTGCCCTCCAGCCATGGTGACAGAGCGAGACTCTGTCTCAAAAAAACAAACAAAACAAAACCATTGTATCTCCATGAAATACTTTGAGGCAGCTGGGGAAAAAAAAAGCTACAAATACAGATGTTGAGAAAAACTTCTAAGTCATATTTTTGAGTACTGAAGTACATTATTAAATGACCATGCAGTATGGAAGGAAGAAAAGAGGAAGAAAAAACAAAAACATTATATGCTCCAATTCCTATGCGTGGATAAATATGTTAGTAAAATCTCAGGAGAAGATCTGGAAGGCTATACATCACATTGATCATGATAGTTGCATCAGGGTCCAGGGGAGTGAAGTGGTGACCCAAGGAGCATTGGCTTTCTCTGCAGCATATTGATTTTTTACTGGGAACATTTATTACAAACTACCTACATGATTAAGTTATTTTAAGGATATGATAAACATTTTTCTATAACCTGTTTTAATGATGTTTCAGCAAAATGACTTTCCTCTCTGCGCCCTGCCTTATCCCTGTATGAATTATTTTAATGTGTTTATTCCCAGCAGGGCAGAATCCTTGGTGTCTATAGTCCTCAGAGCCCCTTGGGCACACATCAGCATCATGGTCCCTGTCCTCATAGTCTGGGAGGGACCACCCTGGAGGCCTTCCTAGCGTTCCACACTTAGGGTGTTTACAACCCACGCGCAGGTCTCCACATCCACTTTTCTCCTCCTCTTCCGCTGTCTCTTCTACCTAAGATATACCTCCCTGTACTCTTCAGGCACATTCAAACCCCCACCCATCTTGCAATTGCTAACAGAAACTCAGCTGCTTCCAAGACAACTTTCCCTATTCCTAAAACTTCAGGTGAACTTCTGCTGAATTCTGCTGTCATTCCTTCCTTCTGCTATGTGTCATTATGGAAGCTGTAGGGCATGAAGCCGGAAATCCCAGAATCTGAGGTATCTATAGTTGGGTTCTATTGTTTCTGTAAATTACTTGTGTGCCCTCATGTGTGCTATTTAACATCTCTTGTTATTGGTTTTATGCATCTATAAAAGGAGTTTTAAAACAGTATTTTCCTCAGGTAATTGTGATAATGCTAAAATGCATTAACGTTAGAAGGGGCTTAGACAAGACTCCATGTGCAGGGAGCATGCCTTCAGGTCCTGTGGATGTTATCCTTGCTAGAATCATCTTAGTAGACTGTGAGAATGTTGGGAGCAGAGTCTCTGCCATTTACTTTTACATTTCCTATGGCACTGAGCACAAGTTAACTAGGTAAATAGCAGAAGTTTCCTAACAGGTAACTTTTCATTGCTAGTTCTGTGAAGTAGAAAAAGAATGCTCTATTAACCAAGAGTGACAAAGCGTCTTAATTCAGTTTCTCTCTCCTGGTGTATTATCAGTGAGATACATTATCAAGAAAAGAAAAAAAGGAAGAAAAATAATTCCAGTGGTGTGTATTTTCTAGGCCAGGCATTTCTCTGATGCACTGGTATTTGATGTTTCATTTTGTTTCAAGTTGGAATGAAATGATAACTTTATGCTCACTCAGAATTGCTCCTGTAGGACCCTTTGGCAAAGTTATTTGCTTTTCCCCATCTGGATGCCCACAGGGGTCAGAACACTTCTCTCCTTTTAATCCTGGGGGCGTAGGGGGTGGGAAGGAGACAGCAGGGGTCACTGTGGTCCTCAAGGGTGGAGACAGGTGTTGCCTGAGCAGGGAGGGACAAAAGGAAGACAGCTTTATCTCAAGGATACTTGCACGCAGGCATCCTTAAAGCACCTTAGGCTCATGGTCTGTAAGACAGAGGATCAAAATATCTTATTGCATGTTCTCATATGTGGGCACTTAAAAAATTGATCACATAGAGGTAGAGGAGCACAATGATAGATACCAGAGACTAGAAAGGGGGTGTGCTGGTGGGAGGGCTGGGGAATGAAGAGAGCTTGGTTAATGGGTAAAATCATACAGTTAGATAGATGTGGGGGTCTGTCCTGCAGACCCTGACCCAACGACGGATGAATGAAGTACACTGACACACAGATATTCTGCTTTGCCAGTTTGGCTGAGCATCTGGGCCACGTAGACGCAGCCGCGGCCTTGATCAGTCAATGATACTTGCATTTATTCAGTAAAGATTAATTGACAAAGGTTGTGAGTAAACACCATTGGAGGATAATTGACATTGCTGACTTCCCGAGTAGAAAGCAATTAAGCACTCACCTAGATCAAAGGTTAGTCTAAGGACCACATGGGTAAACAAGCTAGTTAGGTAAACTACCTTCCCTTGTACCCACTTTAGGCTATTTACTCAAAGTAAGGATTCGGTTGCCTTCAGCCATAACCTTATCCTGAGACTTTTGCAAAAACCTTCAGGCCTTTCAAGAAGGTTTGTGACTTATAATTTTCCTCACCATCCTGAATGAATCCCCACAGACAGAAGGAATAAGTTCTAATGCTTCATAGCAGAGTAGGTTGACTATAGTAAGCAACAATAGACTATATCTTTGAAAATAGGTAGAAAAGAGGACTTTTTTTGTAGGGGGTTATATATACAAATTTACTTTTTAAGCGTTGTTATAATTTACTGGATTAATTTGGATTTTTTTATTTTAGATTCGGGTAGTACATGCGCAGGGTTGTTTCCTGGTTATACTTTGTGATGCTGAGGTTTGGGTCACAAATGATTCTGTCACCCAGGGAGGGAGTGTGGTAACCAATAGGTTTTTAACCCTTTCTCCCCTTCCTTCCTCCCACCTCCAGTAGCCCCCAATGTCTGTTGTTCTCATTTTTATGTTCCTGAGTACCCAGTGTTTAGCTCCTACTTATAAGTGAGAACATGGGATATTTGGTTTTCTGTTTCTGCATTAGTTTTCTTAGGATAATGACCTCCAACTGCATCCATGAAGCTGAAAAGGGCATGACTTCATCCTTTTTATGGCTGAGTAGAATTCCATGGTGTATATTCACCTCTGGGAAACATGGTTGCTTTCTGCTTCCCTGTCTGAATATTTTCTTTATCCAGTCCACTGTTGATGGACACCTGGGTTGATTCCATGTCTTTGTTATCGTGAATAGTGTTGCAATTAACAGGAGAGTACATGTATCCTTTTGATAGAACAATTTGTTTTCTTTTGGATATATAGTCAGAAATGGTATTGCTGGATGGAATAGTAGCTCTATTTTCAGTTCTTTGAGAAATCTATAAACTGCTTTCCACAGTGACTGGACTAATTCACATTCCTACCAACAGTGTGTAAATGTTGCCTTTTCTCTGCAGCCTCACTGGCATCTGTTTTTGTTTGTTTGTTTTTACTTTTTATTTATTATTTATTTTTGTTTTGAGACAGAGCCTCACTCCATCGCCCAGACTGCAGTGCAGTGGCATGATCTCAGCTCACTGCAACCTCCGCCTCCTGCACTCAAGCTATTCTCCTACCACGGTCTCCCAAGTATCTGGAATTACAGGTGCCCACCACCACGTCCAACTAATTTTTGTATTTTTAGTTGAGACAAGATTTCACCGTGTTGGTCAGACTGGTCTTGAACCCCTGACCTCAGATGATCCATCCATCCTGGTCTCCCAAAATGCTGGGATTACAGGCGTAAGCCACCATGCCTGGCCTGACTTTTTAATAATAGCCATTCTGACTGGTGTGAGATCGTATCTCATTGTGGTTTTAATTTGCATTTATCTGATGATTAGTGATGTGGAGCATGTTTTCATAGGTTTGTTTGCCACTTGTATACCTAGAAGAGAGGACTTGAAATGTACTCATTGTATAGAAATGATAAACACTTGGGTGTTGGATACCCTGAACACCATGACTTGACCATTACACATTCTATGCATGTAACAACATCTCACATGGACCCCATAAATACGTAGAAATGCAATGTACCAAAAACATTTTTAAAAGAATGTAAACGAAGCATCTGTTTCCTAAGCAAGTAAGGTGCTTGGATTATTTTAAAATTATACATTAGTCATATGACCTTGAACAAAAACTTAATTTATGTTGGATTAATTTTCCCCATCTGTAAAACTAGGACTTGCATTAAGTGATTTCCGAAAGTCTCATAAGATGGAAAATGCTGGAATTACATCAACTGCATACAATTCAGCTAACTTTTATTAACTATTTCACAGATATACAATGCCCTGTGCACTGAAACATAAAAATATTAACGTCACACACATATGTGAAATCTTACTACATCTGTGAATCTGTTTAGCTTGATCAGGACAAGACGTCAGAGGGTGTGGCCACTGCATCACACTGATGTGAACCCTGAGGGTGCCATTCCTGCCTCAGCTGCTCCTTTCACACTCGTGTGTCCACAGTTGGTTCCTGCCGGTCAGTTCGTGGTCTTGCTGACTTTAAGAATGAAGCTGTGGAACTTCGTGGTCAGTGTTACAGCTCTTAAAGATGGCACGAACCCAAAGAGTGGGTGGTAACAAGGTTTATTGTGGAGAGTGAAAGAACAAAGCTTCCACAGCACAGAAGGGGACCCGGGTTGCCACTGCTGGCTGGGGTGGCCAGCTTTTATTCCCTTATTCTCCCCTCCCATGTTCCAGTTCTGTCCTATCAGAGTGCCCTTTTTTCAATCCTCCCTGTGATTGGCTACTTTTAGAATCCTGCTGATTGGTGCATTTTACAGAGCACTGATTGGTACGTTTTACAATCCTCTTGTAAGAATGGAAAGTTCCCCAAGTCGACCCAGAAAGTCCAACTGGCCTCACCTTTCAATCCCCCCCTCTACACAGCACACCCCAACTGCAATTGAGAACTGGGCAATGACCGCTCTAGCCAATTCCTGCTGTATAGGGATGAAGAAGGGACCCTGCAGTTGTAGTGTCTTGCAGAGGGGAACTCTCTAGGCCAGCCAAAGGGCCATTGGGTCAGTCCAGGGGTCCTCAGTGGAAGTTGTGAGTTGAGCTCATTTGGGGTTCCATTTGTAAGACCATCTGTAGCTTGATGGCTTCGATCCTGGAGGGAACAAATTCGACAAGGAGGTTAAAAATACAGGGCCCGAAGGCGAGTAATAGCAAGATGGTTGTCATGGGACCTAGAAAGGGGAGAAGCCATGTCGCCCAACTCCAGAGGTTGGTATAAGAGTTTGAAAGGTGGCCGGGCGCGGTGGCTCAAGCCTGTAATCCCAGCACTTTGGGAGGCCGAGACGGGCGGATCACGAGGTCAGGAGATCGAGACCATCCTGGCTAACACGATGAAACCCCGTCTCTACTAAAAGATACAAAAAAAAACTAGCCGGGCGCGGTGGTGGGCACCTGTAGTCCCAGCTACTCCGGAGGCTGAGGCAGGAGAATGGCGTGAACCCGAGAGGCGGAGCTTGCAGTGAGCCGAGATCCGGCCACTGCAATCCAGCCTGGGCGACAGAGCGAGACTCCGTCTCAAAAAAAAAAAAAAAAAAAAAAAGAGTTTGAAAGGCGTTGTCTGATTTCAGAAGCCTTTTCCTGTAAACACCAGGTGGCATCTCGTACTATCCCTGACTGCTTAGTGTAAAAACTACTCTTCCCCTAGGAAGGGGCAGCGTCCTCCTTTCTCAGCAGTGAGGAGGTCCAGGCCTCGGCGGTTTTGGAGAGTCACTGCTGCCAAAGAGTCTACTTGGGATTGTAGAGTAAGGATAGATTCTGTTATTTCTTCCAGACTGTCTGAGAAATCCTTTGAGAGTGTGTGGTAGTAGGATCATGAAGTAGATAAACTGACTATTCCGGTTCCTGTAGCAGTGGCCATTCCTAACCCTGTAAGTAGGGGTATTAGTGGTATGACCCTGCACCAATGGACTTGAGCTTTGAGGGGCACTGATAGGGTCTGATTTCCTCGGGCAATGTCAATGTTGGGACTTAGAAAGACTAAGGTGCAGGTGCCTGTCCAGTTGGTGGGGAGGCAGATATGGGTTGAAGTTCCACATAAGAATATGCCTTGGCTGGGTAGATAGAACTGGTTGTGTATGTTAAAAAGGTGTGTGAATTTGTTGTTTTCATTTTCCCATACTCCTAGAGTACTTGCCAAGGTAGCTGCGGTGAGTGGCTGGAAAGGGGTGTTGGGAGCAAACTGAGTGGTTCCCTGTGTTCTGTTTTCCCATTGGAGAAAAAACTGTTTTGTATCTACTAAGAACCATTCAAGGGAGTGATTGAAAGAGAAGATGAGAAGGCACTCACTAGTGGTGGGGGCGCTGCTGCAGGGGTCCAGGGGTGAATGATCATGCAGGGAGTATGTTTACCATTAAAAAACCCAGACTGTTTGTTAAGGAGGGAGAAGGTAATGATTTTGGGGGATGCTAAGAAGTGGACAAGCCATCTGAATGGAGCTTTTTGGGTGACTCAGAAGTTACTATGATCAGTTGGGGCTTGAAGTTGTAGGGCGTAATTACACTGATGGGATAGTAGGTGCCCCAGGGGCAGGCCTGATTCCAGGTTGTATTGGATGTGTAAAGGGGCTTGGAAAGTTAAGATGGTATTCGTGGTTACAGAGCTGTGTATGGGCTTTTCATTGTTCATGTAATAGGTGAAGTTGGAAATGTAAGAGCATAAAAGCTGGACCGCGTATCTAGTTAGGGTATTTTTGATCTTATCAGAGATAGGGAAGTCAGCTAGTGATTGCATATTTAGACGTTGTAAAAGGTCTTTTCCTTCATAGTTTCTTGCATTAGTTTCCTTAAGTGCCTCTTGAGTGTTTCATTTGCCTTCTCGACCTTCCCTGAGGATTGTGGCCTCCAGGAGCAGTGAAGGTGATATTGTATCCCTAGCACCCTGGAAATTCCCTGAGTTACTGTGGCTTTAAAAGTCAGACCATTGTAGCTCTGTAAGCTTTGGAGAAGCCCAAATCTAGGAATTATTTCATGAATTAGGACTTTAACTACTTCCTGAGCCTTCTCTGTCTTGCAGGGGAAGGCTTCTATCCAATTTGTAAAGGTATCAACACAGATCAACAAGTATTGCAATCCCCTTGAATTAGGCATATGAGTGAAGCCTAACGGCCAGTCCTCTTCGGGATAGTGCCCTCTTCTTTATTCTCCCAGAAGGGCCTTATGATGGACCAAGGGATTATTCCTTTGGCACACCTCACAGGCTTTGACTACTTGTCGGATGATCTGGAGGAGATTTGGCCCTGTAAATAGGTATTTGGCCATTGGATGAGTGTTCTCAATACCCATATGAAAAGTTTGGCGGAGGGTAAGTATTTTCCACTGGCTGGCTTAGTGTATGATTACCTTTCCCTCTTCTGTCGTTAACCACCCTGAGGGGAGAAAACTGTGCCCCCATGAAAGTCCCCATTCTGTTTTGGTCGGGGAATAATGGGGCTGAATCTCTTGGAGAGGGTTGTTCCATACCAAGGGTTGTTCCATAGGTATTTCTAAAGGGAGGTTCCGCCTGGCAGCAACTTTGGCCTCAGTGTCTGCCTGATGGTTTCCTTCTGCCTTTTCTCCTTCACCTTTCTGATGGCTTTGGCAGTGTAAGACTGCCACCTCCTTGGGTTTTTGCACTGTGTGCAATAACTCCATGATTTCCCTGTGGTATTTAGTGGGGGTTCCCCCAGAGGGTAGGAACTCCCTTTCTTTCCATATTGCAGCGTGAGCATGTAGGATTAGATAAGCATACTTGCTATCTGTATACACATTTATTCTTTTTCCTTTTCCAGTTCTAAGACTCAGGTAAGCACCACTAGTTCTGCTAACTGGGTGCTTGTCCCTGGGGGAAGAGGCTTACTTTCAAGTACCGCTATACCACTAACTATGGCATAATCTGCCCTTTGTATCCCACTCTCCACAAACGAACTTCCATTGGTTTATAGAGTAAGGTCAGGATTAGCTAAGGGGACTTCTAAGAGGTCCTCTCGGATGGCATAAGTCTGGCCTAGAATTTGTTGGCAGTCATGCTCAATTGGTTCCCCATCCTCTGGGAGAAAAGCAGCAGGGTTGAGGGCCGCACACGTGTGTATTTGAAGCACTGGTCCCTCACAGAGTAACGCCTGGTATCTAAGCAGGCGGTTGTCTGATAGATATAAACTTCCTTTGGCATCTAGTATGCCATTTACATCATGAGTAGTCCAGATGGTGAGATCCTTTCCTTGTATTATTTTGATAGCCTCTGATACTAAGATGGACACCGCTGCAATTACCTGTAAACAGTGAGGCCAGCGTTTTGCTACTACATCAATTTCCTTACTTAGGTATGCCAGTGGTTAGAGGGTTGTCCCACAAGTCTGAGTAAGAACTCCAAGAGCTATTGCTGCTTTCTCTGTGATGTATAAATAGAAGTTTTGTCCTGTGGGAAGGCTTAAGGCTGGAGCTTGTACTAGGGCCTGCTTTAAGGTTTGAATGTTGTTTCTGCCTCTGGTTCCCATTCTACTAGATGAATATTTGCCCTCTGAATCTCCTTGATTAGAATATAGAGTGGCCTGGCCCTCTCGCTATATCTGGGGATCCATAGTCGGCAAAAGTCGGTGATCCCAAGGAACCCCCACAACTGTTTTAATGTCTTAGGGCAAGGATAAGCCAGTATAGGCTGTATTCGTTCTTTGCTGAGGGCCCTGGTTCCTCTGGCTAAGATTAGGCCTAGATATTTGACTTGTTGTAGGCAGAGCTGGGCCTTCGATTTAGACACCTTGTACCCTTGATTAGCTAGAAAGTTCAAGAGATCTAGAGTAGCCTGCTGGCATGAGGCTTCCGAACTGGTAGCCAAAAGTAAATCATCCACGTACTGAAGGACCAGAGCACCTGGACTTCAGAAGTGGCCTAGATCTTGGGCCAGTGCCTGACCAAACAGATGAGGGTCATCCCTAAACCCTTGAGGCAAGACCGTCCACATAAATTGGGACATGTGGTCTCTGGGATCCTCAAAGGCAAAGAGAAACTGGGAGTCAGAGTGCAGGGGAATGCATAAGAAGGCATCCTTGAGGTCCAGAACAGTGAACCATTCTGCTTCCTCTGGTATTTGAGAGAGTAGGGTATAGGGGTTGAGTACAGTTGGATATAGAGGAATTACTGCCTCATTGATGAGTCTAAAATCTTGCATGAGTCTCCACTGACCATTTGGTTTTTGTACTCCTAGAATTGGAGTATTGCAGGGACTGCTCCATTTTCTTACTAAGCCTTGAACTTTTAATGTCTAAAAATATCCTGTAATCCTTTATGAGCTTCAGGCCTTAAGGGATATTGCCTCTGATAAGGAAAAGTGGTGGGGTCTCTTAGCCTAATTTGGACTGGGCGGGCATTTTTTCTCTTCCAATTTGTCCTTCCAATGCCCAGACTTCAGGGTTGATTCCCTCCTCAAGTAGGGGACAACAGATGGGTAACTTGTTCCCCAAATTTATGTGGATAATGGCTCCAGCTTTGGCTAATATGTCCCTCACTAATAATGGTGTGGGACTTTCAGGCATAAGAACAAAGGCATGTGAAAAGAGCAAAGTCTCCCAATTACAACTGAGGAGGTGGGAGAAATTCCTGGTTATCCCACCAGGATAAATTCCTGGTTACAGGCTGTCCCAGGATTCCTTGGATGATAACCAACCTTGAGGACAGCTGTCTGGGGCAGGAGATTAACACTGAGAAAGCCGCGCCAGTGTCCAGGAGGAAGTCAATTTCCTGGCCCTCAATGGTTAAACTTACCTGGAGCTCAGTGAGGGTAATGACATGAGCTGGCACTTGCCCCCTGCACCCTCAGTCCGGTTGTTGGATCATCCGGTTGGGGGCTTCTGGCCCAGAGAATTTTTGTCCTCTGGGGCAGTGTGCCTTCTAGTGATTGTCTTGGCATGGTGGACATGGGTGAGGGGGAGGCTTGTTTCTCATTGGACAATGCTTTTTAAAGCATCCTTGCAAACCACACTGATAACAAGCCCTACTAGGTGATTGGCCTGCTCTGTTTTCTCTCCTCTCTGAACCACCAAGGTTTGTTCGTATAAGGGCCATGACTAGGGCTGTGGCCTTTCTCTTATCTCACTTTTCCTTTTTGGCCTGTTCCTCTTGGTCCCTATTATAGAACACCGAGGTTGCCAGGTTTAATAATGCCTCCGAATTTTGTTCAGGGCCCAGGGCTAGCTTTTGGAGCTTTCTCCTGTTATCTGTGGCTGATTGGGTAATAAACTTATCTTTGAGGATCAATTGACCCTCAAGAGAGCTGGGTGACAGGGAAGTATATTTTCTTAAGGCCTCCCATAGCTGCTTGAGGAAGGCAGAAGTATTTTTTCTCCCTTTTCCTGAGTTATGGTGGACGTCATTGAATAATTCATGGACTTTTTCCTAATTCTCCTTAGTCCTTCTAGAACACAGGTCAACAGATGTTTGCAACTCCAGTCCCCATGATCTGAGTCTAGGTCCCAGTGGGGATCCATACTGGGGATGGCTTGCTGACCGGTAGGGAATTTGTCCCTTTCTTCAGCTGTCATTCTATTATTTACTTAACTAAGATACCAGGTATCTCCAAATTCTCGGGCTGCAGCTGAAGCCGCATTCTTTTCATTAATAAGACCAGGGTTTGATCTAACAATAGCATGACATCTCTCCAAGTGAGGCCGAAGGTTTGCCCTAGACCCTGTAGGACATCTATGTACCTATCAGGATCATCTGAAAACTTCCCCAGGTCTACCTTGATCTGCTTTAAATCAGAGAGGGAGAAGGGGACATGTACTGGGATTGGGCCAAATTCCCCTCCCCCTGCAGCTCAAAGGGAGCATAACTGATGACCTGGGGAGGGTTTGTGATCCCTTGGAGATTTCTTTGCTTGTTTCCTTCTGGGTGGGGGAGATTAGAGGAGGAGGAGCCTTATCATTAATAGGAAGGGGAGCTGTAGGGAGGCTAGGATATAGGGTAAACTGAGAGGTCCTTCTATGGAATGTAGATGACAAGCTTTGCATAGTTGTGGATTATCCTTCAATGAAAAGAAAGCTTGGGAATAAGGTATTTCACTCCATTTGCCTTCCCTCTTACAGAAAAGGTCAAGTTGCAGGATAGTATTGTAATTTACACTTTCCTCAGGTGGTCATTTTTCCCCATCAGAGAGAGAATATTGGGGCCAGACCATAGTGCAGAAAAAAACAAGCTGCTTCTTTTTTAGGGTTTGTGGGTCAAATTGGTCCCAGTGGCTTAGGATGCCATTTCAAGGGTGAGTTTGTTGATGCCTGAGTGTTCCTCATCTGAAAGAAAAAAACGCCCATGGTTTTGGTCTGTTTTTTTTTCTTTCTTCTCCACTCCCCCCACCTAGAACCCACAATGGTCCCTGGCCCCTGCTGTTCACAATAGTTGCACTCACCGAAGCAGCAGCGGAAACACTAGTTTTCCTCCTAGACCACAGAGAGGACTGAGGAAGGTCGGATTGAGTGGCCCTTACTGATGCATTCTCAAAAACCTGCACCCTTGCCTTTCCTCTTAGACCACAAGAAGACCAAGAAAGGTCAGATTTAGTGGCCCTTACTGGCACATTCTCTAAAACCTGTTAATTGGAATCCTAAGTGTTTTCTCCTGTTGGTGTTGGGGTCTTACCCTTGTCCTATAAATACGATAAGCCTCAAAATGGAGTGGAGGGCCATACCTTGAAGGAGGGACGGGATCTCTAGAGTTGGAAGACTGATCCTTTTGTCCTCATTTCTCATCATATGAATAGGAAAGATATCCCCCAAATTTTGGAGTCTATAATTTCTGAGGCTCCTCATATCCTAGCTGCGGGAATAGCCTTTGTTATGCCTATTAGTCTAAGGAGGGATCCTAAATTCCAGATAGTCCCTCCTTTATAGGCTTCGGGCAAAAATTATGTCTTTCTGATTGGTGGACCCTAGTGCCTAAAGAAGGAAACAGAGTCTCGAAACTTATATTAGAAATCATCCTTATAAGCAAAACTAGAAGAGCACCAGGGACAGGGAGTGGTTTTTAGAAGCAGGACTAGCCTCAGAGAAGAGGGACAGGAGGAAATTTGTTTGACAGGCATTAGGACCCAGGAGGCAAGGGTCAGGATAGATAGGATAGATGGATGAGTCTCACTTGGGTGACGTAAGTTTTGAGCGCTCTGCTCATGGCTGCAGGGTCAACCAACTTTCTGTCGGGACACCAGAGCTGAATGTCTTTCCTCTCTGTCAAGACTTGGCTCAACCCAGAAGTGCAGGAAAACTGAAGTTGGTTCCAGGCAAACCAACGCTTCTGACTTTGAAGAGTCGGGGGTTGTTGGAGAGCCCTCTCCCAGAAAGCCTGACACCTGAGTCTTTAGTTCAGCAGCCATGCTAGTCACTTTCAACTTGCTGTCAGGTGCCCGGTGTTTAGCCCCTGAATTCTAAGGAAAAACAGAACAGAAGAGCAAGCAAAAGCGGTCTGATGGTACTCACCATGTGGCGAGATCCCAGATGAGCACCCAAGATGTGTCCAGAGATGGTTCCTGCTGGTGGGTTCGTGGTCTTGCCGACTTCAAGAATGAAACCGCAGACCTTCATGGTGAGTGTTACAGCTCTTAAAGATGGCATGGACCCAAGGAGTGAGTGGTAGCAAGGTTTATTGTGAAGAGTGAAAGGACAAAGCTTCCACAGAGTGGAAGTGGACCTGAGTGGGTTGCCACTGCTGGCTGGGGTGGCCAGCTTTTATTCCCCTATTGCCCCCTCCCATGTTCTGTTTCTGTCCTGTCAGAGTGCCCTTTTTTCAATCTTCCTCACAATTGGCTGCTTTTAGAATCCTGCTGACTGATGTGTTTTACAGAGCACTGATTGGTGTGTTTTACAAACCTCTTGTAAGACAGGAAAGTTCCCCGAGTCCCCACTCTACCCAGGAAGTCCAACTGGCCTCACCTCTCACTTGCAATGTCAAGATCCCTGTTTCCCTGTCTGTAAGCAAGAGCGTGGCATCTCCATTCACTCATCTACTAAGCTGGTATTTGTAGATGGCCTGCTGTGCCCCAGGCTTTGTGCTGAGTGTTGGGGATACAATGATAAACAAGACAGGCATGGAATCTGGCCACCAGGAGCAGAAAGTGAAAAGTGAAAAAAGTGAAAGGAGATGGTGATTACAGAGGTCTGACTCTTCACTGCCTCCCTCAGGAGTTGTTAGCAGGAACGCAGGTGGGGAATGGGGAGTGTCTCACTCACCTGGCCAGCTCCAGAGTGGATGTTGCTCTTCTGCCCCCAGACTGACCCTTATCCTCCTCCTTGTGTCTCCCTTTCCTTTACCTTGTTTCCTCTCAGTGTCCTGGTGATGGGTTGATGCTCTGGAGGAAAGAGTCTGAGAAAAGAGAGAGCAGCCTACACTACTATGAGCCAGGATGGCAGGGAGGGTGGCTGTGGGAATGAATGTAGCCATCGAGAGGGAGATGGGACAGGGAAAGAGGAGGAGAGACTTGGAGAGGAGGAAGAGACTTGAAGAGACAGGAAGCATAGTGAGAAGGGAAGAGGGTGAGACTGCAGCCACCCATGTCAATGGGGCAGTTTGCAAAGAGAGAGAGAGAGAAGAGAGCCAGGCCCACTGGAATTAGGGGTGGAGGGGCTTCAGGGAGCTCCAAGAGGGATGGGGCTGGAGAGGTGAGGATGAGAAGAATATGCTAATGTTGAGCCATGGGCAATGACCTGAGAAGAGGAAAGCAAAAGTGTTTCACAGAAAGGAACCTGAGTAGCCAAGAAGAGTACACAGTAGGGAGAATCATTAACTTTGGTGAGGACCTTAGCATCGAGTCCACTGAAGTTTTCAGCTTGTGCGGTTGTTGTTAGGTAAAGTGGATGTGCTTTGTCTCTGGATGGAATGTGAGAATGAAGTAAATAATAGGTCTAGGATGATTCCGGGTAACTGAGTCAGTATCTCTGCAGCCTGTCCACCCAACAGCTTTCTGTAGAAACATTCAGTAGAACTTCATCAGTCACCTCAGAAGAGGGGGAAAAAAGAGTTGGGAATTATGATACCCATTTAAGAATTCTGATGTTATCTTCTAGAATTTTTATAGTTTCGGGTCTTAGATTTAAGTCCTTGATCCATCTTTAGTTAATTTTTGTGTAAGATGAGAGATGAGGATCCAGTTTCATTCTCCTACATGTGGCTAGCCAATTATCCCAGCACCATTTGTGGAATAGGGTGTCCTTTTCCCACTTTATGGTTTCCTTTGCTTTGTTGAAGGTCAATTGGATGCAAGTATTTAGCTTTATTTATGGGTTCTCTATTCCATTCCATTAGTCTATGTGCCTGCTTTTATACCAGTACCATGCTGTTTTGGTGATGGCCTTATAGTATAGTTCGAAGTCAGGTAATGTGATGCCTCCAGATTTGCTCTTTTTGCTTAGTCTTGATTTGGCTATTTGGGCTCTGTTTTGGTTCCATAGGAATTTTAGGATTCATTTTCTAGTTCTGTGAAGAATGATGGTGGTATTTTGATGGGATTTGCATTGAATTTGTAGATTGCTTTAGACAGTATGGTCATTTTCACAATATTGAGTCTACCCATCCATGAGCATGGCATGTGTTTCCATTTGATTGCATTGTCTGTGATTTGTTTCAGCTGTGTTTTGTAGTTTTCCTTGTTGAGGTCTGCCACCTCCTTGGAAAAACCCTGCTAGACATTGGTTTGGCAAAAACTTCATGACCAAGAACCCCAAAGCAAATGCAACAAAAACAATGATAAATAGGTGGGACTTAATTAAGCTAAAAAGTTTCTGCACAGCAAAAGAAACCATCAGCAGAGTAAACAGACAACCCACAGAGTGGGAGAAAATCTTCACAATCTATGCATCTCACAAAGGACTAATATCCAGAATCTACAAGGAAATCAAACAAATTATCAAGAAAAGAAAAAAATCTCAACAAAAAATGGGCTAAGGAAATGAATAGACAATTCTCAAAAGAAGATATACAAATGGCCAATGAATATATGAAAAAATGCTCAACATCACTAATGACTAGGGAAATGCAAATCAAAACCGTAATTCTATACCACTTAAAGAACTAAAAGTAGAATTACCATTTGATCTAGCAGTCCCACTACTGGGCATCTACCCACAGGGAAGGAAGTCATTATACGAAAAAGATACTGCATATGCATGTTTATAGCAGCACAATTAGCAATTGCAAAACTATGGAACCAGCCCAAATGCCCATAAAGAAATTGTGATGCATATACACCACAGAACACTATTCAGCTGTAAAAAGGAACAGAATAATGGCATTCACAGCAACCTGAATGGAATTGGAGACCATTATTCTATGTGAAGTAACTCAGGAATGGAAAATCAAACATCGTATGTTCTTACTCATAAGTGGGAGCTAAGCTATATCGATGCAAAGGCGTAAGATTGACACAATGGACTTTGGGGACTTGGGAGAAAGGGTGGGAGGGGGTGAAGGATAGAAGACTACAAATTGGGTACAGTGTATACTGCTTGGGTGATGGGTGCACCAAAATCTTACAAATCACCACTAAAGAACTTACTCATGTAACCACATACCACCCATTCCCCAAAAATCTATGGAAATAAAAAGAAAATTAAAAAAAAAGAATTCTACGTTTTTCATTCAAGTAGAAGAAATTGAGGTTTCTAACAGTAAATGAGAAACTGAAAAGTTAATGTCAAATGCAGTTTACCAGACCCCCTATTTTCACAGTATTTCACAGCTGGAATATATTCGCTGTTTGAAATGTTCTCTGCTTGTTCTCAGTAAGTTTCAACTCTGAAGAACTGGGGGATTTTATCCAAAAATCTGAAAAACAGGACTTTTTAAGAAATAAAAAACATTTCAAAACTATGGCTTGCAAACCTATTTGTAATATCAGATATTATATAACAAAATTCCAACTTCTGCATGAAAATGATAGTGAACACTACTGAGTGAGTTCAGTAGTGAAGCAGATGCATATTTAGACTTACTTGATTCAATAGCATTTCAGTAAAGACTTCCTATGGGAAGAATATCTCCTCAAGTTTTACTCTGTAAGTTGTGTACACTTCATTACAACCTTTAAAATCACATCAGTTCTTGTACTATTAAAACAAAATATGAAAAATAGGTTATTTTATGAGCAGCATTTTAAACTAATCCATTTAAACTAAACGTGACCTGTTTGCAACTAAGATGGCAAAATAGGATTTTACAGATTTATCTGTGAAAGAGTGAAACAGATTTAAATGAACACAGAACTCCGTAACTCTAAAAGTAACTAGAAAGTGCCAGAAACATAACGACACTGAGTAGGGGGAAGAAAAGAGCTTTGTTTAGTCTAATGACACAGTAAGCTCAAAAACAAACTGCGTGGGACAGTGAAACTACTCTGTGTGATATACTACAGTGGCGGTTGCATGTCAGTATGCATTTGAGCAAACCCAGAGAACTTAAACCAAGAGTGAACTCTAACATGTACTGCAACTGTGGGTGATAATGATGTGTCAATGTGGGTTCATCCATTGTAACAAATGGACCACTCTGGTGGCTGATGTTGATATGGGGGAGGCTGATGTATGTGTCAGGGTGGAGGGTATGTGGGAAATCTCGGTACCTTCTTCTCAATTTTGCAGTAAACTTAAAACTGCTCTAAACATAAAATCTACTAAAAAAGAATAGCAAATGAAAGATGAAGAGAGAAGGGAAAAGAAAAGAAAAAAGAGAGGAGAAAAGAAAAGAGAAAAGAAAAGAATTAGGATTCTCTGATAAAATATTACCGTGTATTCCAGAGTCAGCTAATGGATAGTTTTCAGATTGAATTTGTTCTACAGTGGGTTTTTTCTTATGGTGCTCAGTGTTTAAATTTATATTTAATTGGTTACACCATAGAAATTCTGTGTGGTGCTCTAATGGTGGACACATGTCGGTATATATTTGTGCAACTTCTTATGACTTCCGCATGAACATCTCTATTTCAGTCCTCACCCCTGCCCCTTGGCCCACGTTCTCACAGGGCAAGATCAGTGGGAGCAGAGTCTCAACTTCCTCCCCTACAGGGGCTCCCAGTTCTCCACAGGCCTAAATAGTTTCCCTGATTCTTCACTGTATTAGTCTGTTCTCATGTTGCTAATAAAGATATGCCCCAAACTGGGTAATCATAAAGGAAAGAGGTTGAATGGACTCACACTCCCACATAGCTGGGGAGGCCTCACAGTCACGGCAGAAGATCAAGGAGGAGCAAAGTCCCATCTTAAATGGTTGCAGGCAAGAAAGAGCTTGTGCAGGGGAACTCCCATTTATAAAACAATCAGATCTCCTGAGACTTAGTCATTATCAGCAGAACTGCATGGGAAAACCCACCCCCATGATTCAATTCCCTCCCACTGGGTCCCTCCCATGACACGTGGGGATTATGGGAGCTACAATTCAAGACGAGATTTGGGTGGGGACACAAAGCATAACCATATCATTCACCTTGCTCACTTCATCAGGCATTGGAGTGGGCCACTCTTAAAAGGATTTTAAGTTACTTGTGCTAGTGTCGACTTTGCCCAGTTGATGCAGAATTTGCTTGCAAATAAAATGAAAGCTTGGTTGAATTTACAACAACAAAAAGATATCTACAATGTGTACTTTTAGTACCTGCTAAAATGGAGTGGAAACAGAGTCAGAGGAGAAGAACACTATCAAGTTACAAGTGGAATAAGAGCCACAGGATATTGCCCTGCAGGGAAAGCCAATGATCCTACATCAGGATGGAGGATGGGAGCCTGGCCGCGATGTTGGAGGGAAAGAAATTATTAAACCATCAGGAAATATGCATTTTCTAAAAGGACCAGGACTTTTTTTTACCACCAGGAGTCTTTTCAGAAATGGTCTCACCCCTAAGGGGACTGATATTTACACAAAGTGCTATTTTAAAACATAAGTATAAAATCATCAGGCTGATGGGCCAATTTATTCAGCAGGGTTTATCCTATGTAGGAGATATTTGTTAGACTTTGTGGCCACACAATTTTTTTTTTTTTGCATTTTTTATTGAGTGAAATTTACATAACATAAAATTAGTCATTTAAAGCATACAATTCAGTGGCATGAAGAACATTTACAGTGTTATGCAATCATCACCTCTATCTAGTTGTAGAATAGTTTTATCATCCCCAAGGGAAACCTCTTGCTCCTTTAGAATTCACTATTTCCTCTTATGTCCTGAAAATCACTAATTTACTTTCGATGTATTTGCCTAATCTCAGCTTTTCCTATAAACAATATCATACAATAGATGGCCTTTTGTGATGGCTTCTTTCACTGAGCAGTGTTCTCAAGGTTCATCCCCATTGTGAAATGTAGCATGCTTCATTCCTTTTTGCGACTAAATAATATTCCATTTTATGGATATGCCACTTTTCTATACCCACTCACCAATTGATGGATATTTGTGCTTTTTCCTTTTTTTAAAAATTGTGAAACATGCTGCTATGCACATGCAAGTTCACTTTTTCCTGAACATCTGTTTTCATTTTTGGGGTGTATACCTAGGAGTGAAACTGATGGGTTGTATGATAATTCTATGTTTAACATCCAATATATGTCAACATAGTTGTTAAGTTTGGAAAATTTCCTACTTCATGGACATTTTTGTTCTTCAAGGTATTGTCAGAAAAAGATTCCAGATTTTACTCTTAAGACAACCTGTGGAAGTCATTGATAGGGAAGATGGTGATATGAAGTGGGGTGTGCTGATTGGAATCCATTTGGCAGGAGTGGGGATGAGGGACCCCTGACTTTCAGGGGCTGCAGCAGCAGCAGGTGTACTTGGGTGAGTGTGCTGTGCTCTCTGGTGGCAGTAGGAACCACCGCACCAGTGCTAATGATGGCAATAGGAGTGTCTGCCTTGCAACAGCTTGGGTGTAATTTGGGCATTTTCCAGCTGTGGGTCTCTGCCCCTGTTTCCTTAGCCTTTTGTGGAGTCTATAATGAATTCATGTTTTAAAACACATTATCATTCAGTGCCAAACACATGATGCCAGGTACTATACTAGATAAAATAGCCCACAATAGTGAATGCATAAATCAATACCTGCCACCTTGTAAGTTGCATTCTACTGTGTGTGGCAGAGGCAAACAATAAACAAAAACACAAATGAAGTATCTAGTACATCATTTTTGTTCCTGAGTAGTTGCCATTGAATAAATGAATGAACTTTTTTTTTTTTTTTTTTTTTTTTTTTTTATCATTTATCAGTTGAAGAGTATTTGGTTTGCTTCCAGTTTGGGATGGTTATAAAGAAATATCCACACAACCATTAATGTACAGGTTTTTGTGTGAACATAAGTTTTTATTGCATTTGAATAAATACTAAAAAGTGGAATTGCTTGGTCACATGGTAAGTGCATGTTTAACCCTGTAAGAAATTTTTGGACATTTTTCCAAAGTGGCTCTTTCAATTGCTGTTCCCACAGGCATTGTGTAAGTGTTCTAGCTGCTCTGTTTCTTCGTCCATTGTTGGTAATGCGGGTTGTTTTAATGTGCTATCTCATTGCAGTTTTAATCAGCATTTCAATAATGGCTAGTTAAGCTGAACGCATTTTCTGGTGTTTACCACACATCAAAGGAATGAATGATGAATAACATATAAAAACATAGATATATCTGAAATTCATTATAATAAGTAAAAGCAGGCTCCGCATCATATGTTTTCATTTCCATGGCCTTCTGGAGGGGGCATAATTATAGGAGAGGAGATTTGACCCCTGTGTAAGACCTGGGGCTCAGGAGAGTGAATGACTCCCCCAGATGCAGCAGACAAAGAAGTGTGCAGTATTTCTTTGGGTAATGAGATGATTCTGTGTTTTGACTGTAGCGGTAATTACATAACTATGTGCATCTGTCAAAACTCAGAAATGCACGCTAAAAAGATAGATTTTATTGCATATACATTATGCCTCAATAAAAAAGAAATTTTTTTTTTGAGTGGCTAAGGATAGAAATAGATAAAACATCACAAGCATAGAGACTTATCACATGGTTAACATCCTTACTGACAGGGTGGCATTTGAGTCAAGGTGAGGATGTTGTCAAAGAGAAATTTAGGCATGTTGCCCCATTTAAAATAAATGTCTTATTTTTAAAAGGGCTAAGGTGTATGTGCTTATCACCCAGTCAAGAACCTTTACTACCAACAGTCTCAATGAGAAAGGAGAAGTACAGACAACTTCCTGCCTTTGAAACGTCAGGTGTAAAGGAGGAAAAAAAAAAAACCCTGTGATGTGATAATACAAAGGAATTGATTTAATATTGAAATAGGCATATAATGGCAGACACAGATGAAATGGGCTTTTTAAAAATAATCAACTTTTAATACATGTTATTAATGCGTTTTACAATATTTACATCTCTTCCTTATAATAGTTAACATTTGTAATCCCAGTTTACAGAAGGAAGCTGAGGTACAGAGAGTTTGAATAAATCACCCAAGACTAAACAGCTAATGTCAGAGCTGGAATTAGAACTAAGCTAGTCTGCCTACAAAGCCCGTACTTTTAAGACCTAACTCTGTTGCCTTTACATTTTGCCTGAAATTAAATATTCAAGTAGCCACCCTGAATCATACATTAAAATAAGATTGGCGATGTGACTAAGATCATATACCTTAGCTATGTTAATGAAGTCAGAGCTGGTTGTTGTCTTCTGCTGGGGTCCACATCATGTATGCATTTCCACACACCAAAGAAAGCCATAAGCTCTTCAGGGGGTTTGCAACCAGTTATTCCGTGGTGAATTTTCTTATCAACATAAACATTTTCTCACCCGAGTAGCTGTTTGTTGTGATATTTGGTGTTAAAGCATGGACAACTTATATAAATAAGAGTAAATTTTAAAAATAATAAAAGGTAGTTTATCTAAAATGAACCTCTGTAAACCCACATTGCTGTATATTTTCATGTGCAACAATGTAATTTCACTTACCAGTTGATTGATTGTCTACAACGCTTCCCACTGTGCTGGATAAAGATGAAATAGGATCAGGTGGAATGTAGGAGTTGATTGTGCTTCCTGGATTGGTGGGTTTTTAGTTTTCATTAAGTTGGAAGAGCATTTGGCCATTATTTCTTCAAATACTTACTTTTCGTCTCTCTTCTTATACTAAATTGCTTTAAGTTGTTCCACAGCTCACTAACGCTCTTTCCATTTTGGGCGAGTAGGGGGAGGGATTCTTTTTCTCTCAACGTTCCATTTTGGGTATTTTATATTGTTGTGCATTAAAATTCAGTGATCTTTTCTTTTGTAATGTCTAATCACCATTAACCCCTTCCAGCATATGTGTGTGTGAGTGTGTGTGTATATGTGTGTGTTTGTGTATGTGTGTATATGTGTCTGCGTGTATATGTATGTGTGTGTATTTTATCTCAGTATCTCAGGCACTTGGAGTTTCCATCTTGGAAAGTCCAATTTGTCTTTTTAAACATATTTCATGTCTCTATTTAACTTTTTGGACATATAGGTTTATAATATATGTTTCAATGCTCTTCTTTGCTAATCCTAACTCTGGGTCAGTTGAAGCCTGTGTTGACTGATTATTTTCCTCATGATGAATGGTGAGTTTCTGTCTTTATTTCATGCCTGGTAGTCTTTGTTTGAATGCCAGCTGTTAAACATTTTGCTTTGCTTGAGTGCCGTTTTTACATTCTGGCACATTTTGAATATTGTTCTGGGATTCAATTAAGTTTTTTAGAAAAAACTTGATTCCTTTGGGTCTTGCCTTTATGGTTTTTTAGGTGGGACCAAAGCAATACTCAGTGATATGGTTTGGCTGTGTTCCTGCTCAAATCTCATCTTGAATTCCCACGTGTTGTGGGAGGGACCCGGTGGGAGGCATATGAATCATGGGGGCAGGTCTTTCCCATGCTGTTCTCATGATAGTGAATAAGTCTCATGAGATCTGATGGTATTATAAGGGGGAGTTTCCCTACCCAATCTCCCTCTTTGCCTGCTGCCTTCTATGTAAGACATGACTTGTTCCTCTTTGTCTTCTGCCATGATTGTGAGGCTTCCGCAGCCACATGAAACTGTAAGTCTAGTTAAACCTCTTTCTTTTGTAAATTGCCCAGTCTCAGGTATGTCTTTATCAGCAGTGTGAAAATGGACTAATACAGTAAATTGGTACCAGGAGTGGGGCACTGCTGAAAAGATACCTGAAAATGTGGAAATGACTTTGGAACTGGGTAACAAGAGAGGTTGGAACAATTTGGAAGGCTCAGAAGAAGACAGAAAAATGTGGGAAAATATGAAACTCCCTAGAGAATGGCTTTAACCTAAAGCTTGATAGTGATATGGACAATAAAGTCCAGGCTGAGGTGGTCTCAGATGAAGATGAGGAACTTGTTGGGAACTGGAGCAAAGGTGACTCTTGTTATGTTTTAGCCAAGAGACTGGTGGAATTTTGCCCTCACCCTAGAGATTTATGGAACTTTGAACTTGAGAGAGATGATTTAGGGTATCTGGCAGAAGAAATTTCTAAGCAGCAAAGCATTCAAGAGGTGACTTGGGTGCTGTTAAAGGCATTCAGTTTTATAAGGGAAACAGCATAAAATTTGGAATATTTGCAGCCTGACAATGTGATAGAAAAGAAAAACTCCCCATTTTCTGAGGATAAATTCAAGTCCACTACAGAAATTTGTATAAGTAACGAGGAGCCAAATGATAATCCCCAAGACAATGGCAAAAATGTCTCCAGGGCATGTCAGAGGTTTTCACAGTAGCCCCTCCCATCACAGGCCCAGAGGCCTAGGAGAAAATGGTTTCATGGGCCCAGGTCCTCATGCTATGTGCAGCATAGGGACTTGGTGTCCTGCATCCCAGCCACTCTAGCAGTGACTGGAAGGGGCCAATGTGGAACTTGAGCTGTGGCTTCAGAGGGTGCAGGCCCCAGGCCGTGGCAGCTTCTACATGGAGTTGAGCCTGCAAGTACACAGAAGTCAAGAATTGGGGTTTGGGAACCTCTGCCTAGATTTCAGAGGATGTATGGAAATGCCCGGATGTACAGAAAGAAGTTTGCTGCAGGGGTGGGGCACTCATGGAGAACCTCTGCTAGGGCAGTGCATAGGGGAAATGTGGGGTCAGAGTCCTCACACAGAGTCTCTACTGGGACATTGCCTAATGGAATTGTGAGAAGAGGGCCACCATCCTCAAGACCCCAGAATGGTAGATTCACCCACAGTTTGCACCTGCACCATTTGCCTAGAAAAGCCACAGACACTCAATGCCAGCCCATGAAAGCAGCCAGGAAGGAAGCTGCACCCTGCAAAGCCACAGGGGCAGAGCTTCCTGACTACAGGAACCTACTTCTTGCATCAGCATGACCTGGATGTGAGATATGGAGTCAAAGGAAGTCATTTTGGAGCTTTAATATTTGACTGCCCCACTGGATTTCAGACTTGCATGGGGCTCTAGCCCCTTTGTTTTGGCCATTTTCAATGGCTGTATTTATTCAATGATTGTACCCCCACTGTATCTAAGAAGTAAGTAATTTGCTTGTGATTTTACAGGCTTATAGACAGAAGGAACTTACCTTATCTCAGATGAAACTTTGGACTGTGGACTTCTGAGTTAATGCTGAAATGAGTTAAGACTTTGGAGCACTGTTGGGAAGTCATGATTGGTTTTGAAATGTGAGGACAAGATTTGGGAGGGACCAGGGGCAGAATGATACGATTTGGCTGTGTCCCTACCCACATCTCATCTTGAATTCTCATGTGTTGTGTGAGGAACCTGATGGCAGATAATTGAATCATGGGGGCAGATCTTTCCCATGCTGTTCTCATGATAGCAAATAAGTCTCATGAGATCTGACGGTATTATAAGGGGGAGTTTCCCTGCCCAATCTCTCTCTTTGTCTGCTGCCATCCACGTAGGATGTGACTTGCTCCTCCTGCCTTCCGCCAGGATTGTGAGGCTGCCCCAGTCATGTGGAACCATAAATGCCCATTAAATTGCCCAGTCTTGGGTATATCTTTATCAGCAGCATGAAAACGGACTAATACACTCAGTCTAGAGCTAATTCTTTCCTACTATTGAAACAAGACCTTCTTTAACACTGTACTCAATGCCCCATGGATTATCAAGTTTTCTGGTCTGAGTGTTGGGAACAGGTACTGTTTTCACCCTTGAGTGAACACCAGGCACTGCTCCCCGTCATCCTTTTGAATGGTTCTTTCTTCAGATACAGGAAGGTTCTCCACACACGTGCAGATCGGCAATCCACTCAACATTCCTGGAGGCCCTTTCCAGATCTTCAGGGTCTTCTCCTCGCTTCGTACCCTTCCCCGTCAGCTCCAGATTCCTCATGCTTCCTCAGCCACCAGCTCTGTCTCTTCAGCTCAGAGACTTTTCCAGGTTCTACCTCAGTTTCCCCTCACATGCTGCAAACTGGGGACACTCTAAGGGCAGCAAGCTGGGGCAATCACAGGGCTCATATGCTTGTTTCCATATCTCTGGGATCACTGTTTATACCTGGTGCCCAGTGTCTTTCCAGCTCTTGTTTCATATTTTTTAACAGTGGATCCCTCTTAGTCCATGTTGGCCAGAAGCAGAACTTCTTCATTTATTTTTAAATGGTGCTGAAATGGCCAATGCTCACTGAGACTAGCAGTTCTTCTTATGCATCTTTCTTTCTTACCTTACTTTATTACCTTTGGGAAGCTGACTCATATTTGCCAACATTTATTCAACCCTGTCTTCTAATTATCATATGCTGATTTTAGTGAATATATGCATTCAGTATAAACCCCATGTGTTTTTATTTTTATTTTTTCAATCAGACACTCAAACACTTATTAAATATCTGCTCCAGGACAGCCACTATGGTAATGATACATTTTTTTAGTGGATGAAAAGTTGTGTAATACAACACTCTTTCCTTCCTGGATCATGCAATGTATTTGTGAAATAAATAAGTATAAAATGACAGTAGGAAGTAGAGTAGATAAAGAAACATTTTTAAAAACACTCATTTATTAAAATCAGTATTTGAGATAGTGTCTAAACTTACTTGAAATCAAATTCAGTCTGTACAAAAATTAAGAATTTTAATTCACTATCTCAAGATCCTAGAAGCATCTCTAATTTCATGATTCAAGACAGGGAAGACAATTTGGATTGAGCACACCAGAATCATTATTCATTTTTTCTTTCCACTTTTCTTCTATTATAGAGACTGAAAAGCCAAAACCAAAAACAGCATAAGCAACAACAAAATACTTTACAGGTTTCCTTGTAACTCTGAGTCACCATGTGATTCACTTTGAACCAATGATCCCCAGTGACAGCAAAATGGAAATACTTAGAAGAGATATCTGTCCTCTCTGTCTGCTGCAAAACAACAACAACAACAACAACAACAACAAAACCCAAAACCCTTTTGAGTGAAGTTTTCTTTTTTTTTTTCATATACCACCCTTTTTCTTTCTTGGGATGTAGCTGTGATGCCTGGAGACAGAGGAGCCATTTTATGACCATGAGGACAAAACATCACATGCTGATATTGATTGAGGCTAAAGAGAGTTGAATACTGGCCTCTTGATGGCGACATTGAGCCACACCAACAACCAGAAACTGCCTCATTTGACGAGAAGACCGAACTCCTCCACATATTTATGCCACTGATGTAGAGATTGATGTTATTTTCAACCAAACACAGTACCTCATACTATTATGTATTCACTTACAAACTATTTTCTCTGTCTTAATTCTCAGTAAAGCAACTCTTAAAACTCGTACTTTTTTTTTCCCTACATACTTTTCACATCTTTAAGGAAAGGATTCTACTTCCTACTGGTAAAAAAAGAGGCAGTAGGGTATAATGGGAAAACAATGGTTTTTAGAGTCTGATAAATGCAGGGGACTCCTGGACCAGTGACTTTTAGTTGAAGCAGAGCTTCTTCTCTGGTTTCCTTGGAGCATCTGTCAACCTCGTGTAGGTTACTTCATTTCTCTTTTGATTTGTGTCTCTGAAATCACATTCGTTATGGAAATCAAGAATAATTAAAAAGCCTAGCTCCCAAAACATGCAATTGTGGTCTCCAGTCCTCAGAAATCCTCATAAGAGAATCTTCATACCATGTGATTCTCTTACATGATTCTGCTCAGGTGAGATGAGCGTAAAGGTGAAGGAAACACATTTACAGGTAGACTCTGTATCTATTGTCCATTGCTGGGACTCTTTGGTCTTGTTCTTGGAGCATTTACTGGAAATTGGAGGAAGGAGGATTCTTAGGTGGAAGCCAATAACACTGTACAGCTGCATGTGAAACGCTGGTATGTGGATACTGGTCTCAGAGATGGTCTATGATTAAGAAGTTAAGAAAACAACCATGCAAATTGCACTCATCTGAGCCCCAGCAAAATTATGGCTTTGCAAAATAATATTAAACTGTCATAGCCCAATCGTTGCCATGATTACGTAAAATACTTGAGTTATGTTTGTCCAAACCAGTAAGATAAACTTCTTATGCAAAAATGTATTGATTAGTGAAAGATGAGCATTTTTAATTCGGCTGTCTTTGCCCATCTACATCCCAGTAACTTTTATTTTTCTTCTTCACACAAAGCATTTTTTAAATTTTAGCTTTTCAAATACAATTATGATTTAGTGCGGTCATAGACAGTTATTGAATGGAGATGCTGATCATGTTTTTGTTCCAGTTATCATTTTCAAAAGGCGTTTCATTAAAATGAGTTTTGCACCAGGGTTCGTCCAGTGAATTGAATCTTTGAGAATAGAATAATGTGCCACCTGCTCATAGCATAGTTCTGTAAACTCCTTGTACATAGTATCAATTACTGTTTCTGGACAACATCCTTGTTTTCCCAAGAATGAGAACTGGAGGTCAAGGTGGTATAAATGCAGAAAGAACTTCAGCACAGAAAGTGCACATAGTTCTTTTTAAGAGCTCTTTAAACCTTCTGATTTATATTGAGAAAAATAATGAAACCCTCACCATCCCAGCAATAGCTTGGGTGAAAGAAAATGGCTTCTGAAGAACTATTGTGAGGTCTTTTGTTGAATCTTCAGTCATTTGGCCTCATGCAATGTACCAAAACAGCCATCTTCACCAGCTTCTCCTCATGAACCTGGTGGGAGGAAGTACTGGGAAGCCCCTGGGTAGAGGGCACTGTGAGTTATGAAACAAATATTGTTTACAATGAATAAAAGTCCTTGTGGAGGCAGGTGGTTTATCTGTGGCATCTTACAATGTGCACCATATACACTTAAATGGAGTGAGGGAGCCATAACATAACATTCAATTTCCCTCTGGTTAAAAAATCACTTGCAGTAAATTCTTTCTGTAGACTTTCTCTGACTTTATATTCCCAGTACAACATTTTATGCAAAAAGCTCAACAAACAGGTTGCACTCTTGCGCACTCTTTTCTGTGGTTCACATTTGAAGTTTTCTCCCAAGTATTATTGCATCCCTGCAACTAGCAGTCCCTGGTGAATGGAAAGTGACGACGGGAACTGCAAGATGCAGGATGGTATTGTCTTCTCTGTGTAAAGAGAATCATGGAGAAAACACACACTTGTATTGCTTTTTGGAAATGCGTGGGCTGGGTTTGCAAGGGACTTACCTATGAGCTACAGGGGGAAAGTCACGACAGTGAGGTGTGTGGCTTCCTGCCTTGTAAGTGAAGTCAGATAACTTCTGCAATATTGGAGTTGCAGAACAAACTCGGGGAGGTCACAGGCTGCCAGTTAATGATCACAGTGTTGAAGGTTAAGCTAGTTTCTCGTGGAGCACGCATTATTTCATAAGGGATCAGATGTATTTTTTAATAGGAGGCATCTTCACAAATACTTATGGTCTCAATATTATAAGGCAGTGATCCTGTAGCTGTTAAAACAAATCTTTTCATATCCAGGAAACCTCTTTGCCCTTCTCCATAAATGATATACATTAATCTCAATTTTATGATGCATATGTATGATATATACATCAGGTCAAGATTCAACTTAAATGTCATGATAGCTGGTATATAAATATTCACTAGCATACTCCTTATCTCTATACCACGTTGGGAAGTATTTTCCCCACCAAGCCCTTGAGTCCACGGGACCCTAAACAAAACAATTACCTGAAACATCTTGCTGTTGGCTTCTGTGCTACTTTCTAGCCAACATTGAATTTAAGGAAATGGAGCAAGGCTTGTAATTTTCAGTTTTCCCAAAACTCCTTTATGGTATCACTGAACAAAATTTTATAGACTTATCTCTCTGAAAAATGTCACTGTCATTTTTCCATAATGCCTGGGATTTCTTCCCTCATTGAACAGATGCCTCTGTCTTCATATTAGAGCATTAAAAACATAGACGTGTGTGTCACAAAAACCCTTTTCCCAACCAGTCCCCACCATGTGGCCTTGGTCAGTCATTAAACATCTTTAACACCTATTTTCCCATCAATGAAATTATAGTAATAACTACCTGGTAGGGTGAGAAGATTAAATAAGAAGACATGTGAAAATTCTTAGCGGAAGGCCTGGTAATTGGTCATGTTTAATATATGCAAGTTGTGTACAGAAGTTTTTTTTGTCTTACCCTCACATTCCACAGAAAACACTTGATGGGTCAGGTGCGGTGGCTCTCGCTCGTAATGCCAATGTTTTGGGAGGCTGAGGCAAGAGGATTGCTTGAGGCCAAGAGTTTGAGACCAGCCTGGGCCACATAGGGAGATGCTGTTTCTACAAAAAATAAGCAAATAAAGAAAATTAGCTGAGTGTTGCAGCTGTACCTGGAATTCTAGCTATTTAGGGGCTGAGGCGGAATTGCCTAAGCCCAGGGGCTTGAGGCTGCAGTGAGCTATGATCCCGCTGCTGCACTCCAGCCTAAGTGACAGAATGGCACCCCGTATTTTCAAATAAAGTAAAGAAAATGCTTGACCAAGTTTAACAACCTGGATGACCTGAAGTACAGGTGCCTTGGCCTTCTCAGACACGTGGGTTGAACATAAGACAGAAAGGAGCTGCTTCTGGACAACCAGAAATAGATTAATGTGACTGTTTAGATATAGATTTTTTAAAAACACTATTTCCTCTTTTATTGTGGCAAGAACACTTAAAATGAGATCTACCCTCTTAGTAGATTTTAGGTGTAAAATACAGCATCGTTATCTATAGGCACAATGCTGTGTATCAGAGTCTGGGACGGATTCTTCCCACGAACTGAATTGGAACCTCAAAGAGATGCTAGCATCCCCATGTTATTGCAACCTTATTCACAGTTGGCAAGACGTGGGAACAACCTGGATCCTGAATCCACAGATGAGTAGATAAAGAAAGTGTGTGTGTGTGTGTGTGCATGTGTGTGTGTGTGTGTGTATAACTTTCCAACTTTTGAAATGACAGACCTGTTCAGGAAAATGGGTTTTCAGGGACACTCTTGAACCTGAGCTTGGTAATGAGTTGGAGCATGACTGGTGGTCACATGAACACAGTCCACTGCCAGGACAGGTATCCTGTGCAGAGCAGTTTGAGGACAGCTGCCCCAAGATCCAACTCCAACACTAGAAGGAGGCAGATGATATCCTCAGTCAAACCTGGTCCCTCGTTACCAATATCGTGAAGAGAACCCAATCTCTGCTGTTAAAACGACCTCAATTCATCCTTTGGCCTCACAACTCACTACCTGTGTGACTGACAAATGCATTCAGCTCTCAGCCTCTGATTCCCCATCTGTGGAATGGGTTGACCCCACCTAATCCTTAGAGGTGGTTGTGTGGACTAAACTTAACTGTCACACATTGGAGCAAGAGTTTGATCATTTCCTCTCACCCTTTGCTCCTTTAACTATCATCTCCCCCACCCCTGAGTGATCCTGTCTCTGCCTCAATTAGTCTCAAACATAGGGTAATGTTACCACCTCCCAGACTTGGGTCTTGAAAACCCAGTGACCTCCTGCTTGTCCTCATTCCAGCTCCACTCTCCTGGCCCATCCTAGTCTACGGTTGTCCTGGCCCTTGCATGTGGCTTCTCTCCTATCCACTTCCCAGCAGCAAAGCCAAGGACAGCACTGACAAATGCCAGGAACCTTAGACTCTTAAGTGTGAACAGACTTTAGTTTTAATTTTTTTATTTGTCTTCTAAGCAGATTCTCCAAAAGTAACAGCTGCCCATAGGACCACGATAAATCAGATGTAAGTACAGATATTCTCACTCATTTAGATAGCTAGCTAATGAAACAATGCCTTAGGACATATATTTGACAAAAATGGACACAAAATGTCACTCCATTACTAATTTGAATCCTCATTCACAGTAGTTTTATTCCTAAATTTATGCTTTATTTGGAATACTCCAGGAAAGATGAATTACTGTGACCTATCTTGCTAAGTGAAAATTATTGGCCAATGAAGATGGCTTTCTTGGAATTCTATTCTCTTTCTTGTATCAGATAGGATTAGTTTGGCTTCCTATTAATAGACAGATTTAAAACAAAGAGTGGTTTAAATAAGATAAAACTGTATTTGGTTCTAATATAATAAAAGTCCTGATGGATGCCACACAGGTCCGGTATGACAGCCTAAAGGACATCAGGATCAGACTCCTTCAGACATTCTCCCTCCCTAACACTAGGCAGAGCTCTGCCTTCCCTTGGTCCACGACAGTGGCTGGAAGTAACCATCACACCTGCTTCAGGTTAGCTAGATGAGAAAGGTAGGAGAAAGAAGGCGGAAAGGGGAGATGTCAAAGGCTTTTAAGAAAAGTTCCTTGCAGCTCTCATACGCATATTTTAGTAGAAGTGGAAGGAGACATTTATTTGGTTTCCCTGAAATATGTAGTTGGAATTCTTCCGGGGACACAGTGGGCAGATTTGCATGAGGACCAAGGAGCATCCAGGAGTGAAGAAATAAAAAGTTTAATCCCTTTCCTTTGGAGTTCTTGGAGGAAGTCAGACACCACGAGGGATAGGACAATCTATGGAGAGGATGTGGTAGGCAGAATAATAGTCCCTCAAACTTACCTGGATCTAACTCTGCAGAAAATGAATATATTGTCTTACCTGTCAAAAGGAACTCTGCAGATGTGATTAAGGTTCAGAACCTTCAGATAGGGAAATGATCCTGCTTATTGAGGGGAGTGCAGTCTAATCACATGAGTTTTTTGTTGTTGCTGTTTGTTTGTCTTTTCTTGACGGAGTCTTGCTCTGTCACCCAGGCTGGAGTGCAATGGCAAGATCTCGATCTCCACTCACTGCAACCTCCATCTAGTGGGTTCAAGCAATTATCCTGCCTCAGCCTCCCGAGTAGCTGGAATTACAGATGCCCACCACCATGCCCGGCTAATTTTTTGTATTTTTAGTAGAGACGGGGTTTTACTATGTTGGCCAGGCTGGTCTTGAACTCCTGACCTCGTGATCTGCCCACCTCGGCCACCCAAAGTGATGAGTTTTTAAACTGAAGGACATTTCAGCTGTGCATGGAGGGCACTTTGAGTGCAGAAGGCTGATTTGAGAGACGGCCACATAAGGGGGCCTCATGTTCCTTCTCCACTTCCGCTGCTTCACTTGACCAGCCAAAAAAAAAAAAAAGCAGTACTTATGTTAATTTACATTTACTGGCTTTGAAGATGGAGGAGGAGGGCCAGAGGCCAATGAATGTGGGTGACCTCCAGATGCTAGAAAAGGCAAGGAATTGAATTCTGTCTTAGAATCCACAAGTTAAACTGCATCCCTGCCAGCTCCTTGATTTTAGCCCAGTGAGACCTATGTTGGACTTCTAACCTACTGTGAGATAGTAAGTGTGCAATATTTTTAACTGCTACGTTTGGGATAATTTGGTATAGTAGCAATAGAAAATTATTACAGGCACTGATGCCCATCAGAGATGTAAGCTGTTGTACAGAGTTCATATTAGTGTCCTAGGGTCATCTCAGCAAAGTGCAACCAACAGGGTGGCCTAAAACAACATAAGGTCATTCTCTTATAGTTCTGGAGACCAGAAGTCTGAAATCAAGGTATCAACAGGGCTGTGTACCCTCTGCATGATCTAAGGCGGAATCTGTTTCATGCCCTTCTCTTAGCTTCTGGTGCTGTTGATAGTGCTTGGCATTCCTTGCCTAGTGGATGTATCACTCAAATCTCTGCCTCTGTCATCACTCGGCCTTGTCCCCATGTGTCTCCATTCACATCATTTTCCTCCTGTGCATGTCTGTCTCTGTGTCTTCCTGTTCTCAAGAGGACACCAGACATATGAGACCAAGGGCTCACCTTATTGCAATATAACACGTTTTAACTAATCATATCTGTAATGACCTAATGACCCTATTTCCAAATAAAGTCACATCCTCAGGTTCCAGGAAGAATGTGCATTCTTGGGGGACACCCTTCAACTCTGCATAGGTGGGTGAGATGCTTCTAAGCACATCATCATACGGCTGTCCCTTGAGAAGTTCTTGCTATGTGGGCAAATTGAAAGAAACATATTGCCAAAGAGCAGCAATGAACAAGTTATTTTTTTTTTACAACTACCTAATACTCTAAGAAAATCCTGCCAGGCTGGCATCTGTGCGGTATGGCTCTATCCACACAGTACTTCCTCCCAGGGACAAAGATGTGTGGGACTTCTAGGCCCACTGGTTTTAGTAGAAATACACTTGCCCATCATGATGCTATTCAGCCAAAATTGCTACTTATCCACTCACCTTGTAGGAATTTATTTAGGAATAAAAATGTGACATTCATTTGCTGTGCATCAATGCTCATAAACGAGTGAGCTAGGGGTCAGCCTACATCTTTGGTAAAGGATCTAATAGTAAATATTGTAGGTTTGCAAGCCATGTGGTCTCTGATGCAAACACTAAGCTTTGCTACTTCATCGCAGAGTCATAGATGATATGGAAACGAGTATGTCTGTGTTCCAAGGAAAACTGAATTAACAAAAATAGGTAGCGGGCAACATTTATCCTAGGCACTGTGATTTACTGAGCACCGAAGTAGGCTGATGACTAAACTCTGAAGCTGTCTAGATCATTCCTCAGGGAGCAAACTCTAACCCACATCCCTTGTGCCAGACTATGGTTTTAATCCTGTTTGTCTCTTGGGAAGGCTAAAAAAGTCTATTAAACAGATGCTGCATTAAAAAGTACAGTGTTAATTAAGATACAAAAAAAGATTATTTATTTCCTTTTGATATGAAAAGAGGTTTTTTCAGTCTTTTTGCCTCTTAAACCTGTCTATTTTGCTGGGTGGTTTGTTTTACTTGTACTCATATAGGTACACACAGAACCCAGGTGCTCCTTGTCCCTGTCTGGACACTCCCTGCTGTTCTGTTAGTTCTGTTTGGAAGGAAAAGGCCATTTTAAGTGCAGACTCAGCACCTGCAGCAGGAAAGGGTCAAGACTGCCGTCACCAAGAACATGAAGGGGCTCCAACCTTTAGAAAAACCCCTGAAAAATGACCCAGCTCTCATCCACTCTTGCTGTATTTCACAGCCTTTGTTTCTTGTAGTCTTCTCTCGTCCAAAATGGTTCTTCAACACTTCCAGGAGAAATCCAGTGAATATTCAGATGATTCTTCTGTTTTTTGTTTTGTTTTTTTCTTTTTTTTTGAGACAGGGTCTCACTCTGTCACCCAGGCTAGAGTGCAGTGGCGTGATCAGGGGTGACTACAGCTTTGACTTTCTGGGCTCAAGTGATCCTCCCACCTCAGCCTCCCGAGTAGCTGGGACTACAGTTGCACACCACTACAACACCCAGCTAATTTTTGCATTTTTTAAAAATAGAGACAGGGTCTTGCCTTGTTGCTCAGGCTGGTCTCAAACACCTGGGTTCAAGTCATTCTCCTACCTCAGCCTCCCAAAGAGCTGAGGGCTCTATTTTTTTCAGAGACTACTTTATCTTCCATATTCAAGTTTTAGGTTTAAAAAAATGAATTTCAATCCAGGGATTGATCCATAGCAACATAATATCTAAAGTTTAGGATATACCAAAGTTTCTCCACATGTCAAATAAAATTAATTGTGAGAAATTATAGAAAATTACTATGGAGTTGCAAAAATAAATATAAATTCAAGCTCAGAACACATTCCAAATGATTCACTTGAAACCATAAAATTGCACAATTAACCCAAAAGAAACTAAAAGTTGATCTATATCAGCCCACACTCTCCTTTTGTGGGTAACAGGACTGAGGATCAGAGAGGACAGTAATTGGCTTAGGGTCGCACATCGAGGTATTGGCAAGATTTTCCTTTTGCTTTATTATCATGACATTGCTTTTACCACTGTAGGCTTCTAGTATATGCGAATCAGCAGGCGATGGTGAAATGGGAAGGTTAATGTAATCTAATTAAAGGAAATAGTGGAAAAGGTTGCCTATTGTCTTGTCTCTGTGATAACCAATTTAGAGGCATCTGATCATGTCCAGACTTTTAAGGACTTCAACATTTACAGTCTTTTTTTCTTCTTTGGCAGGGATATAAGAAGACTGAACTTAAATTTCTTTGGTCCTGTAGAGGTACAAATAAATGTCAATCTACAAGCTCAAGTATAGAGAAAAGATACATTTCTTTTTTTTATTTTAGTTACTTATATTACTTTTTATAAGTATCCTTGCTATTAGATACCTGAATGTTATCCTCCATCAATTCAGAAATCCTACCCGCAGTGACTTCCAAAGTCAAGACTGAGACAAATGTTACTAGGTAACCAACCTTTCCTTCAGGTCCTCTTTTTTTTTTCTGTATCTTGCCTGGTCTTGAAGGCAGAAAACCTTCCTCAGCTTTATCAATTTTTAAATTATATGTTCTGAGTTACTTTAGAATTCAGAATTTTAATACCCAGGAGGTTTTTCTTTGGCATATCATCTCTTCTCCAATGCCAAGAATGCTAGCTAAATTGACCTCACAAATGTGAAAAAGAGTGAAGACTAAGAAGAAATACCAAGGAAAAAATCAGTTGATGATTCAAAACACAAATTCCCCACAAATCCATTTTTAATGTCATGCTTTTATCTGGATCAGAAATACAAGTAACAGGCGTAGGTGGAAGGGCATTATCAAAATCTCTTCCTCCCAGTGGAAGGAAGAAAACCTCCCAGCAGTTTTCTTCCAGTTTGCAGTGGACATCCACGTACTCAGGGCACTTAGAATGAGATTGGAGTATCCTCTGACCCATTCACTCCTGTTAAGCTGGACCTCAGCTTTTGCCTTTAAAAATGTGATGGCTGAAGAACATGACTTTTAAGTAACAGGTGCTGGTGAGATTGCAGAGACAGAAGAACACTTAAACACTGTTGGTGGGAGTGTAAATTACTTCAACCATTGTGGAAAACAGTGTGGCAACTCCTCAAAGACCTAAAAACAGAACCACCATTCTAGCTGGCAGTCCCATTCCTGAGTATATACCCAAAAGAATATAAATTATTCTAATCTTAAAGACACACACATGCTAATGTTCATTGCAGCACTGCTCACAACAGCGAAGACATGGAATCAACCGAGATGCCCATCGATGGTAGACTAGATGAAGAAATGTACATATATACCATGTAGTACTATGCAGTCATAAAAAGGAGCAGGATTGTGTCCTTTGCAGGAACACAGATGGATCTGGAGGCCATTATCCTTAGCAAACTAACACAGAAACTGAAAATCAAATACAATATGTTCTCATTTATAAATGGGAGCTAAATAATGAGAACACATGGACACACAGAGGGAAACAACGGCCACAGGGTCCTACCAGAGGGTGGAGGGTGGAAGGAGGGAGAGGACCAGGAAGAATAACTAATGGGTGCTAGGCTTAATACCTAGGTGAAACAGGCGTACCAAATGAAATAATCTGTATAACCAACTCCTGTGACACAGGTTTACCTATATGATAAATTTGCACATGGACCACTGAACTTAAAATAAAAGTTAAAATAAAAGTCAGA
Source organism: Theropithecus gelada (assembly GCF_003255815.1). Classification (NCBI taxonomy): domain Eukaryota; kingdom Metazoa; phylum Chordata; class Mammalia; order Primates; family Cercopithecidae; genus Theropithecus; species Theropithecus gelada. The sequence continues at coordinate 87,120,544 of NC_037679.1, read as the reverse complement.
GTGAAAAAAAATTTAAAAATACTTTATTTTTAGGGCCATTTTAAATTCAGAGCCCAATGAGGGAATGGACAGAAAGCTCCTGCATACCTCCTGCCCCAACCCATGCACGGATACCGCCTCCTGGACTATCAACGTCCCTATAATTGTTTGTTACGATTGTGGTACATTTGCTACAATTGATAAACCAGCACTGATACATCCTTATCACCCAAAGTCCACAGCTTACCTCAGTAACCATTGGTGTTGTACATTCTAGGGGTTTTGACAAGTATATAATGACTTGTACCCGCCATTATATTACCACACAGAGTAGTTTCTCTGCTCTGAAAGTCTTCTGTGCTCCATACACTTACCTCTACATTTTCCCAGTCCCTGGAAACCTCTTATCTTTTTAATTTGCCTTTTCTAGAAAGTTACATAGTTGGAATCAAATGGATTGTAGCCTTTTGTGATTGGCTTCTTTTGGTAATACGCATTTAAAGTTCTTTGGTAGCTTTTCAGGGCTTGATAGCTCATGTCTTTGTAAAGCTGAATAATATCCTGTGGTTCAGATATATCTGTTTACTTATGCATTACTTATTGAAAGACATCCCAAATTTTGTTAATTATGAATAAAGCTGCTATAAGCATTCATGAGTAAGTTTTTGTGTGGACACAGGTTTTCAATTTCTTTGGGTAAATTCTAAGGATCGTGAATGCTAGATTGTATGGTAAGCGTGTGTTTAGTTTTTTGAGACTGCAAGACTGTCTTCCAAGGTGAATGTACTATTTTGCATCCCATCAACAATGAATGAGACTTCCTGTTTCTCCACCTCCTCAGCAGCATTTGGTGTTGTCAGCGTTTTGGATTTTTGCAAGGCTTATTTTTCGGTACTTTTCTTTAATGTTGCTATTGTTTGGCTTCAAGTAGAATCTCTAGGTTGTCTTGTTTTAAGTGAAATCAAGAAACAAGAATGAGCTGGCATAGTCAATCTGGTTGGCTTATAAAAACTGGAAAACAGGAGACTAGAAGATAGAACCCAAAATTGCGATAATAATCCTATGCACACTTTGGTTACCTACCCACCAACTGTTGTCCTGCATTATGATTTGGTTAAGACATCTACTCTTTCTACATACAGCATTTACCCCAGGAGAATCTGAATTCACTCCAACTTGAGGGATGGGCTAATTCTATCCTCATTTCCAGTGAGGGTGGAAAGGGTTATGTGACCCAATTTTGGCCAATGACAGGGAAGTTCTGTTTGTGGGTACCCAGGAGAGAAAGATCCAGATTCCTAAGAAAGAGACACAGGATGAAACAGTCATTTCTTGTGCCTGCTATTATATCTGAATGAGACACTTAGGATTGCTACAGCCATCTGCAGCCCTTGTGAGGACAAACTCATCACCAAGAATAAAGGATTGGGGAGATGGAAAGAACTTGGGGCCTTGGGTACAATATTTAGCTCTTGGATCAACTTCCCCCAAAGGCATTCCTACTTGACTTCTTGTTAGGCGAAAAAAGACACATCTTTATGGTTAAGTTGAGTTAGAGTTCTGTCATTTATATTTGGAGTTGTCTTCACTTATAAATACTAATGCTATTTTCTTTGTATAGAGAGTAAAATAATTTAGAAGACTTGAATACTTAATATGGGTCATGAGTAGCAGTGCCAGGGAGAAGGAATTGACTTTCATGGTTCTGGATTTATGTTTAGTGAAGGGCAGAGAGGAAGAAAATTAGGAGAAATATTCTTATATTGGAAGGTTGGTGATAACTAAGAATGGCATTATTTTCTGGTTACAATTAAAATTGGATTAATAACATTCTAACTTTTATTAGCTTTAACTCATTCTCTATTCCAGCTATTAGACTCACTTCAAACACAGAAGGTGCATTGAAAGATGGGATCTCATCTCTTTGTCTTTTTTATTCTTCTGAGACCAGAAGTCAACTTCCACTTGTACCCAGCCTGTTCTTTCCTGACATCTCTGATAATTCACTAGTCCTAAGGGACTGAGGTCACCGAGTCCCATACAGACACACAGATTGGATATAGGTCACAGAAGTGTATTTTATGTCGCTGTTATGACAGAGTTTAAAAAACAAGATTTTTTTTCACTCTTCCCTATGTATTGAAAGATGTCACAAAAAAAGAAGCCTCTGAAGTTGTGTCCCAGGTGCCCTACATTAGGCAGAGCAGAAGCTCCCCTGTTTGCCACAGTCCTCACCACTCCCTATTGCCTTATGATCAACCCTCCAAACCCACTCACACTCCTTTCCTCAACACCTATTAACATTTGAGTTTGTTGCCTCTATAATCATTCTAAGCTGGCATCCTGCTTGCTCCCTCATTGGAAGGATTTCCACCACCAAATGCCCTACAGGGTAATGTTCTCATTCCAGGCACATAAACATTTGTAAGAAAGAACAAAACACTGGTGACTGGAAAAGTCAAACTTTAATGAGGAAACGAGCCAAAACATTCACTTTATTTTTACAACTATAAGGAAAAATTTAAAAAGAAGAAATAATTGGAGCTAATTTTTTATTTTAGAGTGGACATTTTGATTTAATTTATTTAACATTTTTAAAAAGTTGACATTTATCTCTGAGAATTATCTCACAGTTAAATATATAATATCTGAATGGGATCAAAATGATTATAATTTTTAATCATTTTTAATTTCCTGAAAGGAATTACTCTGTATGTTGCAAACATCCATTTTTTAATAATGAACTTGCTTATCCTAAAAGTTTGTAAAGACAGGTTCATTTGTAATTTTTCTTCTTAATATATTCATTTACAAAAGCAGTAATAAATTGATATAACATGTCAAAACCCATTAGATATAGCTAAGGCACATCCAGCTCTATCTATAACCAAATCCAGACTCATGGAATACTATGCAGCCATAAAAAATAGTGAGTTCATGGTCCTTTGCAGGGACATGAATGAAGCTGGAAGCCATCGTTCTCAGCAAACGAACACAGGAACAGAAAATGAAACACCACATGTTCTCACTCATAAGTGGGAGTTGAACAATGAGAACACATGGACACAGGGAGGGGAACATCACACACTGGGCCCTGTCAGGGGTTTGGGGGCAAGATGAGGGAGAGCATTAGGTCAAATACCTAATACATGTGGGGCTTAAAACCTAGGTGACGGTTTGATAGGTGCAGCAAACCACCATGGCACATGTATACCTATGTAACAAACTTGCATGTTCTACACATGTATACCAGAACTTAAAGTAAAATAAATTAAAAAAAAAAAACCACGAACTTTTGCACTATTACATTGTAATATGGAGCTTGAATCACAAGTCATTTAAACCCTATCAACCACCACGAACGTCCACCAAAGATGCTGGAAATTTAAAATGTGTTTGGACCGAAGTATCTTCAAATCTCTCTCTTGTGATGAGTGGATATTCAATCTATGATTTGTGGGGCTTGCTCCAGAATCTGCCTTGGTAATAGAGTAGACTATAGTAAACTCTTTACTAAAGAGTTGGGAGGCCGTTTGAGTGAATGGATGTGAACAGAATAATGGGTAAAGGCTAAGTATGCCTTACACATAGAAATTAAGGAAGGTTTGGAGCACATAGGATGTGCCAACTAGGCATTCCGTTCAGTTGCAGGTAACATAGATCTCTTCTAAAATAGGAGTTTATTTCTCCCTCAAATATAATAAAGTCCAGAGGTTAGTGGTAGAACTTGTGTAATAGAAACTTAGTTCCATCAGTATCCACCTACATCCTATCTTTCTCTCTCTTCTCTGCCATCTGTAATCGCTGACTTTTATTCTCATGTTTATCTCAACATCACAAGAAGTCATCTGTATACCAGCCATCACTTCAGCATTCCAGACAGGGCAAGAAGGAAGGTGAGAAAGACAAAAGAACAATTGCCACCAGAGTCACCTCCTCATCTAAGTATTCCTTGTAGATGCCATCCGATAACTTCATAGCCTTTATTTCCATCTTATTGGCTGCTGTTGAGTCACATGGTGATGTCTACCTGCAAGAGAAATTGATCCATGCAGTTTTTGTTTGTGTGCGTGTTTAGGTATATTTATTTTTCCACTTCCAAGAAAACTACAGCACTTTTTGAAAGAAAGGTGAATACACAGTAGACAGAGAGGTCCAATTTTAAGATGACAAAGGTCCTGACACACCAGCCTGCAGGATCCCATGAATATCTCTGACTTATGCACTATCAGCAAATGTTGCCACTCCTAAGTTCTACCTATTCTGTTTCTCAGTATTTATCTATAAATTGACACACTGTTGCGTTTAAATTCATCTATTTAAAAATGAACCTTTTCTTGAACTCTAAGTGAAAAAAATGACTACATCTTGCCACAAAAATAAATATAATAAAGATGAGCAATTTCATAGAGCTCTACCTACATAATCATACCTCCAAAATTCTGAACATGGATTTGCTCTTTTAAAAAGGAGCTCAAAGAGTGTAAAAAAAATGCTATTACAAAAAAAAGATGATCCTTTTGTATCACCAGAAGGAAAAAAGAAGATGCCAATGGGAAATTATTAACTTTTTTTTTTTTTTTTTTTTTTTTTTTGAGACGGAGTCTCACTCTATCACCAGGCTGGAGTGCAATGGCACGACCTCGGCTCACTGCAAGCTCCGCCTCCTGGGTTCAAGCAATTCTCCTGTCTCAGCCTCCCGAGTAGCCGGGATTACAGGCGTGCTCTAATTTTTGTATTTTTAGTAGAGATGAGGTTTCACCATGTTAGCCAGGAAGGTCTGGATCTCTTGACCTCCTGATCCATCCACCTCAGCCTACCAAAGTGCTGGGATTACAGGAGTGAACCACTGCACCCGGCCATATTATTTAACATTAAGATTGATGACACCTAAAATTATCTCACATTCCAGCCAAAGCACGTGTCCTCTGTACTGACGTTGTCTAACAGTTTCATTTACAGATGAGATAACAAAACCCAAGAAGGGCATAATGTTTTCCTGAGATTTACCGCAGACAAGGGGCTAGGACACATGTTACCAACCTCTAAGTTTACGATCGTTCTACTTCATCTCATCCCCTTTTATCAACACCAGTACATTCAGGAATTCTGAAGTCCCTGGAACACAAACCTCACTGCCTCAACACTGCGTGGATTGGAGCACCCGTGACTGGTATTCTGGAAAGCAATGGGTAGATACTGGTTTGTAAAACAGGTGTGCTGCCTGCCCCTGAGGTGCGCAAAACTGAATGTCTGATTTGTTAGCAAAACAGATAAAAACAAAATGAAGTCCAATGCAAAGCAAATGGCTGAGATTATCTTCAAATACAATAAAAGCCAACTGATTGCTAAAAATGGTTTTTTGTGGGTTTTGATTCACTGTTTTCATTCACTAAAACAACACTGGCTGGAGATCGAGACCATCCTGGCTAACACAGTGAAACCCTGTCTCTACTAAAAATAGAAAAAATAGCCAGGCGTGGTGGCACTTGCTACTCGGGAGGCTGAGGCAGGAGAATCGCTTGAACCCAGGAGGCAGAGGTTGCAGTGAGCTGAGATCACACCACCACTGCACTCCGGCCTGGGCAACAGAGCAAGACTCTGTCTCAAAAAAAAAAAAGACACTGGCTGTGAATTTGACTCAGTTCTTTCATCATCAGAGTGCATTTTTTCTTTTCTCTATACATGTTAGGATTTAATTTAACATAAAGTGCAAAGAAATGTTCAATTGCTTTATTTCCTCATATAGAAAAAAAAAGACTCATCTTTAAGTTAAGCTTGATTTTTATTCTGTTATATCATTTAACACATTTCCATGAGTCTATTTAAAGATATGGGCTAGCACATGAAATATTAGCATGTGGCCAGACTGTGAACATTTAGTCCAGACCCCAGGACTTCATTTGCAAGTGTAGATTTCATTAGGTTAATGGGAACAGTGACCACACAACAGCAAGGAAGCCTGTCTCCAGTGGGGAGGACCTCCAGAGGAACTATTACAATCACAGTTTCTTACTTTTTTTTTCCTTCTTGAATTCATAAGTCAAAGTTAAGGTTTGCTTAAAATGTCACAGAGTTGAGACATTTGTTGAGGGTGAAGATAACTCCATTGTCTTAGATAGACAATTCCTGAATGTGTGGAGATGCTCACCAGACAGGTTCTTTCTGCCCATTGCACAGACAAAACCAATTCGCTGAGACCACGGTATTGCAGTAAAGAAAGAGTTTAATTGACACTAGGCCAGCCATGCAGGGAACAGAGTTATTACTCAAATCAGTCTTGCCGAAGGCTTAGAGGTTAGGATTTTTCAAAGGTGCTTTGGTGAGCAGGAGGCTAGAAAATGGGTGCCATTGATTGGTTGGATATGAAATCATAGAAGTGTGGAAAATGATCCTTGTGTGCTGAGTTTATCTCCAGGTGGGGCCACAGGACGGGTTCAGTCATGACTCACGAGTCCAGGTGAGGTCAGTTGATTGCCAGAATGCAAAGGTCTGAAAAACATCTTGAGAGACCAATCTTAGGCTCTATAGTAGTGAAGTTATCCATAGGAGCAATTGGGGGCGGCTCAAATCTTGTAACCTCTGACCACATGACTCCTGAGTAGTAAGGATGATAGAAACGATGCCTACATTTTAGCAGAATTCAGACTCCTCCCATGATCCTCATCTTCAGACCTTTCATCAGTTCTTGGTCCCTGAGCAAGGAGGAATTAGTTTTAGGAAGGCACTATTAATCATCCTTGCTCTCAGTTAAACTATAAATTCCTCCCATGGTTAGCTTGGCCTGTGCTCCGGAATGAGTGAAGATAGCTGGCCTGGGAGGCTTGAGGCAAGATGGAGTCAGCCATACAAGACTTCTCTCACTGCTCTAACTTTTGCAAAGGCAGTTTCAGTGTTTTGTGTGATGTGCCTTCTACTCAACTATCCAGGTTCATTCTTTCACACTTCTAGGCTGAGACACAGGTCCACGTCTTAAGTAGCAAAAGATGGTCCCGCCGGACATGGTGGCTCACACCTGTAATTCCAGCATTCTGGGAGGCTGAGATAGGTGGATCACAAGGTCAGGAGATTGAGACCATCCCGGCTAACACAGTGAAATCCCGTCTCTAATAAAAATACAAAAAAAAATTAGCCGGGCTTGTTGGCCAGTGCCTGTAGTCCCAGCTACTCAGCAGGCTTAGGCAGGAGAATGGCGTGAACCCAGGAGGCCAGACTTGCAGTGAGCCGAGATTGCATCACTGCACTCCAGCCTGGGCAACAGAGCGAGACTCCGTCTCAAAAAAAAAAAAAAAAAGCTCCCTCTGACCTTGAATTAGGAGGACAGTAAACATATTCAGGACCAACAACTGTCACCCCATTAGGCAGAACTCACTACTCACCTGAAACAATTCAATGCAGCTCAAATTCGAAATCAAATCTAGGTTCTTAATGTGGTACTTGGAGCCTGTGCCTGCCCCCGGAGGCTTATTTCTTACCTGCTTTCCCCCTTACATGCCAGCCTGCAAAGAACTGAGGAAAAAACATCAGTTGTTTGTTGACATTTAAAAATAAAAGGATCGGCCGGGCGCGGTGGCTCAAGCCTGTAATCCCAGCACTTTGGGAGGCCGAGACGGGCGGATCACGAGGTCAGGAGATCGAGACCATCCTGGCTAACACGGTGAAACCCCGTCTCTACCAAAAAAAATACAAAAAACTAGCCGGGCGATGTGGCGGCGCCTGTAGTCCCAGCTACTCGGGAGGCTGAGGCAGGAGAATGGCGTGAACCCGGGAGGCGGAGCTTGCAGTGAGCTGAGATCCGGCCACTGCGCTCCAGCCTGGGTGACAGAGCGAGACTCCGACTCAAAAATAAATAAATAAATAAATAAAAAATGAAAGGAACTAAGGCCAGGTGTGATGGCCCAAGCCTGTAACCCAGCACTTTGGAAGGCTGAGGTAAGTAGATTGTGGAGCTCAGGAGTTCAAAAACAGCCTGGGCAACATAGTGAAATCCCCTCTCTACCAAAAATACAAAAAATTAGCCTGTTGTGGCGGGGAGTGCCTGTGGTCTCAGCCACTCAGGAGGTTGAGGTGGGAGCATCACTTGAGCCTGGGAGGCAGAGACTGCAGTGAGCTGAGATCCTGCCACTGCACTCCAGCCTGGTTGACGGAGTGAGACTCTGTCTCAAAATAAATAAATAAATAATAAAATATAAAAAGTAAAAATTAAGAATTAAAAAATAAAATTAAAAATAAAAGGATCTGACAACAAATGACAGACTTCTGGCACTTTTTGGCAAATCTAAGGGATCTACTAACACATTTCTTCAGAGTAACGACCATGGAGCTTTTAGATGGGTGCCTTCATTTCCTGAGGCAGACGCAACAAACTTAACAGCCTGAAACAATACAGGTTGATTCTCTCACAGTACAGGAAGCCGAAAGTTTGACCGGCAGAGTCACACTCTCCCTGAAGGCTCTAGGGGAGGATCCTCCCTTGCCTGTGCTGCCTCCAGGTCTTCCTGCCTCGGCTGGTGGCAGCTGCACTCTCGTCTCCACCTCTGTCTTCACAGGCCTCCTTCCCTGTGTCTCAAATCTTCCCCTGCTTTATTTTATAAGGACACCAATATTTAGATTTAGGGCCCACCCTAAATCAAGGATGGTATGATCTCAAGATCTTTAGCTCAATTACACCTGCAAAAATCCTAGTTCCAAAATAAGGCTCATAGGTGCCAGAAGTTGGGTGTCAGAAGTAATTTTGGGGAGACGCTATTCACTCCCCTAGTGGGGTCTCCACCTTCCAGCATCTTCCCCATTCCATCTTGTATATGGCCAAATTCTCCTTGCCTATCTCATTCACCTATGCATTAGAGTTTCTAAACCTGATTCCAGCGTATCTTCCAGCCCATGATTTTGAACGGAACCGTCAAAACTGAATTGCACTGGGCAGAGTTATGGAAGGCTTCGTTCAAAGCTACTGCAATACGGTAAAGAGACCAGAACTCAGTTTGAGCACAGCTCCTCTGAAGAAAGTGTGTGTGTGTGTCTGTGTGTGTGTGTGTGAAGACCTGGGGTCAGGGAATTGTAGGCCATCCTTCTTGGTGAATCGACTTTCCCCAAAGAAAAAGTGAACTTTCTCGTATCTTTACGACAAGAGGGAGTTTTAACACTTGGAGCAAGATTCCCGCTGAAGTTAGGCTCCTTCTTTCCCACAGAGACAGGGAGAGAGGGCAGCCCATGTTCCTGGATGACTATATTTCAAAGGAATGGCTCCCAGGTCCTTGAGAAAGACGGGCCAGGTTTTTAACTCTGGCAGGAGGATTTGGAACAGATTTGCATCTCCAAGGGGCAGAGAAAGAGCCCCAGTGGCAAGTCTTCTAAAGTAAATGCTCTAAGAATAGGGAAACCAGGGACCTGGAGGCAGCAAGAAGAGTTAAACCAAGAGGGACATTAGGGCTGTCTTGGTCTGTACCCATGCCTCTTACCTGAGTCCTTACATTTTATTCAAGCAATTGATTTTCACTTCCCAGTGGCAAGCTCAAGGACTATTCTGAGTCTGTTTCTTCACCTGTCAAAGAGGAAAATAAAGTCACTGCTTCATACGGTTGATATGAAGAGCAAATGAGATGAAGTATTTAAAACACCATGGTGACAGGGGCATGTGGACCCGAGACCGCCTGATCCCACACGTGCAGCTCAGCTTTAGGTCACAAATGACCGGAAGACGGCCCTCAAATCTCGCCTTCATTGTTGCCAGTGAAGAAAATCTTTCCCACCAAGGTCATGCCCTTTTAGGGGTGGCTCACAGTCAATAATAGTAATAATTGTGAAACCGCCTTTGCAAAATTATGACTGAGACAGTGAAAGATCTAACTTAACCGACTCCATCTTGCTTCTAACCTCCAAGCTGCCCTTGTTCATTCCTAGACTTAAGCTGAACTAACTTTGGGAGAAACTTGGTTTATAGTTTAAACAAGGATATAGTTTTATATAGTTTAAACAAGGACATAGTTTTATATAGTTTAAACAAAGTTTATAGTTTAAACAAAGATGGAAACAGCCCTTTCCCAAAGCAGACCTCCTTCTTGCCTGGGGACTACATTGCCTTTGTAGGACTAACATTAGCCACAAGATTAGAAATTATGGTTTAGGAGTCATGCAACTGGAGGCTACAAGATTTGGACCCTCCCTAAGCTGCCCCTAATGTCAGTGCTTGAGACATTTTGCAGACCCTGCACCTGATGGATCAGCCGGCACCACCCAGATTGATAAACTGACTCATCTGATCTTGTGACCCCCACCAAGGAACTGACTCAGTGCAAGAAGACAGCTCCGACTCCCTGTGATTTCATCCCTGACCAGTCAGCACTCCTGGCTCACTGGCTTCCTCCAAACCACCAAGTTGTCCTTAAAAACTCTGCTCCCTAAATGCTCAGGGATACTCATTTGCGTAATAATAAAACTCAGGTCTTCCGTACAGCTGGACCTGTGTGAATTACTCTTTCTCTATTGCAATTCCCCTGTCTTGATGAATCCACTGTGTTTAGGCAGTGGGCAAGGTGGGCCTCTTGGGTGGTTACCATTGCTGAGGAGTAAATGCCTGACCCGATGCAGCACAGCTCTGACAGGCCATGTGGGCTCCTGAGCACAAACAGAATGGGCTGAGGCCTCCGGGACCACCTCCCAGCACAACATCCTGCTCTGCCAGCTTTCTCCCCCTTCTTCCATAGATGTTTATATCGAGGACACTCCCAAATAAATGTCTTGCATGCTAAACTCAATTTCAGAATCTCCTTCCCGCAAAAAAACCAAACTGCAGTGTGCACTCAGCACAGAACTTGGAAAGAGACACCTCTCAGTCACCCATGGTGACTTCCTCCACTGCCAGGGCTGCCGCTGCTGTCACTATTGACCTCAGCAGCCTTTCCCATGTCAGGCCCTGGGTGAAGCCATCCCCCCAGGATTGATAAGAATTGCATACAAGGTTTTGGACAGAAATAGAGTTACAGGTAAGGATGCCTCAGGCTGTACTCTGGCCCCTTCCTTGTTGCTAGAAGCCCAGTAGCACCAGTTCCTCACCTGGTGCTTTCCTGTTGCTCCTACAGACAGGATTTTGGACACAGGGTCATGAGACCGTTGAAGGATTGACTTGCATTCCCATTGCTCCTGTCGACAGTACCTCTGACAATCAGCTCATGGGGCTTTTGTTTATGGATTGCTTAGGATGTTTTTCAGACCCCAAATTCTAGCAACTAGTGTGTAGACCCCCCACAGAGGAATGAGATCAGCATGAGAATACAGCTTCTTCCTCTTCCCGGCCCATGGCTTTGCCCTGCATTCTTCAACCAATCAACAATTTCTACCCTTCAGCCCACTCCAAATCTCTTCAAACCCTAGCCCCAAATTCCTGGCGGAGACGGATTTGAGGTTTCCTCCCATGTCCTCCTTTGGTGGCCTTATGATTAAAGCCCTTTCTCTGCTGCAACCCCATGCCTCCAGGGGTTGACTTGCTGCATGTGTTGGGTAGGGACCTATTACGGTTACACGGGGAGGCAGTGCCCCCCTACCATCCTCTTTGCATTCTGCCACTGAACAGATGCTTCCTACATGGCTGGTAATGTGGGCCCTCCTGTTTCAAGGTCCCCAGTTCAGAAGTCTCATTTGCCCAAACGCGCTGTCATGGGGCCACGTTCTTCCCTTTGCTCTTGGAGAATAGACAAAGCCATTCAGCCCAGCTACAGCCTCAAAGTCTTGTCCTACCTCCCTCTCCAGCTTCACCTCATTCCAGGCTTCCTACATGGCTGGTAATGTGGGCCCTCCTGTTTCAAGGTCCCCAGTTCAGAAGTCTCATTTGCCCAAAACGCACTGTCATGGGGCCACGTTCTTCCCTTTGCTCTTGGAGAATAGACAAAGCCATTCAGCCCAGCTACAGCCTCAAAGTCTTGTCCTACCTCCCTCTCCAGCCTCAACTCATTCCAGGCTCCAGTTCTGTATCTCTCTCTAGCAACACTGATTTTCCTTTAGTTTCCTGCATTTGCCGCTGTTTCTCCTGCCAACAATGTACTGGGGTGAAGCCATAGCTTCTTTATTTACTTCATTTTTTTTAATGTTTCTCATTTGCTTCAATTCAAACATCTTGTCTCAGATGGAATGCAGAAGCAGAGATGAGAATCCTGCTGTCTTCTATTAAAGAAAACATTATGCATAATTGCAAAAACATAGTATGATGCTGGTATCCTCAGAGTAATTTTCTTTTGAAAAATGTAATTTTCATAAAAATATTTTATGTATATTCACTTTTAATAGGTTTGTTTTTGTTAGTTTTAAATGAAATAACAAATACTTTGAATATCTCAATGTTTAATATTGTATTAATAATGTTATATATTAGTATAATAATCATATAATATTGTTATAATAATGTATTAAATATAGATGCACCTGAGGTATAGAAACAAAACACCTTTGGGGTCCTCAATAATTTCTAGAGTGTAAGTCACCAGTGAGAATACCTGAAATGGACAAAACTGCTCAGATGTGGGTGTAGCTCTTTCCATCTCTAGCCTCATTCACCCCTGCCTCCTGCCCCAGTGAATGTCATTCTCCAACAAAGTATTTGAAAAGATATTTCTCTCTTTAAAAAGTACACAGATGGACAATTAGCAAAGGAAGAGATGCTCAACATCGTTAGCCATTAGGGAAATGCAAATCAAAACCACAGTAAGGTTATACTTCACAACCACTAGGGTGGCTACAATTAAAAGACAAGTAATAACTAATGTTGACGAGGATGTGGAGAAATGGAAAGCTTCATAATTCCTGGTGAGAATATAAAATAGTGCAACCACTTTGGAAAAGAGTTGGATGTTCTTCAAAAAGCTAAACATAGTTACTAAATGACCCAGCAATTCCACACCTAGGTATGCACTTAAGAAAGATGAAAATGTGTGCACACAAAAGCTTGTACAAGAATTTTCAGAGCAATATAGTCATAACAATCATGGAATGAAAACCACCCAAATGTCTCTCCACGTGAATGCATAAACAAACTATGGTCTATCTAAACAACAGCATAACATTCATCCATTAAAAAAAATGAATTACTGATGCATCCTACAGCAAGGATGAACCTTAACAACATCATGGTAAATGAGAGGATCCTGTCCCAAGAGATCATCATATGTTATGTGATTCTATTTGTATGAAATGTCAAGAACAGGCAAAACTATAGAGACAAAATGTAAATTAGTCGTTACTTAGCACCTGGAGGGTGGAGATGGAGGGTCATGGGAGTGGCTGGCAATGGGCACAGTGCTTCTTTTTGCGGGGTGAAAATGTTCTAAAATCAGATTTTGCTGGTAGCTGTGAACCTAATAAAACCATTTAATTGTACCCTTTAAATGCACGGTTGTGTGGTCTATGAATTATGTCCCAATTAATTTGTGAAGTTGCATTTTCAAACATTAGTAACAGTGAGTTATGTTTAAAATTGATATTTTGGGAAATTCAGATAATGTCCTGGTTAAACTTGAAGTTCTTTACCTCTACATAGCTACCCAATAATACGCTACTAATGAAAACTTAAATCCCGTTTACAATTTATTCCTCCAGAGGAGAGCAACTTTATTAAACAACTTCCTTTTGGAGGGTGTGGGGGGAAATAAAAGCATGAAGCAATTCTCTGTCTTCTTCATCTTAGTGTTTTCAATACCTAAATGTCTAAGACAAGTTCCAAGACAAAACATATAAAACCTACTGTAGATATCATAGTGTGGACGTCTTGTCAAGTGATCATGTTTAAATGAAATTAATTCCTCTTTCCTTCTCACAGTCTTTGAGTGTGCCCAGGGTGTACCATCATGGGACCATGTTCTTCCCCTTTGCTCTTGGAGAATAGACAAAGCTACTCAGCCCAGTCACAGCCTCATAATCTTGTTCTACCTCCCTCTCTAGCCTCAACTATTTCCAGGCTCCAGCTCAATGTCATACATCAGGTAGGTGGCGTTCTCTAATAGCTGTCTATTTTCTCAGTCTCTTTTACTTCTCAAGCTTAAAATTGCCCGTTCTTTGTTCGGGCAGTGGTAAGGCTAACTGAAGGTGACTGACAGACTTATTCTCCTTTTCTCAGGTCATCTTTAAAGATGAGAGTGATTGTTTGACCTAAGTTAAACTACAAGTCTATGTATAAATCACTGTGAGGCATTTCTTGCCAAACTTTTATGGATAATAGGAGAGATATGGCTGGCATCATCTCTTCTAGATATTTTTGTGTTGATTAGGATGTGATGGCATGAGATACAGCGGTCACTTTTCAATGATAAGGAAAAAGCCAAAGGATTCCAAAACATTCTCTTGATTCCTCTAAACTCCTGTACTAACTCCAGTAACCTCTAGAAATTCTGTCACGTGAGGAAAAGCAATCTCTAATGTTTAAGCCATTATGATTCATTTCACGGTTATTTGCCGAAAAACTCAATTCTGCTTGATAGAAAATATCATAATGGTCTTCCTATTTCCTATTTTTCCATGGATTATACCTTGTGTGTACATCTGCCTCTTCTACTATATTTAAAGTTATTTGGGGATATATTCAAATCTTATTCACCTGTATGGTCTTCAGAGTGCAAAGCAGAGAAAATTGCTATAGCATACTTGAAGAGGCGGCCTTAAGAATACCACGAGTTATCCCAAAATTTAATGAAAACAAAACTAAACAAAACAACATCACAAGGACTCACTGCGCCTGGTTCTGAGCATCAGTGAATCACAAAATACAATCTCTGCCCTCAAGAAGTTCATGATCTTCTGAGGAGAAAATGAATTTTTCTAATACAATTAGTTTTCTGTAAAACATGGCCATTTACAAATAAGTTGTATCTTGTCAATGTTTTCAGCTGTAGCTACAGAAAATCCTGGCTCATCAGACTTCTGCAATGAAGGATCTTATTCTCTCTCTTAGAAAGCCCAAAGATCCAGCAGCAGGGAGTGGGGTTGCTAAGTTGGCAAAGTCAACAGTTCAGCAATGTCAGCTTGTCCAAGGTTCCATTCATCTTTCTGCACAGCCATCCTCAGAATGGTGTCTCGCTTAGACTAGTGGTAAGGTAGCACCTGAAATTCCAAGTGCCATCAAATGAGGTAGGAGGCTCCTCATAAAGAAGGCAGCAGTTAGCTTCCTACATCTCTTTTTTTAGAAGAGCAAAGCTTTTTACTAGAATTCCCCTAGTAAAATTCTCCTTATATCTTGTTCATCTTAGTAAGGTCATAGGTCTATACATTCCTGAACAGCGATTGCAAGGGAACTAGAATACTCCAGGGTCAAGCAGACCTGCCCCGTCCAAGGCTGTAATGGTGAGAAGTGAATCCCTGGAAAACATTATGGCTTAGCTAAGCAGGCTTGAGCAGGCGGTAGATTCTGTGTGTGTAAACAACACTTTTCATGGAAAACATAACAAACAATTCTAGAGTCAGTCACAAGTTAAGTGATTCATGAACACTTCAGAACATTTGAGCACACGTTATACCAGATCTCTTCAAAAATTACAGAGAAATCCTTTACTTGATATGCCAGATGTGTCCAAGGCTGACCCTTTGATTCTCAGAACACACGTGCATTTGTGAGCGCTGTAACGGAAAAAAAATAGAAGAATATTTGATATTTTTTAATACATAAAGCCCTTGGAACTGAAATAGGGATCATTTCAGGAAAATTCAGCTTTCCTCTGAATGTTTATAAACCTCTTTCCACAACATTTATTCAACAGAATTTTATTGATTTTCCAGTATATGACAGGCACATATCTTCATTTCAAAATGGAAACATGGAGATTCACATTGCTAGCCATTTCCTCTACATGGAAACTTCGAAAAATTCATGCCATCTGAAACACCACCTCATCAAATGCATAGCTATTTGCCATATTCCTATCATTTGACTTTCAGGAGCATCGACATATTTGAGAAATAGACCTCAATATGAACAAACATGAGGGGTGAAAACTGAAAATAAAATTCTAAGCACCCAACCAACTGGAAGGGCTCCCTCTTGGCCAAGGGGATTCCAAAGAAACCTGCAAAACTACTTCAGGCCACCTGTAGTCCCAGTTACTTGCGAGGCTGAGACAGAAGAATGGCGTAAACCCGGGAGGCGGAGCTTGCAGTGAGCTGAGCTTGGGCCACTGCACTCCAGCCTGGGCAACAGAGTGAGAGTCTGTCTCAAAAAAAAAAAACAAAACAAAAAAAACAAATTAGTTCAGGCCATGAGTGGGGGGCGGTGGGTTGGACATACCTCATTATACCTTCCTCCCTTTGAAGTTCAGGTACAATTGACCAGCATTAACATTAAAACAGAGATCTCAAGACTGATAGAGCAGACTCTCTGTAACAGTAAGTTACCAAATTCTAACCGGACCTTCATATATCACATGACAGATAGCAGGCTCTGAGGGAAATCAAAGTATTTTACACCAAAATGTATTTCTTTGCCATGATTTAGAATGGTCCTGCACAGTTGTCTCTTGTGAGGGATACTTGCATTCTGTAGCAAATTCTCTTTCTTTACTAGGTCTTTTCCAGAGGGTCCGGAACATTTTAAAGGTCTGGATAGGAGACATTTGCCATCTATTGCCTTAAAGCATAACCAACTATGAGTCTTCATCCACATAATAAGAACCTTGGTCTCCAGAACCCCTTATCTTAAGTCAGACACTCCTTTGTAATAATTCCAGGTCTTTAGATAATAACTGTTTCAACCAGTTGCCAATCAGAAAATCTTTGAATCCACCTATGACCCTCAGGTCCCCACTTTGAGTGGTCCTGCCTTTCTGGACCAAACCGATGTAAACCGTACATGTAGTGACCGATGTCTTATGTCTCCCTAAAATGTATAGTATAAAACCAAGCTATAACCCAATCACCTTGGGCACATATTCTCAGGAACTCTTGATACTATGCCTTGAGCCAGCTGTGGTCACTCATATTTGCCTCAGAATGAACCTTTTAAAATATATTATAGAATTTGACTTTTTCCATCAATAACAGTGAACACACGTTTTCCCTGTTAAAGGGAATCTTTTAAGTCAAGATGTAGTGATTGAAGATCCAGTTTATGGGGAAAGTTGAGTACTTAGAATTTAGGAAATTGAGAAGTATTGATTGTACGGAGCTGGAAGGAAGGTTGAAGAAGATATTTAACTGCCACCGTCTCAGACAAAATTGCCAGACTATGCCATGTTCAGTTTCCAACAGGGACCTCGCCCACACCTAGCACAACTCCGGGGGGCTCCATTTACATAGAATTCATGGGAATGGACTGCTGCAGATGTGAGTGAGGCTGCCCTGGCCCTGCATCTGCACCCTCGGCAGCCCTAAGCTCACACCTCTGGGCTGGAAATCCTTTAGGTCCCGCTCATCTGGAAGCTGTCAATCACCAGATTTACTGTCTGTCCTGGTTAGACCCTGTTACAGCCATTCCAGAGAGGGTCTCCCTGACCAAGACCCCACCCTAGACTTCCTCTGCCCTCCTGTCGAAATTCTCACTCCCTAACCTGAAGTTAAGCTTTCTTTCTGCTGCGTTAGAACACTCCTGTCCTTTTGTGAGCAGATAGTGGAAATGAGCTTGGTGTTCCAGGAACAGGCACTTAGTCGGTGGCTTCAACTGCAAACTGAATTGCTGATTCTTGTTGTAGTCTGCCTCTACCTCCTCATCTCTTGAATTTAATTAGATCCACATTTCGCTCTGTTCTAACTGAGGTCATTTCTAGAATTTTGAGAAATTTCTAGAAAATATATAGGGTTATCTTTCATTCTGGTTTGAAAAAGTAGAGGAAAGGAAAGTCTGAACTCATTCTATCTCACAATGTAGTTCAGTGGAAAATGCATTACTTCAGAGGTTGGGTCCCCTTGCCCTTCTCTGGGAGCCTGGAGAGAGCTCACAATAACATAGACAATTTCTATTCCCTCTCCTGCCAAAGAGGAACAACTCTAGGCAAGACTGCGGTTGTCTCTATTTTTACTAAAATATTTATACAAATTTAATTTAAATGCAAATGAGTTCCTTTCCACTTGGCTTCTGGATATCCATGAAGGCAGCATATTGTTAGCAGGACCTGGAATTTCTGGTTGGACAATGAATAATTCCAGATTAAACAGGATCTGCCCAGAGATTTCTCCTCTCACAGGCCTGATCCATCTGATCACTTTCTCAGAACACAATGATGCTGCATCTAATGCACCGTTATCTTCGTGACAGCTCAGTACTCCATGTCAAACCACCAAATCTAACATGTCTCTTTCTCATTTAACCCCTGATTGTGTCCTGTGTACTTTATACCTGGTGCTTCTGGACACACAAGGGAAAGTCATGCTTCCCTAGTTATCTATTTCAGTTAGGGCTTTCCAAATATTGGTTGTATTTTCTGTTCTTCAAGCAATAAAACAATAATATAATAAATAGTAGCAGATTCGTAGAAGCAGGCTTTCTGAGCCAGCGGTAAGGAGGGCATGGTGGCATGTGTAGAGGAGCCTTTGTGTGGCTGTTGACCAGTGGACAGTGTCAGTCGTGTGTAGTAAATTGCAGCTCTTCTCAGTAACCCCCCATGCTCAGTTCCCATCCCCAGCAAATCTAGCGAGCTTCTTCATTTATTACTTAATTTTTCAAAATAATCAAGACAAAATATTTAAAAATAAATATTTGTAATAAATACAATATCATAAGCACATAGTTTAGAGATTTAAAAATATTGTGGAATATCTGCCCATAAAAAAAATCTAATTTCCTCACTTTCTAAAACCAACAATAAAGTACTTTAAAAATGTTTCAGGTGTTTCCCAATAAGACAGTATACAGCCAAATCGCAGCCCAAAACTTACTTGTTCCTAATTTCATGAATTGCAGAGACAAACAAAAATAGTAAGTTTTTGAATATACTGAGCTTTTATTTAGTGCCAACTGATTTGCCCACATCATTTTATTGTAATCTAATTACACTGTACAATATGTTCAATGCCTCTTTTACAGATGAGGAAATGGAATAGTTAGGAGGTAACATGAATTGTATGGATTTATTTATTTATTTTGAGACAGAGTCTCACTCTCTTGCCCATGCTGGAGTGCAGTGGCACAATCTCATCTTACTGCAACCTCCACCTCCCAGGTTCAAGCAATTCTAGTGCCTCAGCCACCCAAGTAGCTGGGATTACACATGTGCACCACCATGCCCAGCTAATTTTTGTATTTTCAGTAAAGACAGGGTTTCACCATGTTGGCCAGGCTGGTCTCAAACTCCCAGCCTCAAGTGGTTTGCCCGCCTCAGCTTCCTAAAGTCCTGGGATTACAGGCATGAGCCACCGTGATCGGCTGAATTTAGAAAGATCTTAAGTAGTACAAGAGCTGATATTTGAAATTAGAGCACTTTGACTTCAGAGTCTGTAATCTTAGCACGCCTCTACTAAGTCCCTAAAACAAGGTTAGCCCTTGATGAAGAAAGGACTGAGATGAGAGTTCTTTGGTGCCCTCATGAAACAAAATCTAATTCATGAGATGGGGAGTTAAAGGAGGGCAGGAGACCAACGTTTGGCTGCTTCTTCTCCTAATTAAAAGGCTTCTTGGGAGGCCGAAGTGGGTGGATCGCCTGAGGTTGGGAGTTTAAGACCAGCCTGACCAACATGGAGAAACCCCATCTTTACTAAAAATATAAAATTAACCGGGCGTGGTGGTGTATGCCTGTAATCCCAGCTACTCGGGAGGCTGAGGCAGGAGAATGGCTTGAACCTGGGAGGCGGAAGTTGCAGTGAGCTGAGATTGCCCCATTGCACTCCAGCCTGGGCAACAAGAGCAACTCTGTCTCAAAAAAAAAAAAAAAAAAAAAGGCTTCTCAGTGTGGGATTGGCGAACCACTAGCATAATTGTTCTATGTATTTATTTGACAAGTGCTATAATTGTTTTCTTTTAGTGTTTATGACTAAATCATGAAACTCTCTATACTTAAATGTATTCCAGAAAAACAAACCTTCAAAATATGCTATTAGGATATTCAATACAATATTTAAATATTAGGATATTCAATACAATATTTAAATATTCACAATATTTAGAAGAAGAATATGCACGTTCTTCACACTGCTCTGAAAGTTGATTTTCCATGTTGATCGTGACAATGAAGTGGTTTGGAGAGTCCTCTGGCTGAAGGCAATTTAGAAACTTCATCCTGAACTGCATGTTATTTCCAAATTGTTAATGAGTGGATTGTTGTTTTGGGTTATAATTATAATTTCTGGGAGTATGGCCAAAAATGGAATGCAGTGCTGAAGGGTTGGCCTTTTCCTCCTATGGTCCCTCCTTCATAAACTGGTTTATTGAAAATATTTCTAAAGCACAATAGAGACAAAAGGGTAGGGGTATAGTATTCACAAACTAGTGAGATACGTCTTGAATGACTTACATGTAAACATTGATGCGTCAACTTGATGACCTCTGTAGTCTCTGGAAATTCTCAGGTAGCCTTTGCAGGGAGAAAATGCAATTCTTAATACTAAGACCTGACTGCATATTTTTGCTAATTTCTCTTCTTTCCTCATTGAATGCCAGGATGGCTTTTCTATGCAGATATCTTGACACACAGTGCCCAACTTTGGTCCTGAATTCTGAGAACCACAGTCCAGAATAGATGCTAAAACTTTTCAAAGTTAGCAGCCTTCCCCTATGACTTTATGAAGTGCAGCCCTACAGGAGAGCTCAGGAAGTCACATCTTCCATCTGTCACCTTCTGACTGTTGATCCTATGGGTTCACAGGCCAGGGGGATGCTGGTGAGGACCCTTTTCACTGGGACCCCCAGGAATTCCTGACAGAGGAGACAGACTTAGAGACACAAGTAGTCTGGTGAGAAAGGGGCTTAATGTCATGAAATGTTGCAGGAAGTCAGGGACCCCGAACGGAAGGACCTGCTGAAGCCGTGACAGAAGAACATAAATTGTGAAGATTTTATGGACATTTATCACTTCCCCAATCAATACTCTTATAATTTCCTATGTCTGTCTTTAATCTCTTAATCCTGTCATCTTCGTAAGCCAAGGATGAACATCACCTCAGGACCCTGTGATGATTGCGTTAACTGCACAGATTGTTTGTAGAGCTTGTGTGTTTGAACAGTATGAAATCTGGGCACCTTAAGAACAGGATAACAGCGATTTTCAGGGAACGAAGGAGATAACCTTAAAGTCTGGCTGCCTGTGGGCGGGCAGGACAGAGCCATATTTCTCTTATTACCAAAAATGGGTAAGAGAAGTATCGCTGAATTCTTTCCCCAGTAAGGAATATTAATAATTAACAGCCCTGGGAAAAGAATGCATTCCCGTCGAGGGGTTGCCTCTGGCCACTCTGGGGAGTGTCTGCCTTATGCAGTTGCAGATAAGGGATGAAACACGCCCTGGCCTCCTGCAGCGCCCCCAGGCTTGCTAGGATTAGGAAATTCCTGCCTGGCGAATTCTAGTCAGACTGGTTCTCTGCTCTTGAACCCTGTTAAGATGTTTATCAATGACAATGTGTGCACAGCAGAACATGGAACTTCATTAGTAATTCTAGTTTCGCCCTGACCTTGTGATCTCGCCCTGACCTTCTGCCTTGTGATCTTTTGTTGCCCTTGAAGCATGTGATCTCTGTGACCCACACCCTATTCGTACACTCCCTCCCCTTTTGAAAATTGCTAATAAAAACTTGCTGATTTTATGGCTTAGGGGGCATCACAGAACCCGCCGACATGTGACGTCTCCCCCGGACACCCAGCTTTAACATTTCTCTCTTTTGTACTCTTTCCCTTTATTTCTCAGACCAGCCGACACTTAGGGAAAGTAGAAAGAAGCCTATGTTAAAATATTGGGGTGGGTTCACCCAATAATGAAGTATTAAAAAATCTAATATATTTGAAAATTTACAAGAGAATATTTTGGAAGGTAACTTCAAGAAATGTAGAAGACAGGGAGAAGAAAGAATCTCTGAAAGTCACCTCTTTGGGTGGAAATTTTCTCATTTCTCTATTTGTGGTCACCACTATACATTGATAACAAGATTTCCTGCCATAAAAATTTCTCAGATGGTGAAATTATTTATAATATGAATAAATTTATTTCTTCCTGTATGCCTTTGTTTGTTTAAACATATTTTTGAGTACTTAATGTGAGTCAGTCTTACTTTAGATACCAGGATTGTGGAGTTGATCAAGACAGAGAGGACTCTCATCCCCTATTACTTAGTTTTTCAATAGGATCAAAATAAAATACTTTTAAACAAATGTTTATAATAAATATAATGACATAAACACATAGTCTGGAGATTTAAAAAATATAATAGACTATCTGCCCATAAAAAATATAACTGATTCCTCCACTGCCTAAAATCAACAATAAAGCATATCCAAAATGTCTCAAGACTCTAAAAAGAGTTATACTTTTGTGAAAGGACACAGGCAGTAGATATATAGAAGATGATATAATTTTAGGTAGTGATAACTGCTATAAAAATAAAACTGGATAATAGAAGATAAGTAGGGAATTAGGGCTAGCTTAGATAAGGCTCTAAGAAAAATTCATGCAGTTCATTTATTAAACACAGATATATTCCAATTTTCTCCTTCTTGTATCAAATTCATTATATATTCTCAGTATTTTTCTTGAAATTTGTTACCTGAATTTTTTTCTTTAAAAATAATATTGTTTATATTATAAATTTATTCTTTTAAATGTACATAGGAGCTTTAATGATGCCCTATCTTCATTGTCAATATTTGCAATTTATTCATTATCTTACTTTCCTTCATCAGTCTTCCTAGATTCAAATCAATTTCATTAGTCTTCTCACTGAAATATCTTTTACATTTGATGATGTTTTTCTATTGTATATTTTATTTCTATTTCACATATTTCTGTCCTTATTTTCTTCCTTCAGTATTTTCTACTTTCAAGAGAATTTACTTTCTGTGACTTGCTGGTTTTTAAAAATAACACCATGGCATGAACATTTAGTTCATTGATTATGGTATCTTTCTTTTTTTCTGGATGAATATATTCATGCAAAGCTATTATTCCACTCTCTGTATCCACTGTGCATTTATTCCTGGGCTAGGCGCCAAGTAGAGGCTGAAGGAAATAGAATGTGAAGAACTAGAACACCTTTGTTGCTCCTCAGGACCTCTTTCTCTGGCAGTGGACACAGGGCTTGTGAGTCCAGCATAATGAGATCATATAGGATGGACTGCCCTGAGGATGAGACAGATACTTCACTCACATTTCCATGGCTTTTGAAGGAGAACTTCCAACTTGATGGATTTTATTAACTGCCCTGGATTTGACAGTTTCCCTCTTGATGGGGAATTGAAAAGGAACATTTCCGCCTTTCCTAAGTCTCTCCACAGTCTATGGACCCTATGCTCACACAGACCCTCACAGAAACCCACCCACAGTCTGTACTCCCTGTTCCCAGATGCGCAGACAGACCAACATGCAGAAACAGATGCACACGATGATGCCAAACTCGGGTTCCAACCACGTGTCAAGAAAGATGAGAAATTTTGAAATAATATGCTGAATCTGCTACGCATGGATTTTTTTTAAAAAAATACTTTTTTCACAATTATTGAAATATTTTATTTGCTTTAAGACTTTAGAAGTTTTGAGAGATGAGGAAGAAAGATTCCTGGAGGTGGATTATCTTTGAAAAATCAATTGTGCTGTTACCCCTATTCCCTCCCAAGGAAGAGCAAATGCCCATCTTCTTATCCCAAACCCCCCAAAGGAAGAGGATCCAGTAGGGCTATTTGTAGGCATTAGGATGCAACCCCTATGACTGGGGGACATGGTGGCCTGAGTATGATCTTCCAAGACAGTGAAAGGCAGATGTGCCCATAAAAGCTTAGCTCTGGGGAGCAGCCCTGAGCTTTCAGATTTTCCCAAGGCCAGAGATACAGGTATGTTTTATCTCTAAGCAAGGCGAGTGATACAATCTACAAAGAAATCGGCACAAAAGTTGAAGACGCTTTAACTTTTAAAATCAAAGAATGAAATAAAACAAAGTGAAGAGCACATGAAAAGAACAGGCACCTTTTCTTTGGAAATGAGGCTGATGAAAATATCAGAAGGAACATGCATTGCTCAGGAAGTTGTTTTCCTGCAAAGGTTCCTAGTCATCTGAACAAATCATAGTTCTATTAATTTGAAATTGATGTAAAGTTGGAGGAAGAATCAGGTCTAGGAATATGTGTGTGTGTGTGTGTGTGTGTGTGTTCAGTTTTTCTCATAAATGCCTCCAGAAAGATACAGCTCAGCAGGACATCCAAGGTGATTGCTTATGTAAAAATTCTAATCCAATTTGTATTAGGCCATTCTTGCATTGCTATAAAGAAATACCCAAGATTGGGTAATTTATAAAGAAAAGAGGTTTAATTGTCTCACCCTTCTGCAGGCTGTATAGGAAGCATAGCTCTGGCGTCAGCATCTGTGGAGGCCTCCGGACGCTTGCAATCATGGCAGAAGGTGAAGTGGGAGCAGGGTTTCACATGGGGAAAGCAGGAGCAAGAGAGAGAGTTGGCAGGGAGAGGTGCCATACACTTTTAAATGAACAGATCTCCTGAGAACTCACTATCATGAAAACAGCACCAAGCCATGAGGGATTCACACCCATGACCCAGAAACCTCCTATCAGGCCCCACCTCCAGCACTGAGGATTACAATTCAACATGAGATCTGGGTGGGGACGAACATCCAAAATATCTCACAATTATATTTTGGGTCAAGTACAGTATATGAAGTTTACCAAGAGAAGTTTGGCTAAAAGTTTCAACATCTCACTAGATAAAAATCTCAGACTTCAAGGGGTAGTGCATTGAAAAGAAAAGCCTTATTAAGATATAATTCAGTCAATACTAAAAATACAAAAATTTGCTGGGTGTGGTGGTACACGCCTATAATCCCAGTTACTTGGGAGGCTGAGAGGCAGGAGCATCGTTTGAACCCAGGAGGCAGAGGTTGCGGTGAGCTGAGATCGTGCCACTACCCTTCAGCCTGGGTGACAGAGCCAGACTCTGTCTAAAGAAAAAAAAAAGATACAATTCATATAACATGCTATTTACTCGTTTAAGGTGTACAGGCAATTGGCTTTTAGTATCCACAGAATTATGCATTTACCACACGACCAATTTTAGAACATTTTTGTTACCCTAAAATGAAACCCCACATCATTTAGCTGTTGATGCAGGATTTTTCTCAGCCCCCTTTGCCAGACTTGTGGGAGGGATGCCCATCTACTCAATCTGCCATGCTTAACCCCCTGCAGAAGGGAACAAGTGAGTGAGCGATTGCAGAACCTGGCTGGCTGCTTTGGGCATCAACAGAGGAGCAAGCTCTGAGTGGGACCTGGGGCCAGTCCAGGCATATTGCCTTGAGGGAAATGTGGCTGCGCCCAGGTGAGGGTGCCCATGATCCTGAAACCCCAGAGGAGGTGTTACAGAGCTCCTTTAGTTCAACTGTCCACAGCATGTTAGCAGCTCACTGGCCCCTTGCCTCATCCGTGGGGTGGTTGCCTTCTGCCAGCAAAGGCAAAGGGCTAGTGTGACAGCCTTTCTGGGTACCCACACTCAGTGGGTCCTGAACTCTTGTCTGACATCCAAGAAGAATGAAGTCATGCAGACAATTTAAGGATGGTGAAGGTGGAGAATTTATTGAGTGATGAAAACAGCTCCTGGTGGAGAGAGGAGATGGAGAGGGGAGCTGGAGAGGGGGCAGGGAGGGCAGGTCATCTTCCCTGAAGTCAGGCCATCTCCTTCCCTGAAGTCAGGCCATATTCTCCAATACTGACTCAGTCTGGGGACTTTATAGGCACAGGATGGGGAGTGTGTGCTGATTGGTTTGTGAGTATGCAAAAAAGGTTATAAAGTGAAGACACCATCCAAAGGTTGGCATGATAGTGTAGAAAACCAACTAGACAAGGGTAGCTATATGTCAAATAGGTGAAGAGCAGGCATGAATCAGAGGAAAGTGTGCCAAACAGGAAGACAAGTTCTCAATCCAGTCCAAGGATTTAACTTGTAGCTTGGCTTTCAGGTTTTCAACTGTCTTCGGCTTGGAGATGGGGTCACCTCTGTCTGTCTGGGCATTTGGCTGCCTCCTGTTGCTATCACTGTCCCTCCCAATATTCTCATTCACTCATTGCTCCTACCCTAAATAACCATTAATCTACTTAATTTTTCTCTAGATTTGCGTAATCTGGATCTTTCATATAAGTGGAATCATATAATAAGTAGTTTTTGGGACCAGCTTCTTTCACTTAGTGTAATCATTTAAAGATTCTTTCCTGTAGTATAAATCAGTACTTCATTCCTTTTTATTGCTAAGTAATATTTCAGTGTGGATATATGACTTTATGTATCTTTCAGCTGATAGGCATTTGGGCTATTTCTACACTTGGCAATCATGAACAATTCTGCTATGAATATTTATGTCCAAGGTCTTTTGTGGATATATGTTTTCATTTCTATTGGGACTTCTGGGTCATAAATAACTCTTTTAACTTCTTGAAGGACTTCCAGACTCTTCCAAAGTAACTGCAGCTCAAAAATAGGCAGGACTTTGTTTTGGTCACTGCTGGATCCCCAGTGTCTAGAACAGAGCTTGACACGTTACAAGCCTCACAACACATGAGTAAACCAAGTAAATTCCACATCTTGTATTCCTGAACACTAACATGTAATATCAACATTTTTCATGCATTTCTCTAGGAAATTTAAGCAAGAATTACACAAGGGATTTTGATCTCAGCCAACTAAACACTTCATCCTCAATTTTCTCATTTTAAAATGGAAATAAATACCTGCCTTCCAATAGAGTTATTATGAGGCTGAAATGTGGTTATATACATGAAAGCAACTTGAAAATTACAAAGTATTATAGAAATGCCAGTTGCTGTTACTATTTTTATTCAGATGTTTTTGTTAGGATTATCACTCTTCCTGTTCGCAGTCCAGAACCAGACTCGAAGGCACTGAGTCACTTCCACAGTTATATTTGTTCCCTTGGTGTTTCTTGGCAATGGGGTTTGCAGCTATATTGGTAATATTTGCTCAGTTTATTCATACTGATTGCATGCATAATATAGATGGCCCCAAGACCACTCTCCTTGGGGACTGATATTTGCCAGTCTCCCCTCCAGATCTATTCCTAACCCTAGCGCACCCTGCACTACTCTAACCTGTAGGCTGACCTCTAACCTGTAGGCTGACCTCTAACCTGTAGCTGACCTCTTCATATTGCATCACCTGGCTCCGTCTGCTCTCTGGCTTCTGGTGAGTTTTCTGACTGGAGACGCTGGGTTTTCAGGGTCAAAAGAAGAGAGAAGTCAAGAGATTTATCACCTTCCCTCTCTCCCTGCTCTCCGTGACTTGGCGTTTTCTGTGTTCCTTTTACGGAGGCCACAGCTTACGTGGCGTCAGATGTCAAGGCCTTCCTAATGCCAAAGCTCCTGTATGATGTGGCAACTGTCCCTCCTCTTGTTCCTTGGGTTGGGGTAGTGGTATGGAGTTCGTGTGATGGCTTCCCACTGTTGCTAGGTCCTGGGTGCAGTGCCATCTCCCATTTATTTAATGTTGTCCAATCTATTTAACTACTATCTTTATTAAATTTATTCAATTCAATCCCATTTTGAGTGTACCATGTATTTCCTGTGAGGACCCAATTAATAAACTAATAATAATAATAGCAAGTAACACTTACTTTGCACTCTTTACATGCCAGGTTCTATGATGGGTGCATTCACACACAAGCTGGTTCACTTTGTCCTCACAGTGACTGAATGAGATAGGGACTCTTTCTGTAATTGTCATTTTGCAGATGAAGAAACTGATGCTCAGAGAGCACCCCTGACTCCCGCCAGGTCACACAGTTAGTAGCTAGCAGAACAAGCATCTAAACCTCATTGGCTTGCGTATAGGATCCATGCCTCAGTCTTCATGCTGTACAGCCCATCTGTGGGATTCCAAGTTCTAACGTGAGAATGGCTCAGGCTGGT
The DNA here is from genome assembly GCF_003255815.1 of Theropithecus gelada. Classification (NCBI taxonomy): domain Eukaryota; kingdom Metazoa; phylum Chordata; class Mammalia; order Primates; family Cercopithecidae; genus Theropithecus; species Theropithecus gelada. The sequence goes on along the minus strand of NC_037679.1, from coordinate 87,092,542 downwards.
GACTTTCCTAAGCAAAATGTTGGCAGTGGGATCCATGACAATATTTAGTTTTTATCATTAATTGTAAGAGTGCATGTTCAATGTCACTAGCGGAGGTCCTCAAGCTTGCACAGTGCGAGTTTCAATTAATCCACTAAAAAAGCTCTTTGTACCACAACTAATGCCTATTAATGTGTGATTACTATATAAGGCCCGGTGTTCTTTGTCTGAGACAATGTGAAACAGACCAAGAGCTGGGATGATTTAGACACAATCAGAGTGCATTACACAAGCTCATTTTCACGTTAATAGTAACAATAAAAGACTTCTCAGCCATACTTACACCCAGGCCTTCTCATATTTTAGAATAAAAGCAGGGTATAAAAGAAGTTGTTATATACAGCACATTTACTATTTTCCAGAGCTATCTGCAGCTTCCTGCAGTGCTGGCAGAATGGAAATAGCCCCCATAATTTAGGGATTTTTAAAATAAATGTGCAGTAAATTAGGTTGATTAATAGCTTTATTAGATTGTATGAGTCACAATTTTAGGGTTTAATAACAACATTCACATATTAAGAAATTGTTCTTTTCAAGGAACTGTTCTACCATATAGATATATATATATTATATATATATATGCCTTAACTACTTCCATCCCATAATAATCTTATCATGTAGGTCATATTTTCAGCCCCATTTCACAGACAAGGAAACTGAGGCACAAAGGTGTTATTTAGCTGGGATACAGATGTACCACTAGGAGGTGAGCATAGGTTTATGAGACAGACTTCAACATCCAGGCTCCTACGCTTTAGGCAAATCTTCCATCAGGGCTTCCACTCACTTTATAAGTGTCATTTTTTTTTCAATTTGGCTGTGCAAAAGCTTCTGGACTCATAAGCCTGAAGGGTGAATTGAACTGTGAGCTCTCTCAAATGCATAAGTGAAGTAACTCAGGAATGGAAAACCAAACATTGCATGTTCTCACTTATAAGTGGGAGTTAAGCTATGAGGATGCAAAGGCATAAGAATGACATAAGGACTTTGGGGACTCGGGGAATGTTGGGAGGTGGAGTGAGGGATACAAGACTACATACTGGGTGCAGTGTACACTGCACAGGTGACAGGTGCACCAAAATCTCAGAAATTACCACCGAAGAATTTACCAATGTAACCACAAGAAAAAAAAATCCATCAGTGTTTTAGTCATAAGAGTCAGCCTCTGGTTGCAGTTTTGTTGCCTTTCTATAATTTGATATGCAGTGTCACTTTTGTTAATTCCTAAATGGCTTGTAATTGAGATTTTAATTCCTCCTTTAACCTGATGGTTATTTGCGTGTTTGGACATTTATTTTCGTTATCATTTCTACTTAGAGTTCATGAAAATTAGAGAATGCCTGGCCTTTTAATGGTTGAATTGTTTATTCTTTCTTTGAGATAAACACTATAATAAAGTTCTCTAAATATAAAAAAAAAAAAAAATCCAACACAGACATACTGTCCTGAGTGAGCATTCTCTGGCTCTCAGCATGCAGTGAACAGGCCAGGAGCACATTGGCCAGCAGATGTCAGGAGTTACTCATGGAAACCTAGGCTCTGGGCTCCCGACTGAATTCCCTGGGAGAGTAACAATAAACAGCCTGCCTGTGAAGCCCCTTTCCTCAAGGCCAAGTTTCCCTCACGTGACCCCAAGATATGATCAGGTACTTGGAGTTCTGGAAACACAACTAAGTCAAAATGGATCAAAGACAGGGCCTACAGGAGTGATGGAAACACTAAATAGTGGTTATACTTTTGTATCTTCCATGGCTTGCATCTGATGAGCCCTAAATGTCTCAGGGAGGATGGCTTACAAATGCTGGGTGAGACAAATTACTCTCATGCTTTGCTTTTATGAATAAATTATAGTAAAAACAATTGGCTCTGTACGACTCCAGTTCCTACTTTTTCCTATTTGACCATTGTTCTGTTTCAATTACAAAAAAGTTAATGATGATGGTGATATGTGTGACGATGCCAGTTACCATTTACTGAGTGCTTGCTAGGGGTTAATCGCATGTTGAACAAATATGAGTAGTTTCTTATTTAATCCTATAGCAGTTCCTCATATATTTATTGTAAACAATTAAAAATACAGTGGCTCTGGGTTCTTACCTAAATGTCATCTCAAATTGTAATCCCCATGTGTCAAGGGAAGAAAGCGATTGCATCACGAGGATGGTTTCCCCCATGCTGTTCTCATGATAGTGGGTGAATTCTCATGAGATCTGGTGGTTTTATAAATGGCAGTTTTCCTGCACTCATGTTTCTCTCCTGCCACCATGTGAAGAAAGTCCTTGCTTCCCCTTCGCCTTCCGCCATGAGTGTAAGTTTCCTGAGGTCTCCCCAGCCATGTGGACCTGTGAGTCAATTAAGCCTCTTTCCTTCATAAATTACCCAGTCTCAGGTAGTATTTTTACAGCAGTGTGAAAACGGACTAATAGACATAGATTTAAAAACATAAAGCAGAATACATATAGAAGCATATAATCAATGTCACCCAAAATAACCACCTTTTGAGGCTAAACTATTTAGGTGCAAGCACATTGAGAATCATTCTATTTTCTCAATGACTTTAAACTTTTACGAAGTCTCTTTATCTCCAGTTGTACATTTTATCTTAAAGACTAATTTGTCAGATATTTTTCTGGTCACAAAATCTTTCTTCGGTATGGCTTGCATGGTCTAATTTTTTCAGTCTTTCTCTGTCTCTGTTTTAAGTGAATCTCCTATAAATATAATTTTATTTTAATCCAAAGAGATGCTTATTTCTGTTTTAATTGTTAGATTCAGTCTCCTTATACGTAATGCAATTCTTAATATATTTGGGCTGTCAGCTTAATCTGCTTTTGTTTTTCTGTTTGTCTTGCCTGTTTTGTCTTTTCTTATTCCAAATTAGAAAATGTTTATTTACATATTTTCCCTATGAATTAGGAAATTATAAATAATATTACTCTAAGTGATTATCATAAAGATTACAATATGGATAATTGAAATATTAACGATTGCATTAATTGTGGCTTTTCTTCTTTTCCAGGAAAAGGCACAAATCTTAGAATTGTTTAACTTCATTTACGCACTTTTTGAATTAAATGCCATTTTGCCATGCATGTTAATTCTGTTTATGTGTGCATTAAATTTCTCACGTGATAATTTGTATTTGTGTTATTGTTTTATGTGGTCATTATTCATTCTGCATATTCATCCTTTTTGATGATTTAATTCCATCTTGGCTTTTTGTTATTGTTGTTTTGGGGTGTATGTGTGTGTTTGTGTGTGTGTATGTGTGCGTGTGCGTGTGTGTGTGTTTTGGCCAAGATTTGGGATTATTTCATTCTTCCTGAATAACAACCCTTGATATTTTCTTTAATGTGGGTCTTCTGGTAACAAAGACAGTTTCTCTTTGTCTGAAAAGTCTATTTCACTATCATTCTTAAAGGATATTTTTGCTGAGATACTTTCAATGATTTTGGTTGAGAAGTCACCTGTCAGTCTACACATTTTTTCCCTCTAATTGGAAAGATAACAATGAATCTTAAAGAGCTAGACTTTAGTTCTGGAGGGACATGGCTGAGAATCCTGGCTCTGCTATAACTAGTGACTGCCTCAAGCTTTTACATCTGTGAAATGGGTATAACAGTATCTCCCTTGCTGTGATTTTGTAAAGATTGGAGATAAATTATAACTACTTTTTAGACATCTGGCCTAATGGGCACTTAAAATAATAACAATATTATTATAAATGTTAATTACTTTTTTATAAATCCTTCTTGTTCAGAAAAACAAACTTCTGTATAGCCTCTGCACATAACAGCAAATGGACCAAATTTGATACTGTAAAAATGATCAGATAGGATATTTTACAAATTATTCTTACTACCAAATTCTTTTCATTCAAGTCTTGCTAATCCCTTCTTCTTCAATCTTTATCTCTACCATGAAAGCTGTGCTCCTACTAATACATAAAGGGCAGAGTGTGGGCACCAGAGCACATGCAGGTTCACGTGAGCGTAGGAAGGTCACCAAGAAGGGGAAGTCCACACGCAACCTGATTTGGTTGCAAGACAAATTTTCTGTCAGAAACTCATTAATAGGCTGAGTGTGGTGGCTCACGCCTGTAATCTCAGCACTTTGGGAGGCTGAGGCGGGTGGATCATCTGAGGTAAGGAGTTCGAAACCAGCCTGGCCAACATAGTGAAACCCCATCTCTACTAAAAATACAAATATTAGCTGGGCATGGTGGCAGGTGCCTTAAGTCCCAGCTACTTGGGAGGCTGAGGCAGAAGAATTGCTTGAACCGGTGAGGCAGAGGTAGCAGTGAGCTGAGATCACGCCATTGCATTCCAGCCTGGGCAACAAGAGCGAAACTCTGTCTCAAAAACAAAAACAAAAAATAGGAAACTCATTAATGCTGGCTCAGAAGTTCTGACACCATTACCCTTGTTTTTATAGGTGCTTACAGTAGAGATAAGTTTGCAAAGGCCAGTGTTTGCATATTTTTCTAACAATTAATTCCTTTCCTCATATCAGATGTGATCTCAATTGTTTCATAATGCCACACATTTTATTAGCTTTGTCTCTCATACAGCGGTTACTTATTTGTTTTTTAGAAAGGCTGAACAAAACTGAAGTTTAATTCCTTCCCACATGCCCTGCAAGAGAGTCACCATTCTTACTGAAGCTGAGAAGGAAGTTCGAGAATGAGGAGGAAAACTCTCTCTGATCTTCTCCAAAGACGATAATTTATCTATGGCTGTCTCTTCTCTTGTCTTTACCTTTATTAAACACACACGCACAGCACATGCACACACGCACACACACATACACACACACTGTTTCTTTCGATCGATCATTCAAATGGTTTGCCGTTTCCTTGGTTTCTTTGGAGATTCCATGTTGGTTTTACTGGTTCTTTCAATGTCTCCTGTGATTTCCTTTGAACTAATTTCTCTATTTCTAATTGCTTTCTTTACTCTACTCACTGTTACTCTTTTGTTCTATTTTCTAAAATTCTCACTCCAGAACACATGTATGGTGATGTGTCTTCTACATATCGTTTCCGCGCCTGTGCCAGGATCTGTAGACCTTGTTTTCATTGTGGTTCAACTCTAAATGTTTCTCATTTGTATTATAGTTTCTTGTTTTACATAAATCCCAAATCTATGAAGATTTGGTTTGCTTTTAATATTTTTCTGGTTTAAAAATGTGTTTTCAGCACTTTGGGAGGTTTGAGGCAGGGGGGTCACTTGAGCCCAGGAGTTCGAGACCAGTTTGGGCAATATACCAAAACCCCATCTCTACAAAAAATACAGAATTAGCTGGGTGTGATGACATGGCCCTGTAATCCCAGCCACTTGGGAGGCTGAGGTGGGAGGATCACCTGAGCCCAGGAGGTGGAGGCTGCAATGAGCCAATGTTGTGCCACTGCACTCCAGCCTGGGTGACAGAGTGAGACCCTGTCTCAAAAACAAAAAACAACAAAAAACGTCTTCATAGAGGGGAACAACACGCTCTGGCCTACTAAAGGGTGAAGGATGGGAGGAGGGAGGGAGTCGGGAAAAACAGCTAATGGCTGCTAGGCTTAATACCTGGGTGATTATAAAATAGTCTATACAACAAACCCCCATGATACAAGTTTACTTATATAATAAACCTGCACATGCACCCCTGAACTTAAAATACAAATTAGATAAATAAATAAATAAAAAGAATCTATATGGATGAAATCAACTGCTCAAAAAAGTGTTTTGTTTTATATTAATTGTTTAAAGATTTTTTATATCATTAGAAATGATATTTTGTGTTTAGAGGAAATGCATATTCTTTCATTTAAATAAGTCCTTTAGTTAAAATTTGCTCATCTATTGCTTTTCCTCCTCATTTATATCTGTTTGGCACATCAGCTTCCAAGTAAGGTATGATAAACCTTCTTACTCCTAAAATTATTTGTTTAATTCACCTTATATTTCTGACAGTACATACAGCAACTTACATTTAAATTGTGTTCTTAGTTACTTCCAATTTTAGATTTCTCACAAACTCGTAGGTTGTTTCTTATGTCATTATTTAGTATTCTATTTGTATCCAGAACATTTTTGCCTAGAATACTATTTCTCTGACATTTAATAAAACCTTACCAGGTTTTCCCTGGTTGGCATGTATTGTACATACTTTTTCCATTAGTTTTCTTGTATTCTGTCTATATCATTGTATTTTTTTCTTCAACTTTTATTTTAAGTTCTGGGGTACATGTGCAGGATGTGCAGGTTTGTTACATGGGTAAACGTGTGTTGTGGTGGTTTGCTGCCCAGATCATTCCATCACCAAGGTATTACGCCCGGCATCCGCTCACTATTCTTCCTGATGCTCTCCCTCCCGCTACTCTCCCCCTCCAACAAGACCCGGTATGTGTTGTTATTCCTCACGTGTCTATGTGTTCTCATCTTTTCAGCTCCCACTTTTAAGTGAGAACATGCGGTGTTTGGTTTTCTGTTTCTGCGTTAGTTTGCTGAGGATAATGGCTTCCAATTCCATCCATGTCCCTGAAAAGGACATATATAATTTTATCTTTAAGTGACTTTTGTAGTATGCTTGATTTTTTTTAAATCTAAATATTAGGGCACTGTAACGTAATTTCAAATTATATGTACTTAACCACCATAAACAAAATATCCAATGCCAAATTGTTAGAATTATATATTATTATTACTTGGAATTTTAGCGTCATTTGATTTTTAATATTTTTAAATTTAATCATCATTAAATTTATCATAATTTTTATTATTTTCACACACACACACACACACACACACACACACACATATATATGACATAGTCTCGCTCTGTCGCCCAGGCTGGAGTGCAGTGGTGAGATCTCGGTTCACTGCAACCTCAGCATCTTGGATTGAAGCAATTCTCCTGCCTCATCCTCCCAAGTAGCTGGCACATGCCACCATGCCTGGCTACTTTTTTGTATTTTTATTGAGACAGGGTTTCACCATGCTGGCCAGGCTGGTCTTGAACTCTTGACCTCGTGATCTGCCTGCCTCGGCCTCCCAAAGTGCTGGGATTAAGGCGTGAGCCACTGTGCCTGGCCACTATTTTGTATTTTTAAAGTTTGCTTGAATTGACTCACCAAGTGCTATCTAGACACAGGCTTAGAAAACTTCTGCTTGGGGTTTTGATGTAAATTCTTGAATCTGAAGTTGCATTTCACAAAAATGAACTTTAGATGATGCTTAGATTCAGCTCTTCAAATGCTGCTCCTCTTCATTCTTCTCTCGTCTTATGGAACACCTGCCTATTTTATCCTTCATGTCTCTTATCTTCTGTAGAATATTTTTCAGGGCTTTGTCTCTCTGTGTTCTGGGCAAGTTCCTCAAATCTATGTTCCAGTTTGTTAGTTCTGTTTTCTCCTAAGTCCTTGCTCTTTGAAGAGGAAAAACACATCTCTATGTCTGTCTATGTATACCCCATACCTGTATTCACCTGCACCTACTCCTGCATCTAAATGTGTATAGTCACATAGAAGCACATATATGTGTATGCAGTCATTCCCCCTTATCTGCAGAAGAGACAGTCCAAGACCCTCAGTGTATGTGTGAAACTGCAGATAGTGTAAACCTTACATATAGTATGTTTTTTCCTATACATATATAACTATGATAAAGTTTAATTTATAAATTAGGAAGTTGTTTATGGTGGTTTTTGTCTGTGATTCCAGTGCTTTGGGAGGCAGAGGCAAGAAGATTGCTTAAGGCCAGGAGTTCAAGACCAGCCTGGGCAACATAGTAGGACCCTATCTCTACAAAAAATTAAAATCATAAAAGTATAAATTAAGCACAATAACAGACTAACAATAATAATTAATAGTAAAGTAGAACAATTATAACAATATACTGTAACACAAGTTTTATGAATGTGGTTTCTCTCTATCTCAAAACACCTTACTATTTTTGAACTTTGGTAATTAAAACCAGTGTAAGTTAAACCCCAAATAAGGGTGCACTACTGTGTACATATAGGAATAATTAAACAAGTTTAAAATAACATCATTACTAGCAATAATTGCAGTGGTTAACACACAGCTCGGGACTCACACTGTCTGAGCCCTTCGATAAATGTAATAGTGGCATTATTATTATCTAAAATTTTCTAGGGCCAATTATGTGTCTTGCACACATTAGGCAAGACACTCCTTGATTTCCTTGCAAAACAATTCTGAGGGCAATGCCACTGTAGCACTTATTTTAGAAGGGAGAAAACTGAAGTGCAAAGGATCTGTAATTCAGCCCAGCTCACCCAGGCAGCAAAAGACAGGGCTGAAATGTGAACTGGGCACGGGCAGAATGCACAGCCTGCCATGCCAGAGTCCTGCACCCAGTAGATCATCAGGGAAGCTGGCTTGACTAATGAAACAATGAATGAATCATTGCTAGTCACATCTGCCATTTCCTGGGAACCTGCAGTCAAGAACTTGCAGGACTTCAGGGGAGCCGTGATACACTCACAATACTGATAGGCAGGTTGGATCGTTCTGTCTTATGAAGATAAAAAAATGGAGGCCTTGGAGGGGTGGAAAGACCTTGACCACAGCCAGGTATCAGTAGAAGCAGATTTTGGAGCCCAGATTTTCCTGAAGGAGGCAGAAGAGAGAAATCATTTCTGTGATTGTCACCCTTCTTGGCCACACCCCAACTGAGTTGCTTCTGGAATATATAGGAAGAGCAAGGTCTATGGAAATATAACTCTGGGGAGGGGGCGCAGGCTGTGTCCACAGCAGCGACATCATGACAGGGATGCACCAACAGCAACAGCACAGATCACAGGGGTGTGTGGAGGAGACAATCACCTGTGAGCAGACCTCAATGGAATGTGCTCAAAACAGGCTTAGAGTGTTAAGCCATTTTTACGTTACTAAAAAGGAATGTCTGAGACTGGCTAATTTATAACGAAAAGATGTTTATTTGCCTCACAGTTTTGCAGGCTGTACACAAAGCGTAGTGCCCGTATTTGCTTCTGGTGAGGGCCTCAGGAAGCTTACAATCGTGGTGGAAGGCTAAGGGGAGCCAGTGCATCACATGGGGAGGGTGGGAGCAAGAGAGAGAAGGAGCGAGACAGTGAGAGAGTGAGAGGAGACCAGGCTTTTGTCAACAATCAGCTCTTCTGTGAACTCACTCATCTCCAAAGGAATGGCGCCAAGCCATTCATGAGGGATCTGCCGCCATGATTCAAACACCTCCCTCCAGACCCCACCTCCAACATTGGGGATCACATTTCAACATGAGACTTGGGGGGAAAAGTGTTCAAACTATAATTACCCAGGATGGCATAGGCTATGCCTTCCTTGCCAGGGTTGAGGTGTCAAAGAGGAAACAGGGAAAACACAGGCAGTGGTGTCCAATGGCTGGGTCTACAATGTGTTTGTGCAGGGGGAAAGGACAAGGGTGGGCAGGAGGGGCAAGATGTAGGGAAAGAGATGCAGAAAAGCCCTTTCTCCCATCAGAACCTCTCTGGGAAAAAAAATAATGCATTGATCCTGAGATTCCCATTTCTGTGCTTTGTGTGTGTGTGTGTGTGTGTGTGTGTGTGTGTGTGTGTATGTGTGGTCTTCTCATATCGCCTTTGATTTCTCTTTGCAGAGGAAAACTGAAGTCTAATGGTGCAAACACACTGGGCTTTGGAGAGTTTTAAAGAATAATGATGTTGATGAATCTCTTGTTAGTCCAACATTATCTTCGTTCAGATTTCAAGTCATGAGGCGCTTATCCCAGGGGCCCAACCCAAACAAAAGAAAAGCTTCACAATTAAAGTCTTATTAAGAGAAATCAAAACAGGCCAATGAGTTTTTTTTTCTTTAGACCCTTGAAAGTGAAAGACCGACAATGCACTCTGAAACCGTGATCTCTCTGCTTGCATAATTTTCAAAAGCATAGTCACCCCATCTGCAATGATACTTAATCTGCAAACCGTTAAGTATGTATCTCATTTTGTTCCATAATAAGAAACCAAAGACATACTTAAAGTTGCTTGGAAATAAGGATAAGTACTTCAGGAGCCCTAAGTGGACAGAGATAAATAGAGTTGATATTTCTCACACTTCTTGCCAAAGAAGAATAAAGAATGCATAGCATATCAAAGACAACCATTGATATAGCAGTTCTTCAAGGGCTAAAAAGCATTACTTTAATCCATATATAATGAGTCTTTTCTCTGTGTCAAGTGCTATTTTAAGGTCTGAGATACAGAGGGGGCACAGTCTCGGTCCCCTTTAAGACTAGCGTCACACAGCAGACATGCACCCTCTGCACAATGGGGGCCTAGTGGATGAGTCTCTGTTTGATGGAACAGAGTATTTCTTTCTCATTGAATTGATGCCTGTATTAGCTCCTTTTGCTGCTGCAACAAATTACCACTAGCATAGTCTTACAACAGCACTCATGTATTATCCTCCAGTTCAGAAATCTAAAATGGGTCTTACTGGGTTTGCAGGTGAAGTGTCATTACAGATGGGGTGACTATGCTTTTGAAAATTATGCAAGCAGAGAGAGCACCGTTTCAGAGTGTATTGTCAGTCTGTTCAATTTCAAGGGTCTAAAGAAAAATCCTCAATGGCCTATTCTGATTTCTCTTAATAAGACTTTATCTACAAAGCTTTTCTTTTGTCTAGGTTGGGCCCCTGGGACATGTGCCTCATGATTTGAAATCTGAACAAAGATAATTTTGGACTAGCAAGAGAATCATCAACATCATTATCCCTTGAAGGTATCTTCAAGGTTCAATTTCTTCTGAGGCTCTCAGGTATAATCCATCTCGTGAGCATTTTCCTTTTCCGGAAGCTTCCAGTGTCCCTTTGCTCATGGCCACATCAGTCCTATCTCTGCTGCCTTCATCACAGCTCCTTTCACTCTGACCCTCCTGCCTCCTTCTAATAGGACATGTGTGATTCCCATGGGTCCGCCAGAATAGTCCAGGACAAGCTCCCAGTCTCTCCATTAGCTTAACCCTTATCTCAGTCACATCTTCACAGTCTCTTTTGCCATGTAAGGTAGCCTATTCATAGGTTCCAAAGATTAGAAAGCCTTTGAAATGTTTGGAGAACAATTATTCTGCCTATGTATTTGGGACATCTTTGAGGGAATCAATTATTCTGCCTATCACAGTGATCAATATTTAAATACCAGAACATTTACCATTTATACTTTTGGTTAAAATATGGGCTTCAGTTAATAATAATAACTACACCATACTAATAATATACCATACTAACATATAGTAATTATTGCTAATACTAATACCAATGTATAATACTATACATATGTATAATATATATTATTAATATATATTGTTATACATACTAATGTATAATAATTATTAGTAGCACTAATAGTAATGAATAATGTATATCACACATACTATGCATATGTATAACACTATACTAATGTATAATACTATACTAATATATAATAATTAATAATAATATACTATCCTAATGTAAGATGTCAATGATAGGGGCACTGGGTATCCCCATTGGATTTACAGGAACTTTGTACTATCTTTGCAGTAATTCTGTAAAGCCAAAAAAAAAAGTATTAAAAATGACATTTCCTGCTGCCTTGAAAATGTGGGAAATCAATTAACAGTGGGGTATGCCAGCATGGAAACAGTTGACTGTATGAGTCTTTATTGGGACACACCCCTTTCCGTTAATTGAAGTCCCTAAAATGAACTGCTTCATTCATTGATGCCATTTCTCTGGTGGCTTATGGAATTTGAGATTGTGATTCTTGAATAAAGTAATTGAACAGACAATTATGTAATTACCTCTGTGCTCTGCACCATGGAGAAAGAGGTCCGTGAGTTCCCAGTGTGTCCTTGAAGGGGAATCTTGCCTCTTCTCAGGCTCAGGTCGGTCCCTCAGAGTCCCTCCAAGTCAAATGGAGAATCAATGACTGATGTGCAGGCAGGTGAAACTTCTTCTTCTCACTGTACTTTACAGATTATAGTAATTTCAAGCTCTATTAAATGAGGATGCATCTTTGCTGGTTGATGTCCCTATTTTTCTGGTTAAGTGCATTTGTTTCCAGGAGCTGATGTGCTAAGTGAATTTTTGCCTAAGATCTAGACAAGTCATCCAAGTTATTGTGTGGGAGGGAAGGGGAAAAGGAGGTGGGTTGTTAAAAGCTGGTGAAAAATATGCCTGTGGCTAAGAATAATGTAAATCTTGGTATTATAACTTTAAGCCAGGTGCTGAGCCATTACAGTATTCAATTATTTTGATGCTTCAAGGCAAATGTTTCCAGGTCTGAAATTCTAGTCTACTTGACATTCAACAAATGATGTTGTGCTTTCATGGAAAGATGCCCATTTATGAAGGGAAGAATTCATGTCATTCAGCCTGTTCCTGACTGCCATCGGCACCTCCATTAATACACCTGTTACTAATATAAGGTAGTCACATTTAATGTTTTATAAAGGAGAAAGGGTCTACAGCCTTCTGGGGACATATTGCGAGGTCAGGGAAGGCCACATCAGGAGAAAATTAGCCTTTCTTCCTATTCTGTTTTGAACTAGGAATCTTGGAACTGTAACCAAATTCTGTCATTTTGCTTACATTTATTCTTGCACATAGTTACTTCTTAGCTAAGTTAACCTTGTCTCTTAACCTTCCTTGATGAAAATTAAGAAGCTAGGACAGAGGGTCTGATGATTGGAAAGCCATATGTAATTTTCTAGGTTACATATAAAGTATCTGCCTTACAATAATAACTATCATTTGCTAAACACCGTTCACGGGCAAGATACTGTACCACATACTTTTCATATAGTATGCCAATGACTTCTCATCAAAATCCTTTGATGATATTAACCCTCATTTATCTTGTGAAGCAGTCAGCAAACCACAGTCCTGAGGTCAAGTCTGACCCACAGCTTGTTTTTGTAAATGAAGATTCATTGTAACACAACTGTGCTCATTAATTTCTGTATGCTGTATGGCTATTTTCCCACGAAAAGAAAAGACTTCTGTAATTCAGTGGCTGCAGTTCTGTCCTGGTAGCCAGAAATGTTGCAAATATTTCAAAGTCTGACCTTTTACAGAAAAGAGCTTGCCAACTCCGATCTAGTACCATGTCTTAAGAAATACATGAAGACCAATTCATTTAATCCTCCCTCATAACTTGGCAAGCACATATTACCATTTTCCCAGTCTTGCAGATAAGAAAATGAAAGATACAAGGAGTTAACTTGCACAAAGTCAAAGAGCTTAGAAATAGTAGAGACAGCAATCAAATCCAGCCCTCTACTCCATAGCTGGTTATCTTTATACCACAGAATGTGACAATCACCTGCACTCAACGGCACAATCTCTTTTACTACTACCAAACTTCTTTATCAAATGTATGCGTTTATTCTTTCCAAAAGAGATCTAATGTGTGTGCAAAACCATCAGTCCATAGGAATTCAATATATTTGGACCTATATCAGCCTACAGACACATGCTTTGTAACATGAGGACATTATAACCTTAAAACTTCTGTTTCTGTCATTTTTATTCCTCTGAATAGTTTCTTTCCTAATTTGTTTCCCACACTTGCTCATTTAATAAACTTTGAAGTCAACTCACTAATACTCATGCTTAATGAGAATAGCACAGGCTCCCCCAGGCTCCAAAGAGTTACATTAGTCAGTTTCCTTTTAAAGACGTATTTCCAATAATTTTATTCTAGAGGGTAGTAGGATGTGTTTCCAATAGAAGAAAGCTTCTGGCTATCTGGAAGTGTCACAAGTGAGCTATGTGTTGTGGTACTTAAAAGCAGGGTTGGGGCTTGGCTGCTGGGGTTTGAATTCATGCTTCATTACTTAATGACCCCATGATTTAAGAAAGTTAGTTAATTTCTCTGAGCCTCATTTTCTTTGTCTGAAATGAGCACCGTCAAATGCTAGATAATAATGCCTGATACATATTAAGAACCGTGTATGAGCCCGTTAATATGTGTGGGAGATAGAACTGTGCTTAAACATATTATTGCATCCCTTGACTCCATAAACTACAAGGATTATCAGTCTCTTCAGGGCACCTGAACATCGTAATTATGAACATGTTTCTTAATTTGTAGATAAACATAAGACCTGCTTATGTTTGTAAGTGTGTGGTGTGTGTGGTGGTGAAATTTGTAGATAAACATAAGACCTGCTGCAGTCTGTAGAGCTATTTGCTCCTACATTTAATGACCCAAACAGAGATGTTCTTGGAGGTCCCACATCTGCTGTGTTTGTGTTATTTTCCAGAGTTTCCTCATTGCCCATTGTCATTTCATGTATACTTTGCTCTGTTTCATTTTGTAACTTGCTATTTCTGATCTGCTGTGGGTTTGTAAACCAGAAAACCAAATTCAGAAGATTCATGTGCAGAACAAGTTGTTAGTTTTTCATGGATGAGCTTTCGAGTTTGCATGAGGTATTTTCATTTCGAATTTTCCTCCATTGTACTGGATAGTTGGGGGACCACAGGTTTCCTGGGCTGGTAAAGACATTTAGCACCCCCCAAAACCTGGGCAGCCAAAAGAGAACACTGACTCATTTGACCCTGAATCTCCAGGTGATGGAGAATATTCTTCATGCTTGCATCTTTTCACGGTAGCGCACTCAGGCTCCCCCAGAGTGTATGGGCCCGACACTGTCCAGGAAAACCTGTGACTGCCAACCTTCATCCTAGCCAGGGAAATTGTGCTGGATTCTTTGTGAACCAGCACATTTCATTTACGACACCCAGTGATTAATCTCACCACCTCACTATGAGTACCATCATTGCCAAATTACAGCATACTTGGAGTCCTAATTATATTCATTGATTCAATTTTAGTGTGACTGAGTTATTGACATGGATGTGAATTAACTTATTTGTCTGCAGCCAAAGGCCAGTAATAGAATTTAGAGAGAAATTATGTCTAGATAACACTCAGCATGGGTAAGAGTGCCTGATTTCGGAGACTTAACACAACAAGGAGAGGTTTCCCGGGGCTTGCCAGTGGGCAGAGGTTCTCTGGCATATTATCCTTAGCTATCATCAGCCCCTTGGATGCACTAAAAATCAGGGTAGTAGAAAACTGCAGAGGAAGTAAGAAACAAAGCATTTGAATATTTTTGCATGGGTAGAACTACTTAGAATTCTAGGAAAGGAATCTATTTTATATCAACAAAATCAAACACTTGCTTTATTCCTCAGGCCAAGGTTCCATATATTAAATATGACAAAATACAACTGGTTCAAACATCATACTAAGTGAAATACACCAATCACAAAAGACAAATATTGTATAATTCTTCTTATATGAGGTACATATAATGGTCAAATCCATAGAGACAAAAAGGAGAATGGTGCTTGCTGGGGGAAGGGGAGATAGGAATAGCGTTTGGTTTTGCAAGATGAAAATAGTTCTGGAGATCAATTACACAACAGTGTGAATGCACTGTATACTTAGCAATGATTAAAAGAGTACATTTTTGGCCAAGCACGGTGGCTCACTTCTGTAATCCCAGCACTTTCGGAGGCTGAGGCAGGCGGATCACGAGGTCAGGAGATCAAGACCATCCGGGCTAACATGGTGAAACCCCATCTCTAATAAAAATATAAAAAATTAGCCAGGCATGGTGGCAGGTGTCTGTAGTCCCAGCTACTTAGGAGGCTGAGGCAGGAGAATGGTGTGAACCCAGGAGGTGGAGCATGCAGTGAGCCGAGATCGCACCACTGCACTCCAGCCTGGGTGACAAAGCGAGACTCTGTCTCAAAAAAAAAAAAAGTAAATTTTTATGTTATGTATATTTTACCACAATTTAAGAAATCCCAGAAAGTTTAGTGACTTAAAAGACGAAACCAACCAACCAAATATGAAAACACTAACTGATTCAGAAAAAAATCTGAAGTCATTAGATGCTTTTAGCAGGGATTATTTCATGTAGAGAATTAAAGGTTGATTCAACCAGGGAAGGACTGAGCAGGCAGTCAGAAAGGCTGATGGAAATCTTGTGAATTATGTTCGCACTCAAGTGGCTGATGCCCAGGAGGAAGTCAGGAAACTGTGGCACCACCTCATGCTCACCATCCAGCAATGCCCACATGCACTTCTGCACCTGCCACTGGAGACCAATGCCTTCCCTGCTTTTTACCTTTTAAACCTCACGCACCTGACATTCACTTGCAGATACAAATTAGAACTCTACTAGCAAGGCAGCCTAGATCATCTTTAGATAGAGTTTTAGAAGCACAATCTCCACTGGAATTTTTTTTTTTTTTTTTAAGAGACAGAGTTTTGCTCTTTTGCCTAGGCTGGCATGCAATAGCTTGGTCTCAGTTCACTGCAACTTCTGCCTCCAGGTTCGAGGGATACTCCTGCCTCAGTTTCCCTAGTAGCTGGGATTACATGCGCTCACCACCATGCCTGATTAGTTTTTATATTTTTAGTAGAGAAGGGGTTTCACCATGTTGGCCAGGCTGGTCTCGAACTCCTGGCCTCAGGTGATCCGCCCGCCTCAGCCTCCCAAAATGTTGGGATTACAAGAGTAAGCCACCGCATCCGGCCTTCCACTGGAATATTAAAAGTCAAAATTAAGAAACAAACCCACGTTTTTTGAAATTACCACCATATTTGGAGAAAATATAGCAGGTGAGGTAAGAGAAGAAGGAAAATGAGATGGAGACAGGCACTACACCATGGACATTAAGCTCTGACCATGTTCCATAAAGAACATCAAACTGGTAATGCAAAGATGATTTTTAGGAAATAGAGTAGACTATGAAAAAATAAGAATTTATTTTAATGAGTGTTGAAGATCATACAATTAGCACAGAAAACTGTGATTTCAGAGATGTTATTGATGATGGTTGCTAAATTTGGTAGTACTGAGTTCATGTATCTTTCACAGACAACAACGTATTTTATTCCAGGGCCCAGGAAGGAAACAAATAAGCTTCCTCTCTCACCAACAAAAGAAATATAAAAGAAGATTTCCAAAGTTTGGGCAACCACAACACTGGTGACTCACAGGTATTTGCATATACTTTTCTATTACATCTTGTTTGTTAACAGAAAAAGTGGCAAATAAATTGTGGATAAGTATTTTTTAACAGCTTTATTGAATTATGATTAAAATACAATAAGCTGTGCACATTGAAAGTGTGCAATTTCATAAGTTTTGCTATACGTATGCACCTGTGAAAAACTCCCTTCAATCAAGACAATGAGCCCATCCATCTTCTCAAAAAGAATTTTCTTTTAAGATGCAGTTTTTCTCTTGTTGCCCAGGCTAGGGTGCAATGGTGCAATTTCGGCTCACTGCAACCTCTGCCTCCTGGGTTCAAGCGATTCTCCTGCCTCAGCCTCTCCAGCAGCTGAGATTACAGGCATGCACCACTACATCTGTCTAATTTTTGTATTTTTAGTAGAGACTGGTCAGAAAGATTTTTCACCTTGATTTGTAATCCCTCCCTCACACCCTTCTATACCACCCTCCTCAGACAACCCCTCCTCTGCCTCCTGTGACTATAAATGAAGTTGCATTTTTCTCAAACATCATTTAAGGAAATAATAGAATCTGTACAATTTTTTTGGTCTGGATTTTTCTTTTTTTTTTTAGACAGGATCTTGCTGTGCTGCCCAGGCTGGAGTGCAGTGGTGCAATCATAGCTCACTGCAATCTTGAACTCCTGGGCTCAAGTGATCCACCCACCTCAGCCTCCCTAGTAGCTAGGACTGCAGGTATGTGCCACCACAGCTGTCTAATTTTAATTTTTTTAAATTTATTTTTTGTGGAGACAAGGTCTCACTATACTGCTGAGGCTGGTCTCAAACTCCTAGCCTCAAGCCATCCTCCTGCCTTGACTTCCCAAAGCACTGGGATTACAAGTGTGAACCACCACACCCAGCCTGGATTCTTTTACTCAGCATGGCTATTTTACACTTCAGCTATTTTGTAATATTTAATAATGTTTTGTTTCTTTTTATTATTGATTAGTATTCATTGTATGAAGATACCACTCTCTGTACATCCGTTAACCTGTTAAGGGACACTTGGTTGGCTTCCAATTTGGGGCTATTCACAAATAAGGCTTCAGTGAAAATCCATGTGCCAGCTTCTATGGATATGTCTTTTCATTTATTTTGGGCGAATACCTAGGATGGTTGCATCATATGATAGGCATATGTTTAACTCAAAGAAATTGCCAAAGTACTTGTATTCCAAAGTCGTTGTGGAGTATTTCTTTCACATTCCTGCCATTAGTCTTTTCATTTTTATTTTTGTTTTTATTTTTTTTGAGATGGAGTCTCACTCTATGGCCCAGGGTGAAGTACAGTGGCACGATCTGGGCTCACTGCAACTTCCATCTCCTGGATTCAAGTGATTCTCCTGCCTCAACTTCCCGAGTAGCTGAGATTGCAGGTGCTCTCCACAATGCCCGGCTACTTTTTATATGTTTAGTAGAGACAGGGTTTCACCATGGCCAGGCTGGTCTCGAACTCCTGACATTAGGTGATCCGCCCGCCTGGGCCTCCCAAAGTGTTGGGATTACAGGCGTGAGCCACCATGCCTGGCCCCATTCGTCTTTTTAACTTTAGCTATTTAAATAGATGTGTAGTAATCTCTCTCTGTGGTTCTAATTTTCATTTTTCTAATGGCTAATGGTGTGGAATACCTATTTGTGTGTCTGCTTTCCATATATCTATGTTGGTGAAGCACCTGTTCAAATCTTCCTCCCATTTTTCACTCATGTCATTTTTTTCTTCTTGAATTTTGAGAGTTCTTAATATTCTAGATACAAACTTCTTGTCAAATTTATGATTGCAAATGTTTTCACCCAGTCTGTGGCTTGCATTTTTATTCTCTTTAGTTGTGATTTATACAAAAAGCGTGTTATGATTTTGATTAGTACTAATTTTGTTCTTTTTTTTCAATATTGTTGTGGCTATGCTAGGTCTTTTGCCTTTCCATATACATTTTGAAATCAGTTTGTCAATGTCTATTTAAAATGTCTTCATGGATTTTGATTGGGACTTCATTGAATCATAAATTGATTTGGGAAAAACCAACATGTTAACAATATTGAGAGTTCTCACCTATGAACATGATGTATCTCTTTCTTTATAATTTTCCCAGCAAAGTCTTATCGTTTTCAGGGTAGGTCTTTCCCATTTTTATTATTTATCCCTAAGTATTTTATATTTTTTATGCATTATACATGGAATTTCAATTTGGATGTCTGATTGTTCTTTGAAAGTATGTAGTATCTTTGAATTTCAATGTGGATATCTGACTGTTCTTTGAAAGGATTTTTGTAGTTTGATTTTGCTGAATCTTGTGCTTGGACCCTGCAAGTGTTCTAAGCAGTTCCGGTCGGTTTACGATACAGTTGATTGGATTTCCTACACGGACTTTTTCCACTCTCTATATGGTGTATAAAGAAAGGCAGTTTTCCTAATCCCATTCTAGCTGGGTGCCTTTTATTTCTTTTAATTGCTTTATTGCACTTTTTAGAACTTCCAGTACAGGCAGGGCACGGTGGCTCATGCCTGTAATCCCAGCACTTTGGGAGGCCGAGGCGGGCGGATCACGAGGTCAGGAGATCAAGACCATCCTGGCTAACACGGTGAAACCCCATCTCTACTAAAAATACAAAAAATTACTGTGCAGAAGCTCTTTAGTTTAATGAGATCCCATTTGTCAATTTTGGCTTTTGCTGCCGTTAAGAAACTACCATCAGAGTGAACAGGCAACCTACAGAATGGGAGAAAATTTTTGCAATCTACTCATCTGACAAAGGGCTAATATCCAGAACCTACAAAGAACTCCAACAAATTTACAAGAAAAAAACAAACAACCCCATCAAAAAGTGGGCAAAGGATATGAACAGACATTTCTCAAAAGAAGACATTCATACAGCCAACAGACACATGAAAAAATGCTCATCATCACTGGCCATCAGAGAAATGCAAATCAAAACCACAATGAGATACCATCTCACACCAGTTAGAATGGCAATCATTAAAAAGTCAGGAAACAACAGGTGCTGGAGAGGATGTGGAGAAATAGGAACACTTTTACACTGTTGGTGGGACTGTAAACTAGTTCAACCATTATGGAAAACAGTATGGCGATTCCTCAAGGATCTAGAACTAGATGTACCATATGACCCAGCCATCCCATTACTGGGTATATACCCAAAGGATTATAAATCATGCTGCTATAAAGACACATGCACACGTATGTTTATTGCGGCACTATTCACAATAGCAAAGACTTGGAATCAACCCAAATGTCCATCAGTGACAGACTGGATTGAGAAAATGTGACACCATATACACCATGGAATACTATGCAGCCATAAAAAAGGATGAGTTTGTGTCCTTTGTAGGGACATGGATGCAGCTGGAAACCATCATTCTTAGCAAACTATCACAAGAACAGAAAACCAAACACCGCATGTTCTCACTCATAGGTGGGAACTGAACAATGAGATCACTTGGACTCAGGAAGGGGAACATCACACACCGGGGCCTATCATGGGGAGGGGGGAGGGGGGAGGGATTGCATTGGGAGTTATACCTGATGTAAATGACGAGTTGATGGGTGCAGCACAGCAACATGGCACAAGTATACATA